>NC_140925.1:247500-432500 GCF_045865225.1 Trachurus japonicus
TACTAATACATTTCTATTTACTACTAATACATTTCTATTTACTACTAATACATTTCTATTTACTACTAATACATTTTATTTACTACTAATACATTTCTATTTACTACTAATACATTTTATTTACTACTAATACATTTCTATTTACTACTAATACATTTTATTTACTACTAATACATTTCTATTTACTACTAATACATTTCTATTTACTACTAATACATTTTATTTACTACTAATACATTTCTATTTACTACTAATACATTTCTATTTACTACTAATACATTTTATTTACTACTAATACATTTCTATTTACTACTAATACATTTTATTTACTACTAATACATTTCTATTTACTACTAATACATTTCTATTTACTACTAATACATTTTATTTACTACTAATACATTTCTATTTACTACTAATACATTTCTATTTACTACTAATACATTTCTATTTACTACTAATACATTTTATTTACTACTAATACATTTCTATTTACTACTAATACATTTCTATTTACTACTAATACATTTTATTTACTACTAATACATTTTATTTACTACTAATACATTTCTATTTACTACTAATACATTTTATTTACTACTAATACATTTCTATTTACTACTAATACATTTTATTTACTACTAATACATTTTATTTACTACTAATACATTTCTATTTACTACTAATACATTTTATTTACTACTAATACATTTTATTTACTACTAATACATTTCTATTTACTACTAATACATTTTATTTACTACTAATACATTTCTATTTACTACTAATACATTTCTATTTACTACTAATACATTTCTATTTACTACTAATACATTTCTATTTACTACTAATACATTTTATTTACTACTAATACATTTCTATTTACTACTAATACATTTTATTTACTACTAATACATTTCTATTTACTACTAATACATTTTATTTACTACTAATACATTTCTATTTACTACTAATACATTTCTATTTACTACTAATACATTTCTATTTACTACTAATACATTTCTATTTACTACTAATACATTTTATTTACTACTAATACATTTCTATTTACTACTAATACATTTTATGTACTACTAATACATTTCTATTTACTACTAATACATTTTATTTACTACTAATACATTTCTATTTACTACTAATACATTTCTATTTACTACTAATACATTTTATTTACTACTAATACATTTCTATTTACTACTAATACATTTCTATTTACTACTAATACATTTTATTTACTACTAATACATTTCTATTTACTACTAATACATTTTATTTACTACTAATACATTTCTATTTACTACTAATACATTTTATTTACTACTAATACATTTCTATTTACTACTAATACATTTCTATTTACTACTAATACATTTCTATTTACTACTAATACATTTTATTTACTACTAATACATTTTATTTACTACTAATACATTTCTATTTACTACTAATACATTTTATTTACTACTAATACATTTTATTTACTACTAATTAGGGCTGTCAAACGATTAATTTTTTTAATCGCGATTAATCGCATTTTTTCCATAGTTAACTCGCGATTAATCTCTATTAAAAATATTATATATGGCGCTTTGGACTTTCAACCCTCCAAAGTGTTATAATCTCTAGACAAACAACTTTTAGACCAGACCTAGCAGGCCTAGTACCTAATCATAACACATGATGCATGAAACTCACACAGAATTGAAACGAATTGCATCCAGTGGAAATTGCCCTTTACTTTGCTACGCCTCTGCCTGGCCATGTGCATTTGTTGACAACAGAAGCCGTCAAAAAATCAATACATCGCCACGTGCATTTGTTGACAACCGACGCTGTCAAAAAAATCAATACATGGCCATGTGCATTTGTTGACAACAAAGCCGTCAAAAAATCAATGGATAGAGCTGTGGATATATGTTAGACTGTGTATATTTGTGTAGCAACCAACTTGAAGGTGCCTTACCGCCACCTACTGGACTGGAGGTCCCACACTCCAGTCCTCCAGTCCAGCAGACAGAGGACAAAATGGGCCGCGATTAACCGCGATTAAAAAATTTAATCGTGTTAATTTTTTTAATTAATCTAATCGCGATTAACGCGTTAACTCTGACAGCCCTACTACTAATACATTTCTATTTACTACTAATACATTTTATTTACTACTAATACATTTCTATTTACTACTAATACATTTCTATTTACTACTAATACATTTTATTTACTACTAATACATTTTATTTACTACTAATACATTTCTATTTACTACTAATACATTTTTATTTACTACTAATCTGCGTCTTCTACTGACTAATTCTCTCTCTTTGTCCTTGAAGACGTTTTTTAACGTTGGTTTCATCTCATCTCAGTGGTTTCTCTTGGCGACGCGTTTCGACCAATCAGCTCTCTGACATCACCGTTGTTTGGTGTGTGAATGTCAATGTCAATTTATTTATACAGCACATTTCATATGGCGAGCATAAACTCAATGTGCTTCATGATAAAAGCAAGATGCAACACATGTGAGTACATATTAAAACAAGTTAGTGCATATTAAAACAGAAGTCAATGTGTTAAGACAAACAAACAAAAAACCCATTAAAAGCTTGTGAGAACAGGTATGTTTTAAGATGTAGTTGGAGATGAGCGGAGTTCAGTGGGTAAAGACTTCCATAGTGTTGGACCATAAAAACTGACAGCACCTTGAGCTGATGTTGAATGTATACGTGGTATATTGAGAAGAGATTTACATGAAGATCTGAGGAATCTGTCAGGTGTGTAGCTACTGGGTGAGAGGGGCAGCACTGTTAAGACATTTAAAAACAACAAGTAACATTTTAAAGGGGACATATTATGCAAAACTCACTTTTTCATAGCTTTAGTGTGTATTTGCGTATCCAGATGCCTCCTCTCCCCTTAAACGTCAGTTTTGACGACTACGTCAATGTTTTATAACTGCCATAGTAAGAAAATGTGTCTCTTAAAGGTGATAGCTACAACTTTAATTCCTCCTGGCCAGTAGGTGTTGCTGCTCTCGCTCCAACCTTCTGTTTTACTGGTTTCCAGTTACAGCAGCTACACATGACATCAACGTTCTAATGCTGTCGCCATAGAGATCATTCCATGCCGACGTTGCCAACGTAACCAGATGTAAATATTTATATATTTCGGACCCGCCAAAATTGATTAAACAATTATTTATATACTATTTTTTTAAAAATTCAGTAAAATTAATACTTTTATCCTGCACCCCTCTAGACCTTCTGTGGATGCATTATTTTTGAAAAATTAATCCTTTTGATGAAAAAGTTGTAGCTATAACCTTTAACAAGCCGTTTTAATTTCACCCGGCTTATTACATCACAAGCCGGGTGATGTGAACATCCCAGCCCTCGCTCCCGTGGTTACCATGGTTACCTCAGCTACCAGAGCGAAGCTTCTAAACCGACCGTTTAGAGCAGGGCTGTGAAACTGGTGTGTAGAGAAGCAGCTGTTTTTCTGACCAAAGCCTGTTAGTAACATTACTTTTAGACATCAAGGTCCCATGTCAAGAAGCAGAAATGAGCTGAATATGTCGCCTTTAAAATGAATTCTGTGTTTGACTGGGAGCCAGCGGAGAGACTTTAAAACCGGAGCGATGTGATCGTACCTGTGTGTTTCTGATTCTGGCTGCAGCATTTTGAATGAGTTGAAGTTTATTGAGTGGTTGGTTTGTTAATCTGGAGAAAAGAGCGTTACAGTAGTTAAAGTCTCTGAGGTCAAAGACACGAGTTCTACACACACACACACACACACACACACACACACACACACACACACACATGTGATTCCTGTCAGAGACATCCCATAATGACAGAGCAGTGATTCCCACTCCTGGATGTGGACCAATCAGACGCCTCCTGAAGTTGAGGAAGGAACTCCCAAACCGACACAGCTGCTGTCGGGATCACATGTCGTCATGTGGCACACACACACACACACACACACACACACACACACACACACACACACACACACACTAGACGGGCCTGTTGTTGTAAACCTAGATGAGGGATTACAGTTTTTCTCGATTGTTAAGACACATTTCTCGAAAGCTTCTCTCCTTTTCTCTAAACTGTGAACACAAACCCCAATTTTCAAGCTACATTCACAAAACCTCAGACTCTTCTTGCAAAACCAAACTTTCACCTCAAAACAGTTCAACCTGTGCCCAAAACTGAACTATGGTGTCAAATCAACATTACAGTTTTTTACGATTGAATAAACACTAAAATCTAAAGTTTTGCCCAATTATCAAAACCTTACACTCAAGGAGCAAAACTTGGCCCCAGATTTGCACCACTGTAAGCACAATGAGTCCGTTCACACTTTGTGCAAAACAATACACACCGTGATTTGAAACACTAACACACACGTCTATGCATTAGACACAGAAGTATATCAAGATGTCACTTCCTTGCAATTCTAAAGCACTGACTGTCAAATTACCACACCTATGAGCCAGTTGATTGAACACTGCCATCAGGTGTGCAAACACAAGATTGCTTAATTGTAGACACACCAATCAGGTTTAAGCACTATAAAAATGCAGCAGGTGAGTTCACCAAGCTTAACCAAAATGGAAGGAAGAGGAAGAGGAAGAGGAAGAGGAAGAGGAAGAGGAAGAGGAAGAGGAAGACCTCAAGCAGGAGTAGGTGAAGCTCAAAGGAGAAGAGGTCCAACTTTAAGGTTTTCAACAGCAGAGTGTAACTGGTGCAAACAGAGTTAAGTCATATGCAACATGTGTGTTTCATGTGTGGTTCATTTTGCAAAAGAGTTAAGGTGTTTTGCTAATTGGGTATGTGGTTGTGCTATTCGTGTGTTGGGTTTTGCTAAACAAAACAAAACAATCAAAATTGTGTTTATTCAATCGTAAAAAACTGTAAAACCACTACTGAGCAGCCACTAAACACTACATAGAAAAATAGAAAACACAATGCTCAGCACATGAAGCTGTAGAAATAAATGTTTATCGTTCACTGTAGCCTAAATGCATGTTGCAAAACAAAAAACCTGTGCATTTACACTGTAGCACTTCTCTCCTTCCCTTTCTTTCACCCTCCTCCTTCCCTCTCCACATCCATTTCATCCCCTTTTCCTTCCTTCTTCTTTTTTCTTCCTAGTTCATCCCTCCCTCCCTCATCCTTTCTTCCTTCACCCTGTGTCTCTCATCTTCTCCTCTTCCTCTCCTCCTCCTCTCCCTCCATAAATGCATGTTGCAAAACAAAAAACCTGTGCATTTAGCACCTGTACATAGTAAAAAAAAAAAAAAGAAGTACAAAAACCAGAAATCTTGTGCATTTACACGTAGCACTTGTACAGTACAAAGACAAACAGAAATGTTGTGCATTTAGTACTTGTATACAGTAAGCCTACGTAAAAATAAAGTACAAAAATATAGAAATGAGAAGTGCATAACTCAGCCACAGCATCATTTCTCTGTACTGGATCAGGCCACAGGACTTCATCCTGAACTGGCTTATATAGTATGTTATCTCACATCACTGGACACGTGTGATCAGATTGAGTTGTTGTGTTCAACCGGTGAAACTTGTGCTTTACTTGTGTTTGACTTTTGCCACCTGTGCTCAGCATTTTGCAACACAGGTGCATCACAATGAAAATGTGTTGGTAAGATGTGTCTAAACAGGTGAAAAGTGCTGATGGTTTTGCCAAAAGAGACTGATTCAATCAGTGGGTTCAGGCAACTGAGAATTTGGTTCAGACAACAGGGTTTAGTGTTTTAGCAACTGAGAAAAACTGTAATCTGGGATATGTTGGTTATCCTGGATGAATTCAGCCTCAAGTCGTTTGTTAGAAAGCTGGACACCTTTATCCTGGTCACGTTACCATGGTGATTTATTCTCTGCAGCTCGCTCTCGGCTATTTATTGAAGCAGCAGACTGCATGATGTTCTTACATTTAATTAATTTTAACCTGTTGCACTTTTGGCCACTTGTATTTGTGCTGTATTAACTTTACTTTAGATGAGAAGAGATTAGTGCAATGAATCAACTTCCACTGCTCATCATTCATCATCAGCAAAGTGCACAACTGTTAATTTGAGTTGTGATTATAATTTTGGATTATTAAATCAGTCTGCAGTTCTCTGCCGCGCTCTCTCTAAGCTTTACGACAGCGGCGGTGCTTTTTTTCTTTTTTTTTTCTAAGAGGTGAGTCACCTGACGTCAAGAGCCTCTGTTGATTGGAGGAAAGTAGCCACACCCACACCTGTCCTCTCACCACCTGTCCTCTCATCACCTGTCCTGACTTGACATAATTGCGTTCCAAAAGCGGGTTGAGTCGCCCTCGCTCACTTGCCCTCAGCACTTGCCCTCGGGGGAATCCCCGCCGCCATCATAAGGGCTGTTCCATTTCTCTAAACAGCTGAAGTGAACTTGGTGAGATCGACCCTTGAGGGCTGAGTGATCAAGTCAACATCGATGGTCACTCCAGAGCTGTATATCACCCACAATGCATTGCAGTGGTGCACGAAAAATACGTCCATGCGGTGGCGATAATGAACCTCAAGCACCAGTTGTGTGTTTACCACTAAAGAAGAAAATAAATGAAAGGGTCAGTAAATATTCAATTCAATAAACTAGTTTAGCAGTGACATGTCAGAACAAACAATTTACAAGTGGTCGGCTAGTAGAGATATATAACAGGCAAACTTATTTGTCACAAAAAAAAACGTGTCTAAAGAGCCTTTTTAATCTGACGTTTCATATTCACATAGTTGCTGTGCCTGTGTTTATGTGTAGTTTAATAAGGAATTTTAATCAGGATTGGTCTGATGATGAAGCAGAGCTCATCATCAGTGACAGACAGAGAGAAAGAGTATATTGATATTATAGAGTAGCCTATTGAATTTTCACCGTAAACTGGCCAATCCCCCCCCCCCTCCTTAAGAGGCAGTACAGCGCTACACCTACGACATGTGGTTGACCAGTGATTGTTCCAGCTGTTAGTGAACGAGGGCAGGTGCGTTCCGTTTACCTCTTCTACTCCTCCCCCGCCCACTTTCCCTCCACTCTCCAAGTGGCCTCCGTGTGACGTAATAGCAAGGGCTGAGGGCAAGTGAGCGAGGGAAACTCAACCTGTTTTTGGAACGCAGCCAATGTTTAAAGTGTGTCCATTAGGTCTGCTATGACAGTTTAAATTGTCTTTATGTCAAGTTGTCAGAACAAAAACATCTCAAACAATGTCAACTTTGCATCAAAAGTGACATAACTTACTGAATGACACTTAACCACAGCTGTCAGAAGTATTCATTGATGTTTATGACAGCTGTTATGTCAATCTGATGAACACCTATTACAGTGAAGTGTTACCGTTCTTTGATCTCAACAACAAAACAGGAAACAGGAAGTGACAAGGTTCAGAGTTCAGCTCAGCAGAGGGACTTTTAATGTGAAAGGCCGAGCGACTGAAGGACCGGTCGGGGACTTTTAATGTGAAAAGCCGAGCGACTGAAGGACCGGTCGGGGACTTTTAATGTGAAAAGCCGAGCGACTGAAGGACTGGTCGGGGACTTTTAATGTGAAAACACTGCAGAATATCTTTGAAAAGACAGTACTACGACTGGCTCAGGGAGTGATGTCAGATCATCACACATTCTGTTCTCAGAGTGTGAGATGTTTCCGTCGATCAGACGCTTTAGACCTCGTTGCCCCAAAAGCAGCCGTTATAAAAACTCTTTCCTCTCTAACTCCACAGCTCTGTTGAACAAACAGCCAGCTCACTCCAGCATCAACCTCAGGCTGCTGGCCTCCTAACTGGAGGAAGTGAAGCGGAGCTCCAGTTTTTACCCTTCAAATTTCTTTGATCTTAGGATCTTTTAAATTCCTTTATTTATTTTTTACCAAGCCAAACTAATGTCCTATTTACTTTACACCTCTCTTTTAGAACTGATAACGCCGACTGATATGGTTCTGATGCTGTGCAATGCTGCTTTGTCTGTACGTCTAGGCCTGTATGTCTGTCACTGTACACATGTCTATCGTTTGTAAGTCTGTCGTTGTACTTATGTCCATTGTATGTATGCCTGTCACTGCTTATTGCTGCTTATATGTCTTGTTGCTACACGGTGCACTTTTGCTCAAGACGAATTTCCCCTTTTGGGGACAATAAAGTTTATCTAATCTAATCTAATCTAAAAAACTGAGCGACTGAAGGACCGGTCGTGGTCGTGGTCATGGATCGGTATCTCGGTGTCCTGTGGTTTGAGGTCAGGACAGTTTGTTCGTCTCTGAGCTGCGTTGACTGGCTCAACCTCTGAGCAATGTCCCATCTGCTAAAAATACTACGGATCGCTGGGGAGGGGGTTAGGGGGGGGGATGGGGGGGGGCGGGGGGTTGGGGAGGGGGCGTCCTGCCATGAGGGTCCGTCCTTCTAGAGGGGGGGGTCGGTCCGGTCTGAACCCCTCAGCAGCTCGACAGCAGCTCAGACACGTCGTGGAGCTGGAGACGCTCGGTGGTTTGGTTTGTTTGGTTTGTTTTGGACCGTGCTGCTTCTCCAGACGCTGAGGTGCATTGTGGGTAAACGATAACAGAAGCCTGTGACCTCTGACCTCTGACCTGTGACCTCTGACCTCTGACCTGTGGACGTCTGTGACCTTCATGCACCAAGAACCGGAGGATCTGGCCGCTTCACCGCGCCGCCGCCGGCACCGCTGTCGTCACCGTCCCCTCAACCAACATGTGAACTGGACGTGGAACTGGAACTCTTCCTTTGAGACCGCGCTGCTACGGACGCTCTGCCGCACGTTCTCCTGAGGACGGACACATAAATAATAATAATACGTTTATTTGAAAACAGGGACAGTCACGTTAATAACATCACTGTAAACCAAGAGGCAGTTTTTCATCTGTCGTCCCCAGACGGACGTTAAAAAGTCCCTGAAAACAGAAATAACAGAAATAAAGACGTTCTCCTGAAGACGTTTTGACCCAGAGAACCGTTGACTGGTCCGGTTCTCGGCTGCCGGCGGTTCTGAGATGAGGGAGCTTGTTGCCGTGGCGACGAGGCGGCGGCGGCCGGAGAGGGAACACCTCCCCAGCCTCCTATCGGCTCCTCCCATCACCTCCTTCTCCATCCACACCTCCAGGAAGTTCCCCTTCTTCCACGTGGTCAAATGCTGCAGGTAGGACCGGGAACGCCGGGAACGCCACGCAGCGCCGGGTTTCCTGGTTTTCTGGGTTTTCTGGGTTTTGAATGAATGTTTTATTTCGATCACAGCATCAAAATTTCAACAAAACAAATTCAAGGTAGTAACAAATACTAGATAGCTGGTGGAAAAGGGTTGTGGCTGCAGCAAAGCTCATAGCTGCTGCAGCCTCGTTTCTCATTTCATTATAAAAACCATAAGCAGTCTGATGGGAAAGGCGCATATACATACACACATACACACATACACACATAAATATACAGTACGTCCCCCACCGACCATCCTATATCCACTAACCTTCACAACTCAAAAACAAAACAGGTCTTTGTCCTCGGTTACGTTACACGACCCAGATCAATCCTCAACTACAAACAAACGCTAAAAAACAGTCAGAAACAAACGAACAAGAAAACTTCATGTTTGTTGCTAAATGAAGTTAATTATTTCCCTTTGTTGCTCTCAACATTTTACATTTTGTACTTTTCAAAAATATTATTTTCCCGCGGTCAAGTGAAGGCTCCAGACTAACTCTTTTGACCACCGTACCAACACTGTCCCCAAATATATTTTGAACCGTCCCAAAGTGAAAGTATGTCGTCCCCAAAAAAAATGTTTGTCCCAATAATTTACTTTGACTTTGTCACCTATAATTAGGGTTCAGAAATAAACAATTATATTTTTATTTAATATTAATTTCAACATCATTCAACAGTGCCAGAGTGAGAGAGAGAGTCGCGGCCGCCACAGACTCGTTTGTTCGTTTATTAACGGGAAACGCTGGTTGATAAGTTTAGTTTTTACGGAGCGACCTGTCGCCTGCAGCCTTGTTCTCCGGTGGTTGCCGTAGTAACATTTTCTTTATTGTTTTTTATTTCACGGGTCTATTGTGAGTCTCGTGCAGCAGGAAGCTTCGCGCCGTTTGTGTAGCGACAGTGATGTGTGCATTTTAAGTGCACAAAAGTTGAGTTGAGTTGAGTTGAGTTGAGTTGAGATGACTTTATTTATCCCATGGGGCCATTCTGTTTTTCCAGCTGACCACCGCACCACAATCACATACACAAGCAGACATACATACAACTGAGGAGGAAAGTGCAAGGACAGTGCAAAACTGAGATCAGGTAGGCTAATATAAAAGTACAGAAGTATAATAAACACATAAGTAGGGCAATATACGTAAAAACACACTGTCAACAACAGTACTTGTACTAACTACAGCTTCAGGCCAGCTGAGCATCAACAAACTAATGTCAGAAGACACAAAGACCCAGAACAGCGACTGGTCTTTCTGAGAGGCTGCATGGAACCTCGATTGATTATATATATATTATATTATATTATTACACATTCTGCCATTTGTGAGACTCGTCGAGTTCAAGTCAGTCAGTTGGGTGCCAGTGATCTTCGAGCAGACTTTCACAATGTTATCTAAACAGTTCCTGTCCTTCACTGCCAGACAGGAACTGTCTAAATAACATTGTGCACTGCAAAAACTCAAAGTCTTTCCAAGAATATTTGTCTTATTTCTTGTAAAAAATGTCTCATTTCTAGTCAAAACTAAACTCTATGAGACTCATCACCTAAAAATGAACTTGTTTTTAGATCATTTTCACTTGTTTCAAACTAATTTTCACTTGAAATAAGTAGAAAAATCTGCCAGTGAAAGTAAGTTTTTTGTCCTTGTAATACGTAAGAAAGAAAAACTTGCTCCACTATCAGATTTTTCTACTTATTTCAAGTGAAAATCTGCTTGAAAGAAGTAAAAAGTGTCTAAAAACAAGCTGCTTTTAATGTGATGAGTCTGATTTTAAGTAGAATGAGATTTGTTTTGACTAGAAATAAAACAAATATTCTTGGAAAGATTTTGAGTTTTTGCAGTGTGAAAGTCTGCTCGAAGGGTTAGTTTTAGGCGTCCTGTGTGTTGTGTTGTGTTGTGTATTCCTGCCCTCAGTGAAGGTGTTGTGTGTGTTGTGTTGCAGGTTCGAGGCGGAGAACTCGTTCTTCTCCGGTCTGAAGCTCCGAGACTTCAACATCATCGACACGCTGGGAGTCGGAGGCTTCGGACGCGTCGAGCTGGTACGACCCCAACACCGACCAATCAGAGTGTGTGTGTGTGTGTGTGTGTGTTTTTTTTATTTTATTTAACCTTTATTTAACCAGGCAGAATCAATAAGTTTAGTTTATTAGTTTATTAAGGGACAGTTGTGCAATTACATTAATCACTTGCAGGAAAAAATGAAAAGATGGTTGCACCAGATTTAGCTCCCAGCTAATTTCCATCTGTAGTCCCTCTACACATGATATAAAAATGATAAAATACACAGAATTACACAGACCACAAGCTACTATACGAAGGTGAGGCATAAAAAGACACAATTAGACAATGGACAACACATTAGACAATACAGAACCATGTATGAGGTAGGCAAAGTGCAAAGTGCAAAGTGCTCATAGCAGCAAGATTATTCATGGTAATGATAATGATAAATAAATATGGTAATAGTGAAAATAAGATGAGCAAAAAAAGGGCTCGCGCACATCCAGAAGTGCAGCCAGGTGCTGAGTCTAGGGAAACAAATGTCAAAAACAAGAAGGGACTCGCCACACAGTAGTAGCTCCCAAATATAAAAGTTTATTAGAGGACTATCAGAAGGACAACGTTTCGAGCAGTGCGCTTTTTGTCAGGTCAATGGCGACGAAGAGCGCACTGCTCGAAACGTTGTCCTTTTAATAGTCCTCTAATAAATGTTTGTGTATTTGGCAGCTACTACTGTGTGGCGAGTCCTTTCCTGTTTTTGATAATAGTGAAAATAAAACATCAGAGTTGCTCTCAGAAGGAGTTGTTATGACCCGAGGAACGGGTCTGAGTCTATTTGCAGTAACTTTCCAGTTCAGTCTAACAGCTGGTAACGGGAAACCAGTCGTCATGTGAACCGGGTCAGACCCAAACCCCTGAACCCCCCCTCTTACTCAATGTAACTGTGTTGGGAGGGGCTTGTAGAGGGGGGAGGGGCTTGTAGGGGAGGGGGGGGGGTTGTAGAGGGTTTGCCCAAAAACAGGAAGGAATCCCCACTCAGGGTTTCCCATCAGCCCCTGAAGGTATTTATAACCTCAGTGAAACTCTGCTCCGACCTCTGACCTACACACACATCTACACACACACACACACACACACACACACACACACACACACACACCTACACACACACCTACACACACACACATCTACACACACACACAGATCACATGACACACACACACACACACACTGTGACCTCTCTGTCATGTCAGACTCAGATGTCCCAACATGAAGAATCCGTCCACAAATAGACGGTTGTGTCATGTCCCGTGTGTGTGTGTGTGTGTGTGTGTGTGTGTGTGTGTGTGGATAACGGTCATTAGGCTCCGTGTGTGTGTGTGTTAACAGACAGGGTGTGGTTGTCATGGAGACGTGTGCTGTGCTGTGTGTGGTTCAGGTGCAGCTGAAGAACGAGGAGGCGAAGACGTTCGCCATGAAGATCCTGAAGAAGCGCCACATCGTGGACACGAAGCAGCAGGAGCACATCCGCTCCGAGAAGATCATCATGGCCGACGCCCACTCTGACTTCATCGTCAGGTCATCATCATCATCATCATCATCATCATCATCATCACCATCATCATCATCATCACAACTCTCTTCAGTGCTTTTATCATGTGGCCAAACGCAGAACTTCCTGTCCTTGTCTGAATGGATGCCGTGAATGGGTTTCTGGTTAAAGGGACAACGATGAGTTTCTATTTGGTTATAAAAAGTCTGATATTAATGTGGATGAATCTCCGTTACCACTTGTTAATGGTCCATTTTAGATAAATCTATGGTTTTGTCTCTATGGTTATTTTGTTATTATTAGTGGTGGTGGAAATGCTGGGCGAGCCGACCAGCGTTTCTTTACTTTCGGTTTCGTGGCGAGTCATGAGAATAACGCCGCCGTATGAATCTCCGTTTATGGTGGGAACTACGACGGTATGTGATCGTCTTCCAACCTCTGACTTTAATTCTTGATGAATGAAAACATGAGTCTGTCTTGACCCGGTCAAAGAATTTCACGGTGCGGAGGCTCATAAATGTAGTGAGAAAACACTTCGCTTTTACAAAACTCCTGGTTGTCCCTTTTGT
Organism: Trachurus japonicus; assembly: GCF_045865225.1. Classification (NCBI taxonomy): domain Eukaryota; kingdom Metazoa; phylum Chordata; class Actinopteri; order Carangiformes; family Carangidae; genus Trachurus; species Trachurus japonicus. The sequence continues at coordinate 260,883 of NC_140925.1, forward strand.
CTTTTATGGGCGAGTGAGTTTAACTCCACTGCCACTAACCGCCACACGCTGTCACTTGAGAAAGGCCACAGTGTTTTTTAAAATAATAATAAATAATTGTATAAAATAATAATAAGTTTCCCCGGGTCCAGAAAAACTCATTCATTCCCACAGACCAAAACATTCTCAACAAAAACTGAACAATTAAATCGCCTCGTCGGCGCCGTAACCAACCTTTTCTTTCATCAAGTCTGAAGAGAGCTTGTCTTGATTTACTGTGTTTTGAGCCAAAGATGGTTTTCTGTGATAAACAGACACTTTTCTAAGACAATGTAATGTAATGTAAATAATGTAATGTAAATTATGTCTTCTACCTCTCTGTGTTCAGGTTGCACCGCACCTTTAAGGACAGTAAGTACCTGTACATGCTGATGGAGGCGTGTCTGGGCGGCGAGCTGTGGACGCTCCTCAGAGACAGGTGACTCATCATGACATCACAGATACACCCACCAATCAGCTGCAGCTGTGTGTAGGGACGTCACGATTATACATTTTCTTGGTACAATTATTGTCAGAGAAATAATCACGGTAGGCCTACTACGATTATCACAATTATTATGTACTAATTAATTTCACAACAATATGAATGTGTAAAATCAACTATAGTCAAAATATAATTACATTACTCATTGTTTACACAAAATATTTCAAGTATCTATTAATATATGACCAATTCTTAATCCCCAGGGGAAGTGTTTGAAATATTCAGGTCATAAATTGTCATCTATACCAAATGTTTGCGTTTATTTTAATCGTTTTTTGTTTTGTTTTGCTTTTTGTTTTTATTAAAAATGACAGGCTAACATTTAAATTCCTACCAATTCAATGTTACGTTAGTTAAATGGACCAGTTATCTGTGCATTTATCTTTGTTTTTGCGCCACATCTGCCAATAAGGTCCCAACATCAAATTTTTGTGAAAGTGACGGTATTCAGGAATCTTTACGATTAATTAATTGTGGCGCTTAATACCGCGATTAATTGTGAAAACAAGTAATCGTGACATCCCTAGCTGTGTGTGCAGAGCGTCTAACCAGCTGAACATCTGTTAACATCTGTTAACATCTGTTAACGTCTGTTCCAGAGGTTCGTTTGACGACGCCACCACCCGGTTCTACACGGCCTGCGTGGTCGAAGCCTTCGCCTACCTTCACTCCAAAGGAGTCATCTACCGAGACCTGAAGCCCGAGAACCTCATACTGGACGGCCGGGGCTACGCCAAGCTGGTACACACACACACACACACACACACACACACACACACACACACACACACACACACACACACACCTGGTCAGTGATGCTTATTGAACCAACTTACAGTGTCATGTAAAGGTTTGCCCCCCCCCTCTGGTCCAAATGTCTGTCATTGTGAACAGTTCATCAAGTGGAAGATGACATGATCCAAAAGACATAAAGTTACAGACGACACATTCACTTTACATTTATACAAATGGTGATGATTTTGTTTTTTTTTTCCCATGTTCAAACTGACAGAAAAGGAAAAGGTCCCTCAGCAAAGGTCTGTATAGTTAGTAGCTAGTGGCCCCCCTCCCCCTTTGTAAACTATCCCAGTGTGTAAATAGTAAATCTCTTGTCTGATCCCTTGGTCAAAGTTCTCTGAGAGGGTTTCCCATTCTGTTGCTGCTTTGTTTCCCTTTTTCACTCTGAAACTGTAGAAAACTACAATAATAAACTGAGATTGATGAAAATATTGAAAAAGAGTGTTTCATGTTTAACTTTATGATCTTTATTGGAGGTCATTTCATCTTCCACTTGATGAACTGTTAAACACATTAACAGACATTTGAACCGAGGGGGGGGGGGCAAACTTTTGCAGGACATTGTATGTCAGTGTGGAGCCTCTCTTCTGATTGGCTGCCTGTTTTCTGAGAGATCCAATGAGAGTCCAGCAGCTCTCGGGTCAAACAGGTTGTGCTTAGAGCACTGGAAAAGAGAGTAAGGACAGCATTGGTCCAATGGCAGCGCCTCCTGGTGGAGGAATATGGGTATTGCAAAAGATCTCTGCATTGTTGGTGAATGAGCAGTGTGGTGTTTTCAATAATTTAAGGACATTTATAGATCACCCACGTTAATAGCATCATTGAGGATCCTTTACAGATAAACATTAACACATAGGATAGTTAAAAAACACACAGTTGTCTACATGAATGTTTCAATCTACATTTTGTAATAAACAAATTATAAATATAATCTGATATGACCAAGACACCTAAAAACAAAAACACGGCCGTTTTCATCAATTTACCAGCAAGTGGGCAACACACATACATTGGAGTGAATGGGTTTTCTGGGCGCTGTTGCAATACCCACATCCTGCCACTAGGGGGCATGAGGCTTTAACCACGGGAGTCAATGGTGGTGTCCTTACTCTCTTTTACAGCTCTAGTTGTGCTTCATCAGGAACATCATCCCGGTCATCAGCCGTCAGGAGGAGACGTTCTGACTGTCTCCTCTGTCTTGTTCCAGGTGGACTTTGGTTTTGCCAAGAAGATCGGGTTCTGTAAGAAGACGTGGACGTTCTGCGGGACGCCGGAGTACGTGGCTCCAGAGATCATCCTCAACAAGGGTCACGACGTGTCGGCAGACTACTGGTCTCTGGGCATCCTGATGTACGAGCTGCTGACCGGCAGGTAAGAAAACACACACACACCTGAGTCCACAACAGTCACCCCACCATCTGACCTCTGCCAGGTGGAGGGGATGGTTCCTGGCACTGCCATTCTGGTAACCATGGTAACCCTTCCTCTATGTGGGCAGGGGGGAGGCCATGGCTGTGGATCCCCTGCCCATCAACCCATCAATCAGCCAATCATATCTATTACATCCGGTTTGCCTGTCCACCTGCTGGCTTTAATTAATTAACATCCCTTGTTCTCTTTTAGTTTTTTAGTATGTTTTTTATTTGAACTTGTCTTGCGAGTATTTTAAACTATTTATTGCACACCCTGCACTTTTTTCTTTTTCTCTCTTTGATATATGGGCCAGTGTTACTACTGTAATGTATGTATGGTGTATGTATGTTTTTTGCAAGTACAAAGCAGCTGTAATATTATGCCCATGACAAATTTCCCTCACGGGACAAATAAAAGTTTATTTGATTTGAGACCTGTGGTGCCGTGTGCAGTCAGACCCGCGGTGCCGTGTGCAGTCTGACCCGCGGGTGTGCAGTCTGACCCGCGGGTGTGCAGTCTGACCCGCGGTGCCGTGTGCAGTCGGACCCGCGGTACCGTGTGCAGTCTGACCCGCGGTGCCGTGTGCTACAGCCTGTGTTGTGTCTCCAGTCCGCCCTTCTCAGGTCCAGACCCGATGAAAACCTACAACATCATCCTGAGAGGCATCGACATGATCGAGTTCCCAAAGAAGATCACCAAGAACGCTGCCAACCTCATCAAGAAGCTCTGCAGGTAGAGATAGAGAACTCTGTAGGTAGAGATAGAGAACTCTGCAGGTAGAGATAGAGAACTCTGCAGGCAGGTAGAGATAGAGAACTCTGTAGGTAGGTAGAGATAGAGAACTCTGTAGGTAGGTAGAGATAGAGAACTCTGTAGGTAGAGATAGAGAACTCTGTAGGTAGGAAGAGATAGAGAACTCTGTAGGTAGAGATAGAGAACTCTGTAGGTAGGTAGAGATAGAGAACTCTGTAGGTAGGTAGAGATAGAGAACTCTGTAGGTAGAGATAGAGAACTCTGTAGGTAGAGATAGAGAACTCTGTAGGTAGGTAGAGATAGAGAACTCTGTAGGTAGAGATAGAGAACTCTGTAGGTAGAGATAGAGAACTCTGTAGGTAGAGATAGAGAACTCTGCAGGTAGAGAACTCTGTAGGTAGGTAGAGGTAGAGAACTCTGTAGGTAGAGATAGAGAACTCTGTAGGTAGAGAACTCTGTAGGTAGGTAGAGGTAGAGAACTCTGTAGGTAGAGAACTCTGTAGGTAGAGATAGAGAACTCTGTAGGTAGAGATAGAGAACTCTGTAGGTAGAGATAGAGAACTCTGTAGGTAGAGATAGAGAACTCTGTAGGTAGAGATAGAGAACTCTGTAGGTAGAAGACTCTGCAGGTAGAGATAGAGAACTCTGTAGGTAGAGATAGAGAACTCTGTAGGTAGAGATAGAGAACTCTGTAGGTAGAGATAGAGAACTCTGTAGGTAGAAGACTCTGCAGGTAGAGATAGAGAACTCTGTAGGTAGAGATAGAGAACTCTGTAGGTAGAGATAGAGAACTCTGCAGGTAGAGATAGAGAACTCTGCAGGTAGAGATAGAGAACTCTGCAGGTAGAGATAGAGAACTCTGCAGGTAGAGATAGAGAACTCTGCAGGTAGAGATAGAGAACTCTGTAGGTAGAGATAGAGAACTCTGCAGGTAGAGATAGAGAACTCTGTAGGTAGAGATAGAGAACTCTGTAGGTAGGTAGAGATAGAGAACTCTGTAGGTAGAGATAGAGAACTCTGTAGGTAGAGATAGAGAACTCTGCAGGTAGAGATAGAGAACTCTGTAGGTAGAGATAGAGAACTCTGTAGGTAGAGATAGAGAACTCTGCAGGTAGAGATAGAGAACTCTGTAGGTAGAGATAGAGAACTCTGCAGGTAGAGATAGAGAACTCTGTAGGTAGAGATAGAGAACTCTGTAGGTAGAGATAGAGAACTCTGTAGGTAGGTAGAGATAGAGAACTCTGTAGGTAGAGATAGAGAACTCTGCAGGTAGAGATAGAGAACTCTGTAGGTAGAGAACTCTGTAGGTAGAGATAGAGAACTCTGTAGGTAGAGATAGAGAACTCTGTAGGTAGAGATAGAGAACTCTGTAGGTAGAGAACTCTGTAGGTAGGTAGAGATAGAGAACTCTGTAGGTAGAGATAGAGAACTCTGTAGGTAGAGATAGAGAACTCTGTAGGTAGAGATAGAGAACTCTGCAGGTAGAGATAGAGAACTCTGTAGGTAGGTAGAGATAGAGAACTCTGTAGGTAGTAGACTCTGTCGGTAGGTAGAAGGTGCTGCAGGTAGGATTAGGACTGGGGATCGAGACTCTGTAGACCTGTGAGACACCGTCCAGATGTGTTGGTTCTAACTACAGAAACATGTGTTTGTGTTGACAGAGATAATCCTTCAGAGAGACTCTGTAGGTAGAAGACTCTGTAGTTAGGGTTAGGACTGGGGATCGAGACTCTGTAGTTACGGGGATCGAGACTCTGTAGTTAGGGTTAGGACTAGGGATCGAGACTCTGTAGTTACGGGGATCGAGACTCTGTAGTTACGGGGATCGAGACTCTGTAGGTAGTAGACTCTGTAGGTAGGGTTAGGACTGGGGATCGAGACTCTGCAGGTAGAAGACTCTGTAGTTAGGGTTAGGACTGGGGATCGAGACTCTGTAGGTAGGGTTAGGACTGGGGATCGAGACTCTGTAGACCTGTGAGACACCATCCAGATGTGTTGGTTCTAACTACAGAGACATGTGTTTGTGTTGACAGAGATAATCCTTCAGAGAGACTCTGTAGGTAGAAGACTCTGTAGGTAGGTAGAGATAGAGAACTCTGCAGGTAGAAGGTGCTGCAGGTAGTAGACTCTGTAGGTAGTAGACTCTGTAGGTAGGTAGGAGGTAGGAGACTCTGTAGGTAGGAGACTCGGTAGGTAGAAGGTAGAGAACTCTGTAGGTAGTAGACTCTGTAGGTAGTAGACTCTGTAGTTAGGGTTAGGACTGGGGATCGAGACTCCGTAGGTAGGGTTAGGACTGGGGATTGAGACTCCATAGGTAGGGTTAGGACTGGGGATCGAGACTCCATAGGTAGGGTTAGGACTGGGGATCGAGACTCTGTAGGTAGTAGACTCTGTAGGTAGAAGGTAGAGAACTCTGTAGGTAGGGTTAGGACTGGGGATCGAGACTCTGTAGGTAGTAGACTCTGTAGGTAGAAGGTAGAGAACTCTGTAGGTAGGGTTAGGACTGGGGATCGAGACTCTGTAGATCTGTGAGACACCATCCAGATGTGTTGGTTCTAACTACAGAGACATGTGTTTGTGTTGACAGAGATAATCCTTCAGAGAGACTCTGTAGGTAGAAGACTCTGTAGGTAGGTAGAGATAGAGAACTCTGCAGGTAGAAGGTGCTGCAGGTAGTAGACTCTGTAGGTAGTAGACTCTGTAGGTAGGTAGGAGGTAGGAGACTCTGTAGGTAGGAGACTCGGTAGGTAGAAGGTAGAGAACTCTGTAGGTAGTAGACTCTGTAGGTAGTAGACTCTGTAGTTAGGGTTAGGACTGGGGATCGAGACTCCGTAGGTAGGGTTAGGACTGGGGATTGAGACTCCATAGGTAGGGTTAGGACTGGGGATCGAGACTCTGTAGGTAGTAGACTCTGTAGGTAGAAGGTAGAGAACTCTGTAGGTAGGGTTAGGACTGGGGATCGAGACTCTGTAGGTAGTAGACTCTGTAGGTAGAAGGTAGAGAACTCTGTAGGTAGGGTTAGGACTGGGGATCGAGACTCTGTAGACCTGTGAGACACCGTCCAGATGTGTTGGTTCTAACTACAGAAACATGTGTTTGTGCTGACAGAGATAATCCTTCAGAGAGACTGGGGAACCTGAAGAACGGCGTCAAAGACATTCAGAAGCACAAGTGAGTTGGAACCACAGACTGTAGAGAGAACGGTCGTAGCACCGTGACGTCACCCATCGGTTTGGGGTCTGAGTCTGTTTTGTGCCGCTACTACGGGGGTTTGAACCGCGCCATGTTGGATTCTACTTCCAATCTGTGGAATGTGTGGAAAGCTATAAATATCTGGGCACTGTAATTGATTCTAAACTGTCTTTTAACAAGAACTGTGAAGCAGTGTGTAAGAGGGGACACCAGCGTCTGTTTTATCTTCGGAAATTGTCCAGTTTAAAACTTTGCTCAGGGTATTTTATCGAGCTTTTATCGAGTCCGTGTTATCTTTTGCCCTGGTGTCCTGGTTTGGTAATCTGTCATTACAGGAAAAAAATTCCCTGAATCAGATTATCAAATGGGCTGGTAGGATAATTGGTGAGCCTCAAGTTACCATGGCAGCCCTCTGTGACACACAGCTGCAGCGTAAAGCCAGCGCTATTCGTAATGACTGCTCACATCCTTTGCACGGCGAGTTCCAGCTCCTTCGCTCTGGCTGTGGTTTTGTGGCCCCTAAGGGCAGGACAAAACGGTACAGAAGTAGCTTCATACCATAGTAAAGCCACAAGGTGATCTTGTTCATATTGAACCTAGCTGACCCTAGGGACATGTAGAAGCACTTTTCTATGTAGAAGCACTTTTCTATTTCTACTCCTATGACTTTGACCATGTATTTTGATTATATTGTCTTTTATATTTGTGATTTGTGTGTCATGATGTCTGTGTGCGGCTGTTTTTTATACTGGGATTGCTGAGTGACCTTGACTTGCCATATTTGGAGCGGTGCAGCAGTTAGCCGGCCGAGAACCCGCCCACTGGCCTCGAAGCAGCGGTCTACGGACCTGTCACTCAACGTTTCCATGCCCTAATTGGCCAGAACTTTAAACCTAATAATAGTAAAACGGTAGAGTTAAAAAAAAATTCACCCCCCTCAGAGTGTGTGTGGGGGTAGAAACTATCGATTGGGACCAAAAAAATGAAATGTACCAGGCTGTAAATATGTTTTTTTAAGCTGTAAAGTGGGTGATTTTAACATGGGTGTCTATGGAGAGTTGCTCCCTTCTGACACCAGCCCCCAGAGGAAGAAGAGGGGATTGCAGTTTGTTGAACAAGGAAGTGACTTCACTTCTCAGACCCACAACTGCCCCCTTGGTTGGAACCGAGACGTCCATCTTCTGTCTGAGCAGTGTGACATCACAGTGTGACATCACAGTGTGACATCGCAGTGTGACATCATGAACTAACGTGTGTGTGTGGTGTGTTCAGGTGGTTTGAGGGTTTCAACTGGGACGGTCTGAGGAAGGGAACTCTGACTCCGCCCATCTTACCTGCCGTGAGTCGAGGCCGACTTCATTTCATTGATTAAAAATTATTTTGCTTTATCTAGTTTTCGATGATTTTAGTGAGGTTTAAAGGTTTAAACAGCACGCTGATCACCATGGTGACCAGTGTCTCTGGTCCTGACTGACTCTGTCTCTCCTTGTGTCCAGGTGTCTTCTCCAACCGACACCAGTAACTTTGACAGTTTCCCCGAGGACACAGACCAGCCGCCGCCGGACGACAACACGGGGTGGGACTACGACTTCTAAAGCCCCGCCCATCGGCTAAGCCCCGCCCATCGACTAAGCCCCGCCCATCGACTAAGCCGGCTCCCAGCCTGAGACGCTGCAGAGACAAAGACGATGAGTTACTGTGCGTTCACATCAAAAGCTTCCAAAGCTTCCAAAGCTTCCAAAGCGTCACCAGACGAGAAGCTGAGCCCTGGTTAACTTTAGGGTAATTAGCTATGACGCGGTTCAGCAGCAACCGGTCAGAATATAGACGTCCTCTGGCTCCTTTTTCTTTTCTTTTTTTTTGTCCTTCGGCTGCCAGTGACCAGCGCGATCGAATGAGCGGCCAAAGCGGCTGAAAATATTTGCTGTTTTGGGAGCTGTCTTGTCTGACGCCCACCCTCGAGCGTTTTTGACGCTTTGGAAACTTTTAGTGTGAACGCACCTTTACATGTGGCGGTTGCTGCTGTTTGTCAGCATGGCTGGACGCTGCGGGACTTAAACCTGCGATCTGTTGTAGCCACGTTGTGTCCTCACGTGGTCTGAGCTGGAGGCCGGTTCAAGACCCGAACAGACGAGACCGCAACACTTTGTTTGTCCGTTTCCACGACCACAGGAGGATCTGAATCAGACTTCCTCCAGAAGGAGCCAGGAAACCTCCGACCCGGTCGTCACGGCAACGTCGTCGTAGTTCCTCCAGATGCTGATGAGCTGTCCAACATCTGGAACATGACCTTCTGTCTCTTCTCCGGTCTGTTCTTCCTTCAGCAGCGACTGACAGAGTCCTGGTCGGTGCTGCGACTCTGGAACAAGATAGAAACATGTTTTTATAAAGAATGGACTCAGATTCCATCTGAACTTCAGTCACGTTAAAGACGTTAAAAACCCCTGAGGGTAAAAGACCTTTAACCCCTGAGGGTTAGGGTTCTGCTGCAGCACTGGACCAGCTCAGACCTCCATCAGTCACACGGGTCCAGAGCCCAGTGGAACCAGTTGAGGGTCCAGACCAGGGGTCGGCAACCTTTAGCATTAAAAGAGCCGTTTGGACCCTTTCCTATTGAAATGAATTGAATTTGAATTGAAATTCTTTATTCAGTCACATCACACAATGGCAAACATTATCGACACAAACATTATCGACAAAATAGTGACTGAAAAGGCACAGGCAGAAGCATAATGCTTATATTAATGCCTGTCCTACATACCAAATGAAGCTACCCAGCATTCTTACAATATAAAACCATACTACCATATCGAAACCCACTCGGAGCCACAAGCCCCCAAAAATGCCAGTTTTGTCTATTTCAGTATGTCGTCATTCCTCGATTTCCGTGACGCACAGCATCCGTCAACCTGAATATGAGACTCGGTTCAAGGTCCGATATAGAAATATATTCAAAATAACAGCTCATCAAATCATTTCTCTCACCTGCATGTGAGAACTGCCTCTGAACTTCACTACACGGGTTCTAAGACGTCACTTTCATTTTCACGAGCTCTCATCTGTGTTTAGTTTAGCCTACTTTATGATGGAAAAAAACCTAGGTTAGCCTACGTGATGCAAATTTTGATCGACAAAATATTGAAACAAGTTTTATTTTTAAATATCACATGAGCACCTCAGTCTCCAAAGAAACGACTATTAGCCTACAATGAACAAGTGAATGGCCATTATTTAGCCCCCCCCCTGCCCTCTGTAAACCACGAGAGCCACATGTTGCCGACCTCTGGTCCAGACTCTCTGCCTGAACCACCACCAGCTGATGTGGACTCTACATGAAGCCTGTAACATCTCTGTGGATGCTGTGTTCACATGGTGATGAAGGTCAGACCCTCATTTACACAGAGGACATTACAGTTACAGTTACAGTTACTGTTACAGTTACTCTACAGGGAACTTCCTGTCCAGTGTCCTTGATCTCTGGTTGACACTTGAACTTTGACTTCAGGCTGCTGGTCTGAGGTCTGGCTCCTCCAGCAGCCGAGGACTTGAACGTCACACGATGCCTTCGCTTCACTTCACTTCACTTCACTTCTCATCTCATGTTTGAGGACCTGAACCCAGAGTCAGAGTGATGCGTTCAGGTGCAGCAGCTGCTGTCGCCCCCTGGTGGAAGATGCAGGAAGTGACATGAGCAGTTTCTACCAAGGGGGTGGATGGGACTACAGGCAGGCGTAGCTCACAGTCGGCCATATGAGGACGGGCAACTGTCTCTGACTCTGGCTGCAGTTACAGTGCAGTAGATGGTGATCCAGTCATCTGCACTAAAAAAACGATTCATAACTCTGTGAAAAATAAATCAGTATGTAGCTATTACTTTAACTATTTGCATAATGTCACTATAATGTTACTTTTACAAAAAAAAATACATTATTAAAATTATCCGTGATTCTAAATATGCTGCATCATAACTGCATAAACGTTCATAAAAATCAAACCGTTTTGAAATCGGACAAAAACTGAGCAAGTTATGGTCATTATAGCAGAACATGCACCATAGGCTTAATGCTCTGAGGGAGTGGCGCCGCCAGCCGGAATCCTGTACGCACTGTGCGTACAATTTTTTTCATAGGTGGAAAAAAAAAGAAGCAATTTTGTTTATTTTGAGCGGGTGTGATAAAGACGCTTGTTGTTTGTAACAGGCTAAACGTGCTGAGTTCATTGATTGTTAAACCAATCAGTGGAAGCCTAACGTAAAAGCCAGTGATTGTCGTTTACATCATGTCATCTGTCTCTTTTTGATTTCTGGCGCCTATTACACTACCGCTATGTGATGATTACGCCCGGTCCAGTATAGAAATGTCAAAAAGACAGTTGAGCCTTTTCCAGGCATTTAAAAAAAAAAAAGAGAGAGATCCAAACCCACGATCACAAACACGCAGCAGAGCAGCGATAATGAAGGTCTCTCCTCTCTAGCTCCAAACTCACTCGTCTGCACCGCGATTATGGACTCATAAGTGCCGATTCCAGGTTGAGCCCCCACTGGGGGAGCCTCGGCCCATCAGCTGTGTGTCTGTGGGTATGTGTAACCCGTATGTGTGTAGCCTGTGTGTGTTAATCTCTCACGCGCTCTGTTAAGATGAATCAACACAAACCGCTGCAGAGCGCGAGCCTGGCACAGAGGTGCGCGCTCTGGCGCATCTGGCACAGTCGGTTAACGGCACCGAAAGGAAACTGGCTCCGCTCCGCGGCTATTTCGCGTCCGACGTCTATGTTAAGCACATGTTGTTATTGATATTGTAGCGTCCGAGCCGACGTAACTACAACAACATAACACAAACTTATCTGACAGCTCTCTCACTTTTTCCTCTGCTCCTCCTCACTCACCTACACACACTGTCTTCCTCACACTCACCCCGGCCCCTCAGCTTCTCATCCAACCATACCCTACCTGCCCGTACACATTCACAGTCAGTCAGGAATCACACAACTTAAACATCACAACAACATTACTGCGGGGTCGCAACAATATTTTCAGTTGTGCAGTATATTATGACAAGTCCCATTGCTACGTGGCATGATGGGCACAGCGACCCCCCCCCCCCCCCCCCCCCCGAAAAAAAAATTGTTGCAGCCTATTTGCCGTTTCTGTGCGTACATTGAAATTGAATCCTGGCGGCGCCACTGCTCTGAGGGAGAGAGTTGACCTTACCAAGATGGCCGCCGTACTGGCTACGCTTTGTCATTGGGAAACAGCTGCGGGTGAGTCATCTAGTTCTTATATATATCTATGGTTTCTACCCTGTGACTCTGTGACTTTACTTTCTATCATCATTCTCTATTATCTATTGCTGTTGTGGATCTTTGAATCGCAGCATGACAACAGATGTTTTTATTTCCTAAACTTCCTACGTGATTGTTTTGTTTTTGCACGACTTTGGTTGAATTTCTTCTCGTTTGTTTCTCCTGATGAGTCTGAATCAGCTTCATGTGAAGTAAAAGAAGATTTCAGTTTCACACTGACAAAGAAACAGAGGATTTGGACCAGAAAGAGGAAAAACTCAAGTTCTTATTGATTCTTGGTGATTTTTAATATTTTTAAATTATAATATTTTGTGTTTCTGAACTAATGAATGAGTGTTACTGACATATTTGTATATTGGGAGTACAGTGATATGTGATATTTCAGCAGTTTGTAGTTTATTATTATCGTCATTATTATTATTATTATTTTTACTATCGTTATTATCATTATTATCATTGTTATGACTATTGTTATAATGATTATAATGATGTCATGACCGTGCCAGTGCCTGCTGTCTGTCTGTGGAAGCTGAAGAACCTCTGAAGCTTTATGGACGTGACTGTTCTAAACTAAACTAAACCAGTTTTACCAAAGTTGATTTGATTTGAAATAAAAACTGTTTAAAAAATTGTTCCTTATTTCTTCTAGTTTGAAGTTTTAGTTGTTAATATATTAATTCATGCTTAATAATGTACTAACTAATGTTAATTAAGGGACCCTTATTGTAAAGTGTTACCTCTATATGTATAGATATTACTAGTACTGTGAAGTAGAAATAGAGATGAAGAGAAGGACTGAATTGTTGTTTTGAATAAATGTTTCTGTGCATATTGATGTTCACAGGAAGGTATACTATACAGGCTAAATATGTAAAGCACATTTTAATATTATTATCAAAACTTTCTTTAGCGTAGATCTTAGGGAGGGGGGGGGGGGGGTAGCAGGAGTTCTGGTGACAAAACTCGTGACTGAATGAAACAGAATGAAACAGAATGAACTCTGGAATCAAACAGCTGTTTCTCTCTCTGCAGCTTCAACGTCACTCTGACGTTTTATTACTGCGACCGGAAGCAGAAGCTGCGTTGCTGTAGCAACAAGCCGCCGCCAGGTGTCAGCGTTAGCCCGCGTGCTCAGGTGAAGCTGCTGGACTGAAGCTGCTTTTCTCTTTTTGTTTCTCACCGTTTCACTTTAATGTTTTGGTTTTTCACTCTGAGCGGAGCAGCAGTGATCAACACCGTTTTTATTAAACTGCTGCTGCTTAGAAGTCTCTGCACGTTTATACACACACACACACACACACACACACACACACACACACACACACACACACACACACACACACACACACAGACACACACACACACACTCACACACACACAAACACACACACACACACACACACAGACACACACACACACACACACACACACACACACACACACACACACACACGTTGACAGAGCAGGGAGGAGGAGGGGGGGTGTTGGAGTTCACCATGACGTCACCACCCGTCACTCACAGAGGCCCCGCCCCCTGCATGACGTCAGAGGCCCCGCCCCCTGCATGACGTCACTCACAGAGGCCCCGCCCCTGCATGACGTCACCTGTCACTCACAGAGGCCCCGCCCCCTGGTGGTGAGGAGAGGAACTGCAGCTCCACATCTGGAGTCACTCATCCAGATGTTCAGGGGTTAAACCAGACGTAGCTACACCCCCCCTCTACCCCCCCGCCCCCCCCCCCCCCCCCCCCCCCCTCCTCTTTGCTTTTTCATGAATGAGTTGAACCACACACACACACACACACGGTGATGTCATCCTCTAGCCCCTCCCCCGCTGCTGCGGGAAAAACCTCTCAAACCGAAACAGAAGCTCCTCATGGAGGAGGAGGAGGAGGGGGGGGGGGGGATGAGTAATCCATGGAGGGGGGGGTTAGGGGGGATGTCGTGAGAAGAGAGAGGGAGAGAGAGAGCGTGTGACGGAGGAGAGGAGAGGAGAGCAGCAGCATCATCATCATCATCGTCGTGGTCGTGCAGAGCGATGAAGATTCAAACCTCTCTGTTTCTGCTGCTGCACTCAGCCTCACCGGGCTCTGGCTAACTCCTGGACCAGACCACCGGGCTCTGGCTAACCCCTGGACCAGACCACTGGGCTCTGACTAACCCCTGGACCAGACCACTGGGCTCTGACTAACCCCTGGACCAGACCACTGGGCTCTGGCTAACCCCTGGACCAGACCACCGGGCTCTGGCTAACCCCTGGACCAGACCAGGTCCTCCTCCAGTGAAGGACAGCAGCTTCAGCTTTACATTGACACACACACTGGGACGGGCTAATCACTGGAGTGCAGAGAGAGAAACACCACAGCAGGAATAAAGGACACGTTTCTGAGACTGACTAATCTCTGGAAGGGCTGGACCAGAAGGAGCATCATGGTTTATTACACAGGCTGGTGCTGGGGTAATTCCTGGATTGTAGCTGACTGACTCGTCCTATAAGCAGTGGGGACGGTCTACTTCCTGAGCTGCCACACCTCCACACGTGGAGCTCCACGGCTGGGGCCAGGCTAACACCTGGAGTGTCTCAGCTGCTCTGGGACCGGTCTAACACCTGGAGTGTCTCAGCTGCTCTGGGACCGGTCTAACACCTGGAGCAGTGTGATGTTCTGCTTCTGCCTGCAGAGTTCCCTGCTGAAGCTGCAGCTGGAGGGGGAGGGGGGGCCGTCGCTGCCCCCGTCCCCCGAGGACACGCTGCCGGCCCTGAAGGACGGGAACACTCCTCTAGGTAGCTGTCTACCTGTCTGTCTCTCTACCTGTCTGTCTGTCTGTCTGTCTGTCTGTCTGTCTGTTGTGTAGCTACCAAATAAATGCAGTAGTGACCGGTGTAGCTACCAAATAAATGCAGTAGTGACCGGTGTAGCTACCAAATAAATGAAGTAGTGACCGGTGTAGCTACCAAATAAATGAAGTAGTGACCGGTGTAGCTACCAAATAAATGCAGTAGTGACCGGTGTAGCTACCAAATAAATGAAGTAGTGACCGGTGTAGCTACCAAATAAATGAAGTAGTGACCGGTGTAGCTACCAAATAAATGCAGTAGTGACCGGTGTAGCTACCAAATAAATGAAGTAGTGACCGGTGTAGCTACCAAATAAATGCAGTAGTGACCGGTGTAGCTACCAAATAAATGAAGTAGTGACCGGTGTAGCTACCAAATAAATGAAGTAGTGACCGGTGTAGCTACCAAATAAATGCAGTAGTGACCGGTGTAGCTACCAAATAAATGAAGTAGTGACCGGTGTAGCTACCAAATAAATGAAGTAGTGACCGGTGTAGCTACCAAATAAATGCAGTAGTGACCGGTGTAGCTACCAAATAAATGAAGTAGCGACCGGTGTAGCTACCAAATAAACTATGACTATGACAACGACTGAAAAGCATGGAAACGTAAACGTACAATTCCACCGGAAATGTTCTGGTTCTTCTGGTTCTGACCATAGACCGAATCTCCTTGTTGTTTACATTCTACTTCCCGGTAGAAAACCAGCACGTAATGTGAATGAGAAAATAATAATGAACGAGAGTTTAGCTATATATCATATTTTTCAGGCCCTATCACCGTTTAGACAAATCTGAAATGATTGAAGAAACATTACTATTTCTGTGTGTGTGTTTTGTGTTGCTATGTGTTGTATTTATTCAGTTTGGGGGAATCACAGTGTCTAGAAAGCATCAGTGGCTCAGCTGACAGGGACAGCTAACGGTAGCTAAGCTAACGGTAGCTAAGCTAACAGCAGTAGCTAAGCTAACAGTAGGACGTCAGCTGTTAAAACCCTCCCGTTGTGGGACACGACATGAAACTACTCCAGTTAGCTCAGTCATGTTGGAACTCAGATATCCGCTGGAGAAAATATTTTTTCATGGAGCGTTTATTGAGTCACTGAGTTATTAAAGTTAAACAGGTAGCTAACCGTTAGCCCGGCTAATCTATGATAACCATGACTAATTACAAAAATGTGCACACAGAAATAGTAATGTTTGTCCAATCATTGGTTTTATAAACTTTACAAACATCAGATTAGTCTAAACGGTGATATCAAAACTCTCGTCCGTCACTATTGTTTTCTACCAGGAAGTAGTTGTAAACAACAAGGAGATTCGTCCTATTGATGACGTTAGAAACTTGTGTATTCTGGTTACTATGGTTACTATGGTTACTATGGTTCTTCTGTCTCTGACGCTGTGTTTCCTGTGTTTCTACAGAACTGACCGGGTCCAGACCGCCCCCCTCCTCCCCCCGGTCCCCCCCCAGCCCTCACCTGTCTCACCTGTCTCACCTGTCCCCCCACGGCCCCGGGGGGCAGGGGGGAGGGGAGGGGGGCGGGGCTCTACTCCAGCTGCTGGGGGGCGGGGCCTCCCCCCTCCCCTCCCCTCGCTGCTCCGTCCTCAGTCCCAGGTTCAACTCCGACCCCGAGACGGCGCCGTCGCCGCCCTGCAGCCAGCTCTACATGCTGTAAGACAGCTGCCTGTCAATTTCAATTCAATTCAATTAGCTTTATTGGCATGAACAGAAATTTGTTGTTGCCAAAGCATTGTACAAACTATTTACAAAGACATTTCAATATAACAAATATATATACAGTATTACATATAAACAATATTCCATTTAAACTACATTGCAATAGAATTTAATACAATCAGGTATAAATAATGGTGCAAGTTAAGATGTTAAAACTGGTCTGTCTGTCTGTCTCTACCTGTCTGTCTCTACCTATCTCACCTGTCTGTCTCACCTGTCTGTCTCAGGCCTCGTGGCCGTGGCGACCGGCCTGAGGGACCAGCGGACACGTGTCCTCTCTCCGTATCCGTCCTGACCAGACAGATCCAGGTCCTGAAGAAGAGACTTCGTAGGTTTGAGGAGCAGTTTGAGCAGGAGAAGAGCTACAAGGTAAGAAGAGAGGACAGACCAGCTTAATGGAGGACTGGATGGTAGACTGGTTCATAGAGGACAGACCAGCTTAATGGAGGACTGGATGGCAGACTGGTTCATAGAGGACAGACCAGCTTAATGGAGGACTGGATGGCAGACTGGTTCATAGAGGACAGACCAGCTTAATGGAGGACTGGATGGCAGACTGGTTCATAGAGGACAGACCAGCTTAATGGAGGACTGGATGGCAGACTGGTTCATAGAGGACAGACCAGCTTAATGGAGGACTGGATGGCAGACTGGTTCATAGGAAGAGAGGACAGACCAGCTTAATGGAGGACTGGATGGCAGACTGGTTCATAGAGGACAGACCAGCTTAATGGAGGACTGGATGGCAGACTGGTTCATAGAGGACAGACCAGCTTAATGGGAGGACTGGATGGCAGACTGGTTCATAGAGGACAGACCAGCTTAATGGAGGACTGGATGGCAGACTGGTTCATAGAGGACAGACCAGCTTAATGGAGGACTGGATGGCAGACTGGTTCATAGAGGACAGACCAGCTTAATGGAGGACTGGATGGCAGACTGGTTCATAGAGGACAGACCAGCTTAATGGAGGACTGGATGGCAGACTGGTTCATAGAGGACAGACCAGCTTAATGGAGGACTGGATGGCAGACTGGTTCATAGAGGACAGACCAGCTTAATGGAGGACTGGATGGCAGACTGGTTCATAGAGGACAGACCAGCTTAATGGAGGACTGGATGGCAGACTGGTTCATAGAGGACAGACCAGCTTAATGGAGGACTGGATGGCAGACTGGTTCATAGAGGACAGACCAGCTTAATGGAGGACTGGATGGTAGACTGGTTCATAGGAAGAGAGGACAGACCAGCTTAATGGGAGGACTGGATGGCAGACTGGTTCATAGAGGACAGACCAGCTTAATGGAGGACTGGATGGTAGACTGGTTCATAGGAAGAGAGGACAGACCAGCTTAATGGAGGACTGGATGGCAGACTGGTTCATAGAGTACAGACCAGCTTAATGGAGGACTGGATGGCAGACTGGTTCATAGAGGACAGACCAGCTTAATGGAGGACTGGATGGCAGACTGGTTCATAGAGGACAGACCAGCTTAATGGAGGACTGGATGGTAGACTGGTTCATAGAGGACAGACCAGCTTAATGGGAGGACTGGATGGCAGACTGGTTCATAGAGGACAGACCAGCTTAATGGAGGACTGGATGGCAGACTGGTTCATAGAGGACAGACCAGCTTAATGGGAGGACTGGATGGCAGACTGGTTCATAGAGGACAGACCAGCTTAATGGGAGGACTGGATGGCAGACTGGTTCATAGGAAGAGAGGACAGACCAGCTTAATGGAGGACTGGATGGCAGACTGGTTCATAGGAAGAGAGGACAGACCAGCTTAATGGAGGACTGGATGGCAGACTGGTTCATAGAGGACAGACCAGCTTAATGGAGGACTGGATGGCAGACTGGTTCATAGAGGACAGACCAGCTTAATGGAGGACTGGATGGCAGACTGGTTCATAGAGGACAGACCAGCTTAATGGAGGACTGGATGGCAGACTGGTTTAACAGCTGTGACGCTTCCAGTTATGAACTGTGTTGTTAATAAAACACGACACACTGTCTGTTTATAACTGAACTAACTGACTGGATTACTCTGTGTGTGTGTGTGTGTGTGTGTGTCAGCCTTCACACAATGATAAGTACTCCGACCCAGAGATGGTGCGGGTGATGAGTGACCTGGCCAAGGCTCGAAAACAGCTCAAAGGTAAAAACACTTCACTCTGGTTCAGACCTGAACTGTTACTCATTAACACCTGACACCTGTGTGTGTGTGTGTGTGTGTGTGCGTGTGTGTGTGTGCAGAGCTGAGACTCAGACAGTCGGTGTTCGAGTCTCAGGACCGAGCAGAAAACACAGACGTCTGCAGGTAACACTGGCTCCTCCCACAAAACCAGAAGGTGTGATGTCATCGTTGGTGAAGTCGTCTCACGTGTGTGTGTGTGTGTGTGTGTGTGTGTGTGTGTGTGTGTGTGCGTGCGTGCAGGGGGGCGGAGCTTCAGCCGACTCTGGAGGAAACAGTGGAGTCTCTGTTCAGACGACTGAGGGAGAAGAGACGAGACCTCGGTCTCCCTGACAACGTCAAGGTGTGTCTCCAGAGTTGGACAGTAAAAAAAGAAAACAGTTAAAAAAAAGTAATTAGTTACAGTTACCAGTTACCCTCCCCAACTACGCTATAAAAGTAACTAATTCCCTGGAAGAGTAACTACTCAGATTACTTGTTCTCTCCCGATAAACGGCTTTATTCCGATCAGTTGATTAAATGAAACAAAATGTGTATGTAACCTACGACCAGAACTGCAACAATGGAACAATAATCGATTATAAAATTAATCCTCAACTATTTTAATAATCTAAGAAATCTTAACCGTGAATATTTCTGGTTTCTTTGTTCCTTTATGACAATAAACTGAGTCTCTCTTTGGTTTGTGGACAAAACAAGACATTTGAGGACGATGTCGTCTGGTGGTTTGAGAAACACTGGTTGATGTTTTATTGACCAAACAACTAATCGATTAATCGTTTAAATAATCAACAGATTAATGGATAATGAAAATAATCGTTAGTTGCAGCCTTAAATTTTTATAAAATGCTCAAATATGTCAAATGACTTGGACCCCCCCAAACCTCCTGTTTATCAGGAACTAACCAACTCACTCCGTTAGTTCCAGATAAACAGCTTCTTTCCTACCAGTTGATGAACTGATAATAATGTGTTTATAATGTAACTACACTTCAACAGGTGTGTTATTATCTTGAGTCTTATTGTCAGTAACAGTAACAGAGTTATAACGGGTAAACAGGAACTGTTAGTTACTCTGATAGTAACGCTGTTGATTTATTATGTATTTATTTACGCTGTGTTACACTTGGCTCAGAGGCCACAACAGAACATAGAGAACGCAAACGCTTTATTGTCGAGGTTAAAAATGAAAAGTAGGATGGAGAGTGAAAGTGAGTGTGAGTGGTGTGTGACGGTGCTTGTGCGCTAACACAACAACAGGCCCAGGGCTAACATAGACACTGAAATGCTGCAAAGCCAGAACCAAAGCCAGTGTTTCCTTTACAATGACTGAGTAATTATAACTGACGCTTGTTGAACTTCCTGGAATAAAACAGGCTTTTCCACTCCCAAGTCATCAGGTTGCAGTAACACAGCTCCTGTCCCCACAGAACTGGCATCTACCTCAACTTTACAGTAGAAACATTTATACAAAAACAACTGTAGTACCCAACGAGCCCCAAAAAAAGTTGCTTGGTAGTCGTAGGAGGGGCATAGTCATCAGTAGCTGTAGTAGCACCTTCTACCTTGACCCACAACATGACTGAGAGAAGAAACCGTGGCCTTCTTCGTGGAAAAGTCACACTTGGCAAGGTGCAAGCGATCAAACAACTTCTCAATGCGACCAAGCCTGTTGGCCAGGCGCTGGAATGCCGTCGGAGCGTTACACAAACTGAAAGGCAAAACTGTATAAGAATCAAACCATGTCTCACGCCATCTTAGACAATGGAACTTGCCAATAGGACGAATCTCCTTGTTGTTTCCAACTACTTCCTGGTAGAAAACCAGCATGAGAACAATAGTGACGGACGAGAGTTTCACTATATTTATCTAATTTTTCATGTCACTATATCACCGTTTAGACTAATCTGATGTTTGTAAAGTTTATAAAACCAATGATTGGACAAACATTACTATTTATGTGTGCAGGTTTTTGTAATTAGTCATGGTTATCATAGATTAGCCGGGCTAACGGTTAGCCACCTGTTTAACTTTAATAACTCAGTGACTCAATAAACGCTCCATGAAAAAATATTTTCTCCAGCGGATATCTGAGTTCCAACATGACTGAGCTAACTGGAGTAGTTTCATGTCGTGTCCCACAACGGGAGGGTTTTAACAGCTGACGTCCTGCTGTTAGCTTAGCTGCTGCTGTTAGCTTAGCTACCGTTAGCTTAACTACCGTTAGCTGTCCCTGTCAGCTGAGCCACTGATGCTTTCTAGACACTGTGATTCCCCCAAACTGAATAAATACAACACATAGCAACACAAAACACACACACAGAAATAGTAATGTTTCTTCAATCATTTCAGATTTGTCTAAACGGTGATAGGGCGTGAAAAATATGATATAAACTCTCGTTCGTTACTATTGATCTCATTCAACTTACAGCTGGTTTTCTACCAGGAAGTAGAATGTAAACAACAAGGAGATTCGGTCGATATCCCTTCAGCAAAGTAATGTTCTTCAGTCTCAGAACAAATCCAGGATCCTTGATGTAAAAAGGTTTGAGAACCACTGGTTTAGACAACTTTTCAATGCAGCCAAGTAGCGATGTCACGATTACTTGATTTCACAATTAATCATGGTATTAAACGCCACAATTATTTAATCGTAAAGGTTCCTAAATACCGTCACTTCCCAAAAAAGATTATGTCAAAACCTTATCGGCAGATGTGCTCCAAAATAAAGGTAAATGCACAGATACTGGTCCATTTATTTAACGTAACATTGAATTGGTAGGAATTTTGATGTTAGTGTGTCATTTGTATTTAAAAAACACACAAAATAAAACAAAAAAAGATTAAAATAAACATAAACATTTGGTATAGATGACAATTTATGACCTGAATATTTCAAACGCTTCCCCTGGAGGGTTAATAATTAGTCATATATTAAACTTGAAATATTTTATGTAAACAATGAGTAATGTAATTATATTTTGACTATAGTTGATTTTACACATTCATATGTTGTGAAATGAATTAATGCAGAATAATCGTGATAATCGTAGTACCGTGATTATTTCTTTGACAATAATCGTACCAAGAAAATCTATGATCGTGACGTCCCTACAGCCAAGCCTGTTGGTCACTGCTGAGTGTGTTGTGTCTGAATCATATTCACCTCCCTCATTCTGTTGTGGTTATTATGGTCTGTGCAGGACATGACCCAGGCTCAGATGGTTCTGGAGAAGATCTCTCTGCAGAAGTGTCTGTTGTACTTCGAGAGCGTCCACGGCCGCCCGGTGAGTCGCCGAGCGGTTACGATGGGACGATGTCGTCAAGGTTACCTGCACCGGTGGTAATCCAGTTTTACAGTGTTGCCTTGGCGACTGTGTGTCCGTCTCCTAGGGAACCAGACAGGACAGGAACCTGGTGAAGCCTCTGTACGACAGATACAAGATGATCAAACACCTGCTGTGTGTCAGCCCCATCACCACCATCGTGAGGCGCACACGCTCATACACACTAACACACACTAGTACACACACTAATACACACTCATACACACACTAATACACACTAATACACACTAATACACACACTAATACACACTAATACACACACTAATACACACTAGTACACGCTAATACACACTAATACACACACTAATACACACTCATACACACACTAATACACACTCATACACACACTAATACACACTAATACACACACTAATACACACATTAATAACTGGTCCCATATTAACAGATATTTTACATATTCTGTTTATATAATTAGTATGTGATTATATTTGAACTATATTTGATTTCACACATCCAGAATGTTGCTAAATGATATTATATAATAATTGTAATAATGGTGATTATTACTCTGACAAGAAAGTCTGTAATGGTGACATCACTGACACACACACAGACCGTTGGCATGGTAACGCCAACACTCCTCCCTGACCGCCGGTGTGTTGTTCTGTTTGTTTGTTTGCTTGCTTGGTTTTGTCGTTATCGCTGTTGAGTTATTGCTGTCACAATTGTCATTTATTTGTTTTCTATTATTTATTTATTTATTTTATTTTTTTCATTTATGTTTTCAATCTTTGTTTTTGCTTTTTTCCTCTACCCCAATAGTATTATTATGACCAAAGTCACTATTATTATCCACCAAGTCTCTTTTTCACCATTATTATGATCACCATTTATAGAATATACCATAACTGACTTACACAAACACACACACACACCTAATTTCACATTTTATGTCATTGTAAGTCATCAATGCATGTTCACTGTATTGTCTGTTTTGTTTTTTCCACAATAAAAAAATAAAAAAAAAGGAGGAAGAGGAGGGGTCTGATGAAGACTCTGTGAGCTCGAGGGCGGAGGAGGAGCTTCCTGTCCGGCCGCCGCCCCCGCCGCCGCCACCGCCGCCGCCGCCGCGGCCCGAGGACGACAGCGACCGGGACAGCGACCCGGCGTTCGTGTCCCCGTTGGACGAGGTGAAGACGGTCCATCAGCCGCCGCCCGCCGTGACCACGGCCAACCTGCACGCAGCGTCCAGGTGACAGCAGCAGCCAATCACAGCAGAGAACACTTCAACATGATCCTGTCTCTGGTTTTTATTATTATTATAATAATAATAAAAACCAGAGACTGTTTATAGAAGTTTGACTTAGTTCTATTTAGAGCGCTGTAAAAGAGAGTAAGGACACCTCCATTGACTCCCGTGGTAAGGGTTTAAGGGTTTAAGGGTTTAAGGGTTTAAGGGTTTAAGGGTTTAGGGGTTTAAGGGTTTAAGGGTTTAAGGGTTTAAGGGTTTAGGGGTTTAAGGGTTTTGTGCCCCTAGTGGCAGGATATGGGTGTTGCAAAAGCGCCCAGAAAACCCATTCACTCCAATGTATGTGTGTTGCCCACTGGCTGGTAAATTGATGAAAACGGCCGTGTTTTTGTTTTTAGGTGTCTTGGTCATATCAGATTATACTTAGAATTTGTTTATTACAAAATGTAGATTGAAACATTCATGTAGACAACTGTTTTTTTGGGGTTTTTTTACTCGTCTAAGTGTTAATGTTTATGTGTAAAGGATCCTTAATGATGCTATTAACGTGGGTGATCTATAAATGTCCTTAAATTATTGAAAACACCACACTGCTCATTCACCAACAATGCAGAGATGTCAGTTCTTTTATTCCTCCACCAGGAGGCGCTGCCATTGGACCGATGCTGTCACTACTCTCTGTTACAGTGATCTAGTTCTATTAACGACTGACAACGTTTCTCCTGAAACTGAAATCAAACCATCCTCATTTAGAGCAGTGGTAAAGGGTTTGGTTTTTCCATAAATGTTTAAACATTTTGGGAGAAATTGCAACACTTTTTTGACAGAAATGTTTCTACAATATTTCCAAAACTTCACGCCATTGGCCATAGTTTGACTCTACATTGACTAAAACGGTAATGTTCTTCAGTCTCAGAACAAATTTAGAGTCCTTGATGTAAAAAAAGTTTGAGAACCACTGGTTTAGAGCTTTTAATGGCAGAAAATGACAACTAGTCAAAACAAAACATATTGAGTCTTTTCAGACCTTGAATAATAATAACAAATGCAAAGAAAACACATATTTATTCCTCAACAACACAACACAAATATTTTAAATTAGGAGGAGTTTATAAATCAGTGTTGGTTTAATCCCAGCAGTGGTTTTTATAATCGTCCTTTAAAACCAGATGTGGTTCAGGTGATCGATGACCTCATCAGCAGGTGATCGATGACCTCATCAGCAGGTGATCGATGACCTCATCAGAGTCTCAGTGAGGAGAAGGAGTTGAGTTATTTAAAAACAAACGCTGATGAAGGAGTGTCGTACGTTTAGAGAAGCTTTTTAAAAAACATTTGTGAACGTGGCTGTATGTACATGTACACATGCACATACACATCCTGTATTGGTCATGTATTGATCTGTATTGATCGTGTGTATTGATCTGTATTGGTCGTGTATAGACCGAATCTCCTTGTTGTTTACATTCTACTTCCGGGTAGAAAACCAGCTGTAATGTGAATGAGATCAATAGTAACGAACGAGAGTTTAGCTATATATCATATTTTTCACGCCCTATCACCGTTTAGACAAATCTGAAATGATTGAAGAAACATTACTATTTCTGTGTGTGTGTTTTGTGTTGCTATGTGTTGTATTTATTCAGTTTGGGGGAATCACAGTGTCTAGAAAGCATCAGTGGCTCAGCTGACAGGGACAGCTAACGGTAGCTAAGCTAACGGTAGCTAAGCTAACGGTAGCTAAGCTAACGGTAGCTAAGCTAACGGTAGCTAAGCTAACAGCAGGACGTCAGCTGTTAAAACCCTCCCGTTGTGGGACACCACATGAAACTACTCCAGTTAGCTCAGTCATGTTGGAACTCAGATATCCGCTGGAGAAAATATTTTTTCATGGAGCGTTTATTGAGTCACTGAGTTATTAAAGTTAAACAGGTAGCTAACCGTTAGCCCGGCTAATCTATGATAACCATGACTAATTACAAAAATGTGCACACAGAAATAGTAATGTTTGTCCAATCATTGGTTTTATAAACTTTACAAACATCAGATTAGTCTAAACGGCGATATAGTGACATGAAAAAGTAGATAAATATAGTGAAACTCTCGTCCGTCACTATTGTTCTCATGCTGGTTTTCTACCAGGAAGTAGTTGTACACAACAAGGAGATTCGTCCTATTGGTCTGTGTGTTTGGTGTGTATTGGTCCTGTATTGATCGTGTATTGATTGTGTATTAGTCGTGTATTGGTCGTGTATTGATGGTGTATTGATGGTGTATTGATGGTGTATTGATGGTGTATTGATGGTGTATTGATCGTGTATTGGTCGTGTATTGATCGTGTATTGATGGTGTGTTCAGGTCTCAGCTGCTCCAGAGTCTGAGGGAAACCAGAGCAGAGAAGAAGAGACGGAGGAAAGTTCTGAGAGAGTTTGAGGAGCAGTTCCATCGCCAGACTGGAAGGTGAGAGGTCAGAGGTCACACACCTCCTCCTCTTCTCCTCCTTCTTCCTCTTCTCCTTCTCCATGTTCTTCATGTTCTCCTCCTCCTTCTTCCCATTTTCTTCCGCCTTTTTACGGTCTTCTTCTAGTCCTTCATACTTTGTGCCATTTCAACGATTCATATATCAAAACATGCAGCTTTTTCTGGACTTTATCGGATGTATTAAAATTTTTCATACTTTTTATACTTTTTCAAATATTTAACTTTTTCAGATTTTTTTTCCCCCCATAGAGAATGCATTGGAACAGTCTTCAAACTCTTCAAATCTTCTTACTTCTTTCAGCCACTAAAGCTTCACCATACTTTCTGCTAGAGACTTCATTCAAATTCTGAGCTGTAGACAAACTTCTAATGTATTCATCCTGTGTGTACAACTTTTTCATAGCTTGTACCGTTTTTGAGATAAATCCTTTAAAAGCACATGAGGATTTCTGACAAATTTCACACTTTTCAATGAGTGTGTATGGGGTTGGGTCAGAGTGGGTGACGTCATCGTAGAGTGCAGCAGATCCAAAAAAGCAACTGGAACTTTTCTTCTGAAACTGCCAGCAAAGCTACAAATGACACTCTACACTCATGATGTTGGAAACAGTTTGTAGCCACGCTTGTCTTCTGTCTCACAATGCCATCAAAAATGCACAGAGACTCAGAGAATAATTTAAAATATTTTTTAAATGCAGCCTGGGTGCTCTCTCTCTGCCATTCAGCCCAATGCAATTTTTTTCACAGCAAAGTAGCAGGAGCTCAACTTTTTAATTTGATTTCATCAAAAAATAGTCACAAGTCACAAAAAAGGTCCTCTACTTACTTGTTGTGGCTCATTTATACTCTTCTTTTTTTTTTTAAGCATCATTGAAAAATCTCACATTCATCAAAGTCTCAACCTCTCTCCTCCACAACTCCAGTGTAGTGTAGTGGGTAAGGTGGCTGCTTGCCAACCCCAAGGTCACTGGTTCAGATCCAAGCTGAGCAAGCTTGTTATGTTATGTTGAATTCTGCTCCCCTCCCCCACCCTCAATTGGTTACAGGTGTTCGTTAAGAGACTCATTCATTCCTAGTGCCACAGTTTGCAGCACATCATCACATTACAATCAATGACAACTTTCTTATGTGTGTGCTCTCTGTGGTGAAGTGGCAGAGTAAAGGTTTATTGATCATGATTCCTGCCTCATGATGATCATGATTCCTGCCTCATTCATGTCGTACTTTCTGATAGAGACTTCATTCAAATTCTGATCTGTAGACAAACTTCTAATGGCTCATTTATACTCTTTTCTTTCTTTTTTTTAAGCATCAGTGAAAAATCTCACATTCATCAAAGTCTCAACCTCTCTTCAGAAGTCAGTGACCTCTTATACAGGGATTTCTTTTACTCTTCTTTCATTGAATGTGACTATGGTGAAGTGGTTAGATCACTGGGCTGATGTACTGAAGGTTGTGGGTTCAATTCCTTCCTTGCACATGTTTCTTGTATGCCATTCCGCATGTCTTTGTCAATTTATTCAGCATGGTTCAGCAATGGCTTTCAGCATTCACACCATTTCCATTTTTGGAAATGCTTTTTCTAGTTCTTCTTCCTCTTCTCCTCCTTCAACATGTTCTCCTCCTCCTCCTCCTCCTCTCTCCTCCTCCTCCTCCTCCTCTAGGACCTTCCAGAAGGA
This sequence comes from Trachurus japonicus, assembly GCF_045865225.1. Classification (NCBI taxonomy): domain Eukaryota; kingdom Metazoa; phylum Chordata; class Actinopteri; order Carangiformes; family Carangidae; genus Trachurus; species Trachurus japonicus. Next base: position 288,354 of record NC_140925.1, read on the forward strand.
GGACCGGACCCCCCTGAAGGAGGAGTACCAGGAGTACAAGCAGCTCAAGGCCAAGCTGCGGCTGCTGGAGGTTCTGCTCAGCAAACAGGACCAGACCCAGTGACACCAGAGACCTGCTCCTCCATCCCATAAACCTGCTCCTCCATCCCATAAACCTGCTCCTCCATCCCATAATCCTTCTCCATGGAAACCATTTGTGCATCTACTAGTTTCAGTCCAGTCTGGATGGAACCGGAACATCTGAGTCTGAGTAGGACCCAAATCCAGTTTCCAACCGGCAATGTTTTGCAAGCGCACCGTTGCTACGGCGTTGCTATGGCGTTGCTACGGCGTTGCTACGGCGCCGACCGCAACGATTGTGACTGGTTGAAAGAATTCCAAGCGGCCGGAGCGTTTTGGAGCAGCCAGACCTTCTTCTTCTTCTCTGGAGGAGGGTCTGGCCTCATCTCTCGGTGGTCGTCCATCGTTTCCCAGGATGTGTTTTTGTTTCTGTCAGTCGATCGATTTCTACACAAGGATCAATAAATATTTTTGATATTAACACAGTTGTTGTGTCGGTGGGGATGGGGGGGGGGGAGTGTGATGTCATAGGTTGTGATATGAGTTCTGTGCTCCTGATTGGACGCCACACAGCCGCAATCAGCCAATAGGAGCCGACCTCAGACACCAGATCAACTCTGATTAGACGTTCAGTGATTTATTCATGAACACGTTATTTACACTTCAACAAGTTCAACATTTTTATTTATATTAGTAAGTAAGTAAAGATTTTATCAAAGTGTCCTGCACATCGAGGTGCCCAGCCCCCGCGGGCTGACAAGACACTCACCTCAATCACATAATAATTATATTTCTCAAAATGTGATTTAAAGGGACATTGTGTAGGAATTCCTCCATCTAGCGTTGTGGTTGTATATTTTTCCTGCTGCATTCAGGTGCAATCGGGCAGACAGCAGACGGACATAAACAAGCCTCTATGTAAACAAGTGGTCCGTCAGCACGAGGCAAAACAATACACGTGACAACATGTTGTCATGGCGATGTGGTATTGTTTTACCGTCTTTCTCTGGACTTCTGTGACTAAAATGACGTCTGGTTTGTTAGCGACGGCCGTCTGCCCGACTGCAGGTGAATGCAGCATCAGTGTAACGCTTCATTCCTCCTCACTGCGTTACCGCGGTGACTGAGCCGACAGCTCCGGTGTCTCCACTGAGTTTCCGTGGTTACCGTTACCGTCACCATGGCGACACCACATGGCAGCAGCACCGAGCTTACCGTCTCCATGGAGATATGAACGATATGAACGGCTCATTCAGAGCTGAAAGGAACAGGAACTTTGTTGATGTTAATGAAAAACAGACTGAAGAACCAAATATTCATGAAGAGACAACAGGAGAAGTTACACAATGTCCCTTTAATGATACAGAGTTCTCCTGTGTCTTCCCCAAGAACTTAGTTAAGGTAAATACTTCCTCTTTAAATCAAATCAAATCAAATCAAATCAGGATTCTTTTCTTGGATTTTTTCAAATAAAACATTTCTTAAACTGTGATGAAGTGGACAATGACACACAAAATGGAATTTATTTATTTATTTGGTTCATTTCGGGCATGTCAATTAGTCATCATCATCACACATCATCTCAATCCAATTAATACAATACACATGACCGAAAGGGAAAGCGGGAGAAGCAAAAGCTTATCTAGGAATTCATCCTCCACAACTCCCAGGTCACAAAGCACACACAATCTTTTCCCTTTCTTTCAAACAATCCACCACCATCCGACCGGATTGGCCAGCCTCTGATTGGCCAGCCTCTGATTGGCCGGCCTGTGATTGGCCGGCCTGTGTGTGATGTCACTAGTAGTAGAAGCTGGGGGTGAGGGTGAAGACGGCGGAGACGCCCTGGTACGGCGTGATGACGGGTCTCAGGCCTTTCAGCTGCTTGTAGTGACCGAAGTGTCTGATCCTGTAGGAGCCGCTGGGCGCCGCGGCCGGAACGAACCACTGCACCGTCACGTTGCTGCGCTGGTTCGATCCCCGCAGCCACTGGAACCTGTAGAGTCACACACAGAGACAGTTGCTCTACAGCGTCTAATACAAGTTAAAGGGATAGTTCAACATTTAGGCAAACTGGCCCATTGCCATAACCCCTATAGTCATAGCAGTAGGTTCGTTACCTTTAATTGTTGGTGCAAGCTGTTTTTAGAACGGCGGAGCAGAGCCGTGAGCTGCTCAGAGCTACGCTACGGAGGCTCATTATGGGATTTCTTGGTTTCCCTCATCAAACTCATCAAATACACAATCCAACAACTCCACAACGCTCTGGTGGACAAGTTGTGAGCTGCACATTCACCACGCTATGAGATAATAACACAACGTTACCACACAGAGTTGTTTTAGAGGGAAATACAAAGACTGTTGATGAAAAACTGTCCCTGAAGGCAACGTGCATCAGCGGTTTTGCATGAATTTCCCTCTAAAACAACTCTGTGTGGTAACGTTGTGTTATTATCTCATAGCGTGGTGAATGTGCAGCTCACAACTTGTCCACCAGAGCGTTGTGGAGTTGTTGGATTGTGTATTTGATGAGTTTGATGATGAGGGAAACCAAGAAATCCCATAATGAGCCTCCGTAGCGTAGCTCTGAGCAGCTCACGGCTCTGCTCCGCCGTTCTAAAAATAGCTTGCACCGACAATTAACTCATTGAGTGCCAACCACGTAATTTCTCGTTTTTCGTTCCCATGCGTTGAGTGCCAAAAACGAAATTTTTCGTTTTTTGCTTTTTTTTTTAAATTATGAAAATAGACACTTTAATACACATTATATGTAAATTTGGGGACTCTACGACGAGGAGAACTGAAATAGATGACGATCAAAGTCACATGACAGCTCATGATCTGGAAGTTTTTATCATAACTCAGCTTCTGCAAACGGAGTTCTGCATGCAGATGCAGCGCAGCTGCTCCGCTGCTGCTCCGCTCTCACCCGCGAGGCTGCAGCAGCTGGGAGCTGAACCAGGAAGCTCTCAGCCCACTGTCCCGCCCGGTCTTCATCTGGAGCAACACCGTGTCCTCCCCAAAGTCCTCCCGCGGTAAAATCTGATGGTCTCTGGACCAAAGCAGACCGGCACCACCGACCCGTACCACAGACGGACCGCGACCACCGGTGGGACCGGTGTTCGCGAGCCGCTGTGGCCGACAGAGCCTCACGTTCCGCGGCGAGAGGCTGTGACACGGCACGGTGCGTCTGTGTTATTGTTGTTTAGTGGCGCCCCCCCCGCCCCCGATGGTGGTTTTGTGAATAGAACAACAATTGTTGTATATATTTATCTTATACGAGCCCTTTGATCCAGAAATGCGAGTGTCTGAAGAGCGACAGACACAAACAGAGCAGCTTTCATAAAAGACGCTCTATCTCCTTTTCTAGAAAAAAAGGAGGGATTTTGGTGAAACCCAGCCATGTTTAGCTTGACTTTTCTCAGGAACGGAGGCACGTAGAAACAAACGGTTTGTGGCCATTTGAAGGATAAAGTTAAACCTTTCAAATGAGCTACAGTATGTGTTGGTGGCAATAATATAGAATACACTATGGCTCTAAAATAAAAAGTCAAATATGGTCTAATTTGCCGGTACACTTGACTAAAACTTTGGAAAGGAGCGCGGCACTCAATGGGTCTCATTCATGAAATGTGAGCAGCACGGATTTGTGTGTAAACCCTGAGCAGCGCAAATTTACGTGGATTTCCGCATTCATCAATCTTTTAGTAGTGCAGATTTTTTCGTAGCTACTCACAAAATCTACACCTGCTCCGGACTGTGTGTAGCGCTTGTGTAAATGTAGGAATGCAAATAAATACTGCTTGTCACTGTTGAAAATTACAATTTTAATCCGTATTACTCTCTCTCATGTTCAAAATAGGCCGGCACCTTTGAAACACGTAATTTAAACATGACAAACAATTAGAAATATTTGGAGAGAGAGACGTTTTAGGGATCGGACACGCACAAACACGTCAAGGCTCCATCTAATGATGATAATAATCTGATATAAAACCGGAAAAAAAATGTTTGTGTTGCAACACGCTCGGTGGACGCACACTTCACCCTGCGCAGCAGCGCAGTCGGCACCGGTTTGGATGAAGCTGTGACAGACGGCTGGTGCATCTGTAACAATATAACCTGCCTATATAACTTCATGTGTTGATCCAACCATGCTCCTCTACAGCTGAGGCTGTGAAGAGCTTCCTCCTCCCGTCGCTGCTGTAGCTCTGGAGTTGTGTGTATTTTTATTTTTATTTTTTTCACGTTTCATATCGAACTATTCTGGCTTTACTTCGTTCTTTAATAAACCAAGGATAGGCCTACTTAATTCACTAAATCTGTTTCTTCTCTCCACGCCTTTGACCTGTCCCAGTCACACCACTACCAACAGAAGAGAATTAAATATTTTTTCTGGACTCCACTTCACCCAAAATGACTTCGATCCGTGATCTCTCTTTTTTTTCTCTCTCTCCCTCTTTCCTCGTTTGCGTCATGGCCGCAGGTGAGCAGGATGCACCTACCTCCTAATATGGTGGTCAGGATCTCCTTATATGGCTATTCATGTATGGAGATCTATGCTAATTGCTGATCACCGGGGGCGTGTTGTTAGTTTACGATGGGTTGGCATTCATCATCTTACACACGTGTTTACGATCAAATCTGAGTTTCCCGCACCGTTCATGAATCCGGAGTAGAGTTTTAGTAGAGTGAGCTTTTATGTGCAAATCTACACACAGATTTACTCACGTTTCATGAATGAGACCCAATGAGTTAAAGGTAACGAACCTACTGCTATGACTATAGGGATTATGGCAATGGGACAATCTGACTAAATGTTGAACTATCCCTTTAAAGCATCTGTCCAGGGCTGCTGCACCGACCTACCTGGTCTCCCATGATGCATCAGTGTGCACAGTCTCCCAGGTGTCTGTTCTGTTGTCGTGAATCTCCACGGTAACAAAAGTTTTATCTCTCTGCATCAATAAACAACAACAACATGAAATAAACAACCAACAAACAAACAAACAAACAAGGTGGTAACATAAACAACGAGTTGTTTGTCCTCACGATGTCTCCGGAGTGACGCGGGTTTCCTGCCACGAACGACACGGAGACGACGTCGCCCTGAAACACAGGAAACACCGTGACAACAGCGTGTGGGCGGAGCTACACGAAGGGGGCGTGGCCTGTGGTGAAGGGGGCGTGGCCTGTGGTGAGGGGGCGTGGCTTCTGGTACCCGGAGATGGACAGAGTACTCCACCCCAGTACTTGAGTAAGAGTTCAAATACTACTGGTCAACATTTACTCTGTTACAAGTAAAAGTATCTCAGTCGACATGTTACTGCAGTAAGAGTAAAAAACTACTTGCTTTTAAAGGTATTTAAGTATCCAAAAGTACATGCTTTTAAATGTAGCTACTTTAAAGGGACAACCAGGAGTTTCTATCTGGTTATAAAAAGTCTGATATTAATGTGGATGAATCTCCGTTACCACTTGTTAATGGTCCATTTTAGATAAATCTATGGTTTTGTCTCTATGGTTATTTTGTTATTATTAGTGGTGGTGGAAATGCTGGGCGAGCCGACCAGCGTTTCTTTACTTTCGGTTTCGTGGCGAGTCATGAGAATAACGCCGCCGTATGAATCTCCGTTTATGGTGGGAACTACGACGGTATGTGATCGTCTTCCAACCTCTGACTTTAATTCTTGATGAATGAAAACATGAGTCTGTCTTGACCCGGTCAAAGAATTTCACGGTGCGGAGGCTCATAAATGTAGTGTGGAAACACTTCGCTTTAACAAAACTCCTGGTTGTCCCTTTAAGTCAAAGTCAGAGTCAGAGTAAATGTCTTATTCCTCTAATAGTTTGTAAATGAATGTAAGGAGCTTTTAACTCTTGTTAGTGAGAATGAACTCTTTGAAAGCAGCTGCACTGATGTGCTGCTTTTAGGGGTTAGGGTTTCCTTCACAGACAAACACAGCTTGTGTCCAATAGGATTTTAGAAAAAGACCTGAAAGTAACCAGTACTTTTCAGCCTTCCTACTAATTAAAGAAGAAGTAAGCGATCCGGTGGTTTTGTCTAGCGTCCTGTCAGCCGATGGAGTTAGCAGCCCCCGCCCTCGTCATGGATCTATTGGTCCTCGTCCCTACGTCACCACATTCAGGCGCATCCCTTGGCTGCACACACAGAGAGGACTGCCCCTTTATGCCGTTCTCTCTCCTCATTGGATAAAGGTTGTAGGATACAAGGAAAGTTTTCTCCTGGGCTCAGAGCAGAGCAGAGTGACTGACAGACCCGTGTTTCAGACCAAACACTCTATAGAAGTGATTGCTGTCGGAAGATACAACTATTTAAGACTTAGATTAACACAAACATTCACCTGACTGCTGCTTTAACTCCAGTAAAAGTAAAAATATTTGTCTTGGAAATGTATTCAAGTAAGAGTAATAAGTACCAAAGAAATCTATTACTCAGGTAAAGTACAAATCCTGTGGATATGTACTTCAGTACAGTAAGTACCTGTCTGTAGACGGGGAGCACCTGCTCCAGGACGTCGCCGAAGCTGCTGTTGTCTGGTTTCCTGTCCACCTTGGCCTTCCCCAGCAGGTTGAACAGGCTCTTGGTGAAGAAGGGGGGCGGGGGGCCGGGGGGCAGCTCCGACACGCGGCCCTGGAAACACGACAGGAAACACGCTGTTGCCACGGAAACACGACAGGAAACACGCTGTTGCCACGGAAACACGACAGGAAACACGGTGTAATGTTTCACAGTCAGAGAAGACCTCGTTCGCTTTGAAACTACAACTCCCATAATGCCCCAGGAGATGTAAACAGGAAGTAGTCTGCTGTCAGCTGGTACGATGTGAAGGTTAGGGCCTATCCCATAATAAACACTCCATCACACACTGATGAGCAGATGCAGGTTGCCCCAGCAACACGTCACCGAGCCACTCGGCCTCAGTTACAGGTTATCTGTAGAGAGCGACACCGTTCTGTTGCCATGGACACCATGTAGCTTTGTCTCGTGTAAACAAAGTTGTTGCTACGGTTACCAGCTGGGTCTGACCTGTGCGATGGCGCGGGCCAGGCCTCGGTACCGGTCCAGGTAAGCAGCCAGCGTGTGTGGACCGTAGATGGTGGAGGCTCCTTCGTAGCGCTGCACCTGGACAGGTAACACACCGGTCAGTACTGCAGTAATACAACTAATACTACAATACTACACTACTACAATACTACAGTACTACAAGTAATAATACAATACTATAACTGGTACTACAACTAATACTACAGTAATACAACTAACCAGTCTACCATCCAGTCCTCCATTAAGCTGGTCTGTCCTCCCGAATGAAATTATGATGGGATGTAAAGCCCTTTGAGACGACTGGTGGTAAAAACGGGCTATACTAATAAAATTGCCTTGTCTATAACTATAGAGTAGATACAGTTCTTCAGTATCCTACTACAGTACTACAGTTCTATAGTACTACAGTTCTATAGTACTACAGTTCCCATGAGCCCTTGCTGCAGCTACCTGGTACTCCTCGTAGGTGGTGATGTAATGCGTGTACATGTTACTGAGGCCGGCGATCACGACCTCCACGTCCTTGAACGCACCGTCCGCCTGCAGCTCCTGGCACACAGTGATGACATCAGCACACACAGTGATGACATCAGCTCACACAGTGATGACATCAGCTCACTGTGATGACATCAGCACACACAGTGATGACATCATCTCACAGTGATGACATCAGCACACAGTGATGACATCAGGGCTGTGTTCGAAATCATCCACTCACTCCCTCCCTCTCCACTACATCATGTACACGATGTAGGGAACGACGGGAGGAGAATTCGGACACTAGACGGTGACTCTCTGGACGTGGTTGCGTCAGCTGATGCTCCAGGTGTTAGCGTGTTAGCGTGTTAGCCTACTGCTGTGACGGAAGCAGACGCGCCGAGAATCATGTAAACAAACCATGGATGTATGAAACAAACCGGACACATAAAAAATAAAATAAGAAAAACCAGACACTTGCGGGAACATTTGAGGATGTGATTCTGTGTGGTTGTGTTACTCTACAATAAACTGTTGAAATATCTGAAGTTTGGTTTGGTAAACTGCTGTTGTGTGTCCCGACCGTGAGCCGTTAGCGGCTCTGTGGCTATTAGCTTAGCTCGTTAGCTGTGGCTATTAGCTTAGCTCGTCAGATCGTATTTCCTCCATATTCTACTACAGTTTCTTTATCAGATTGATTTAATGCTGCCTGTTAATGTTGGGATGCTGCTGCCCAACTCCTGCTGCTCAGGCAAACGGAGCGAAGGCAAATACGTCTGAGGAGTTTTTTGGTAAATTGCCTAAATAAATCGTAGCTAACATGCTAATTAGCTTCCTCTTCTTCTCTGGTAAAACACGACCGCATTGCATTGTGGGATACGGGAGTAGAAAGTAGTGTACATCGCTTGTTCACTCAATTTCGCGGTGCATTGTGGGTGTTTTGTCGTCCACTACATAGTGGATGAAATTAATCGCGGAGAATTCGAACAACACTACAACATGTTGAACACACTAGATAGTTAGTGAACTACATCTGTGATAGGGGGAGATTTACAACACAGCCCAGCTCACACAGTGATGACATCAGCTCACCTGTTTCACAGCTTCTCTCAGCCTCCGTCCAGACATGGTGCTGCTCGGGGGGGGAGGGGTGGGGGGGGGGTTGCCATGGTAATGAAACTTAAATTAATATTGAACAAACACAAACTGACATGCTACATGTTACAATGTGTTTATAGTCGTATCCGTCATAAACAACAGATTACAGTTTACGGGGCGCGTTTGTCGTGTACTCGCGGCGCCGCAGAGACGAGAGCTGTGACGGCCGGTCAGAGGCTCTGATCGCAGGTTTGGTTCCCAGCCTCCACTCTCCCTGTAACAAGCTACAGGTCATCTATCTACATCTACACTTGACGACGGTCATTATAGAGAAGTCACAGACCGTAGAACGCAGCGATGAACCAATCAGAGAGCAGCATTCAATAGAGCCGTGTCATAAAACAGAATATCAACATCCTGTTAGTTTTTGGTTGCTCTCTCTCGTCGTCTGTATCACGCCGTCTCATGGCGCCGTCGCCGGGTCACGTGGTAATCGTGCCGTGTCGGTAAAGTTAGAGCGCTGTAGAAGAGAGTAGTGACAGCATCGGTCCAATGGCAGCGCCTCCTGGTGGAGGAATATGGGTTTTGCAAATGAACTGACATCTCTGCATTGTTGGTGAATGAACAGTGTGGTGTTTTCAATAGAGAGCCTAAGTGGAAGCAGGAAGTAACGTCGCCATGGGAACTCAACTCTGAAAAAGTCTCCATGTGAGTGAACGGGACTGAAAGTTTTATTTCGTGATCCGATTGAATTGTGCCATGAGAATAAACTCTGTCCTCTACCTGTTTAAAACATCACGTTTCATGAAGAGAAATCAGCTGTTTATCATAAAACTATTGTAGAATAAAATTTGGAAGAATCCGTAACCAGAAAGACTACGAGTCGCGTAGGTGACGTCACCATGGCAACCACATGGCGTCCTTCCTTTCCCGTGTCAGTTGGTGACGTATTTTTTCACTGTTATTGTGATTCTGTTATATATCCAAGACTCTACTACCACAAATACAAGAAAGTCTTCACACTAAATACATTCTTCTGTTGTCGTTTTACGATAAACTGCTTTTTTTCCGGATGAAACGTGATGTTTTAAACAGGTAGAGGACATATTTTTTTGTCATGGCACAATCCAATCGGATCACGAAATAAAACTGTATGGATAGTTTTTCAGAGTTGAGGTCCCATGGCGACGTTGCTTCCTGCTTCCGCTTAGGCTCTGTATAATTTAAGGACATTTATAGATCACCCACGTTAATAGCATCATTGAGGATCCTTTACAGATAAACATTAACACATAGGTGAGTAAAAACAAACAAAAAAAAACAGTTTTCTACATGAATGTTTCAATCTACATTTTGTAATAAACAAATTATAAGTATAATCTGATATGACCAAGACACCTAAAAACAAAAACACGGCCGTTTTCATCAATTTACAAGCAAGTGGGCAACACACATACATTGGAGTGAATGGGTTTTCTGGACACTTTTGCAATACCCATATCCTGCCACTAGGGGCACAAAACCCTTAAACCCTTAAACCCTTAAACCCTTAAACCCTTAAACCCTTAAACCCTTAAACCCTTAAACCTTAAACCCTTAAACCCTTAAACCCTTAAACCCTTACCACGGGAGTCAATGTGGGTGTCGTTACTCTCTTTTCCAGCGCTCTAGGAGGTAAAGTGTCGGTCAACAGAGTGATGTGAGTGTGATGTCATTACGTCATCTCTCCAGGAACCGCCACGACGGCCACGTTGCCGATGGCGACGATCTGAACGTCCACGATCTGAGGATGCCAAGGCAGAGGCCAGTTCATCTGCACACACACACACACACACACACACACACACACAGCGTGTCAACGGACAGTCTCGCTGGTCCGTAACCATGGCGACCAGCGGCTCCGCCCCCTCACCTCCCCCGTGCTGAACAGAATCGGTTTGGGATGATGACACTCCTGCGTCTGATTGGACGGTTCGCCGAGGAGAGCGTCTCTGATGCCATCCCAGAACGGATCGCCCTCGACCGCACCTAGAGACAGTAGAATCACAGTAGAAACACAGTAGAGACGCAGTAGAGACACAGTAGAAACACAGTAGAAACACAGTAGAGACGCAGTAGAAACACAGTAGAATCACAGTAGAAACACAGTAGAAACACAGTAGAGACGCAGTAGAGACGCAGTAGAGACGCAGTAGAAACAGTAGAGACGCAGTAGAATCACAGTAGAGACGCAGTAGAAACAGTAGAGACGCAGTAGAGACGCAGTAGAATCACAGTAGAGACGCAGTAGAAACAGTAGAGACGCAGTAGAGACGCAGTAGAATCACAGTAGAGACGCAGTAGAAACACAGTAGAGACGCAGTAGAAAAACAGTAGAATCACAGTAGAAACAGTAGAGACGCAGTAGAATCACAGTAGAGACGCAGTAGAAAAACAGTAGAATCACAGTAGAAACAGTAGAGACGCAGTAGAGACGCAGTAGAATCACAGTAGAGACGCAGTAGAAACACAGTAGAATCACAGTAGAAACAGTAGAGACGCAGTAGAGACGCAGTAGAATCACAGTAGAGACGCAGTAGAAACACAGTAGAGACGCAGTAGAATCACAGTAGAGACGCAGTAGAAAAACAGTAGAGACGCAGTAGAGACGCAGTAGAGACGCAGTAGAAACACAGTAGAGACGCAGTAGAGACGCAGTAGAATCACAGTAGAGACGCAGTAGAAAAACAGTAGAGACGCAGTAGAATCACAGTAGAATCACAGTAGAAACACAGTAGAGACGCAGTAGAAACACAGTAGAGACGCAGTAGAATCACAGTAGAGACGCAGTAGAAAAACAGTAGAGACGCAGTAGAGACGCAGTAGAGACGCAGTAGAAACACAGTAGAGACGCAGTAGAGACGCAGTAGAATCACAGTAGAGACGCAGTAGAAAAACAGTAGAGACGCAGTAGAATCACAGTAGAATCACAGTAGAGACGCAGTAGAGACGCAGTAGAAACACAGTAGAGACGCAGTAGAAACACAGTAGAAACACAGTAGAGACGCAGTAGAATCACAGTAGAGACGCAGTAGAGACGCAGTAGAATCACAGTAGAAACACAGTAGAAAAACAGTAGAGACGCAGTAGAAACACAGTAGAAACACAGTAGAGACGCAGTAGAGACGCAGTAGAATCACAGTAGAGACGCAGTAGAAACACAGTAGAGACGCAGTAGAAACACAGTAGAAACACAGTAGAGACGCAGTAGAATCACAGTAGAGACGCAGTAGAGACGCAGTAGAATCACAGTAGAAACACAGTAGAAAAACAGTAGAGACGCAGTAGAAACACAGTAGAAACACAGTAGAGACGCAGTAGAGACGCAGTAGAAACACAGTAGAGACGCAGTAGAATCACAGTAGAATCACAGTAGAGACGCAGTAGAGACGCAGTAGAAAAACAGTAGAGACGCAGTAGAATCACAGTAGAATCACAGTAGAGACGCAGTAGAGACGCAGTAGAAACACAGTAGAGACGCAGTAGAATCACAGTAGAGACGCAGTAGAAAAACAGTAGAGACGCAGTAGAATCACAGTAGAGACGCAGTAGAAACACAGTAGAGACGCAGTAGAGACGCAGTAGAGACGCAGTAGAGACGCAGTAGAAACAGTAGAGACGCAGTAGAGACGCAGTAGAATCACAGTAGAGACGCAGTAGAAACAGTAGAGACGCAGTAGAATCACAGTAGAGACGCAGTAGAAACAGTAGAGACGCAGTAGAATCACAGTAGAGACGCAGTAGAAACACAGTAGAGACGCAGTAGAAAAACAGTAGAATCACAGTAGAAACAGTAGAGACGCAGTAGAATCACAGTAGAGACGCAGTAGAAAAACAGTAGAATCACAGTAGAAACAGTAGAGACGCAGTAGAGACGCAGTAGAATCACAGTAGAGACGCAGTAGAAACACAGTAGAATCACAGTAGAAACAGTAGAGACGCAGTAGAGACGCAGTAGAATCACAGTAGAGACGCAGTAGAAACACAGTAGAGACGCAGTAGAATCACAGTAGAGACGCAGTAGAAAAACAGTAGAGACGCAGTAGAGACGCAGTAGAAACACAGTAGAGACGCAGTAGAGACGCAGTAGAATCACAGTAGAGACGCAGTAGAAAAACAGTAGAGACGCAGTAGAATCACAGTAGAATCACAGTAGAAACACAGTAGAGACGCAGTAGAAACACAGTAGAGACGCAGTAGAATCACAGTAGAGACGCAGTAGAAAAACAGTAGAGACGCAGTAGAGACGCAGTAGAGACGCAGTAGAAACACAGTAGAGACGCAGTAGAGACGCAGTAGAATCACAGTAGAGACGCAGTAGAAAAACAGTAGAGACGCAGTAGAATCACAGTAGAATCACAGTAGAGACGCAGTAGAGACGCAGTAGAAACACAGTAGAGACGCAGTAGAAACACAGTAGAAACACAGTAGAGACGCAGTAGAATCACAGTAGAGACGCAGTAGAGACGCAGTAGAATCACAGTAGAAACACAGTAGAAAAACAGTAGAGACGCAGTAGAAACACAGTAGAAACACAGTAGAGACGCAGTAGAAACACAGTAGAGACGCAGTAGAATCACAGTAGAATCACAGTAGAGACGCAGTAGAGACGCAGTAGAAAAACAGTAGAGACGCAGTAGAATCACAGTAGAATCACAGTAGAGACGCAGTAGAGACGCAGTAGAAACACAGTAGAGACGCAGTAGAATCACAGTAGAGACGCAGTAGAAAAACAGTAGAGACGCAGTAGAATCACAGTAGAGACGCAGTAGAAACACAGTAGAGACGCAGTAGAAACACAGTAGAAACACAGTAGAGACGCAGTAGAAACACAGTAGAGACGCAGTAGAAACACAGTAGAAACACAGTAGAGACGCAGTAGAGACGCAGTAGAAACACAGTAGAGACGCAGTAGAATCACAGTAGAGACGCAGTAGAAAAACAGTAGAGACGCAGTAGAATCACAGTAGAATCACAGTAGAAACACAGTAGAGACGCAGTAGAAACACAGTAGAGACGCAGTAGAAACACAGTAGAAACACAGTAGAGACGCAGTAGAGACGCAGTAGAAACACAGTAGAGACACAGTAGAAACACAGTAGAAACAGTAGAAACACAGTAGAAACAGTAGAATCACAGTAGAAACAGTAGAATCACAGTAGAGACGCAGTAGAAACACAGTAGAAACAGTAGAATCACAGTAGAAACACAGTAGAGACACAGTAGAAACAGTAGAAACACAGTAGAAACAGTAGAATCACAGTAGAAACAGTAGAATCACAGTAGAGACGCAGTAGAAACACAGTAGAAACAGTAGAATCACAGTAGAAACACAGTAGAGACACAGTAGAAACAGTAGAAACACAGTAGAAACAGTAGAATCACAGTAGAAACAGTAGAATCACAGTAGAGACGCAGTAGAAACACAGTAGAAACAGTAGAATCACAGTAGAAACACAGTAGAGACACAGTAGAAACAGTAGAAACACAGTAGAAACAGTAGAATCACAGTAGAAACAGTAGAATCACAGTAGAGACGCAGTAGAAACACAGTAGAAACAGTAGAATCACAGTAGAAACACAGTAGAGACACAGTAGAAACAGTAGAAACACAGTAGAAACAGTAGAATCACAGTAGAAACACAGTAGAAACAGTAGAATCACAGTAGAAACAGTAGAAACACAGTAGAAACAGTAGAATCACAGTAGAAACAGTAGAAACACAGTAGAAACAGTAGAATCACCCTGGGTGAAGTTGAGGTCTCCTCCTCCGTCTGTTGTTCCTGCTGCGAAACTGTGACCGAGAGCTGGTTTACATGTACTGACCTACACACACACACACAGTGAGCAACACACAGTGAGCAACACACACACACAAGGCACGCGGCTACATTGAAAACAATGGAAACTCCATATAACTCCATGTGAACGGCCCTAGTAACTATGTTATAATCAGGTTTCAGTTCAGAGTAACGGTGAAGGTTAGGCATTTGTTTGGGATGGTTAAGGTTAGAGTAGGGAGCTAAAGAAGACATTATGTCCATGAGTGTCCTCACAAAGATAGCATTACAAACATGTGTGTGTGTGTGTGTGTGTGTGTGTGTGTGTGTGTGTGTGTGTGTGTGTGTGTGTGTGTGTGTGTGTGTGTGTGTTGCTCACTGTGTGCGTGCTGTTGATCTGAACAGTGACGTCCGTCATGTTGATCCACTGATGAGCTGAGTGAAGGAAACCAGTCACTTCCTCCTCTGCTGCTGCATAGAGCTCCTGTAGGGGGACAGACAGACAGGTAGACAGACAGGTGAGAGACAGACAGGTAGACAGACAGACAGACAGGCAGACAGACAGACAGACAGACAGACAGACAGACAGACAGACAGGCAGACAGACAGACAGACAGACAGACAGACAGACAGACAGACAGACAGACAGACAGACAGACAGACAGACAGACAGACAGACAGACAGACAGGTACCTTTGCCTTCCTGTAGATGTTCAGTCCAATGATCCTGGTGCTGTCGAACATGTCGTCTCCAGGTCCAAACCCCTGACACATCTTGGTCTGACACACACACACACGGAAAACACTGTGAGTGTGTGTGTGTGTGTGTGTGTGTGTGTGTGTGTGTGTGTGTGCGTGTACGTGCATGTGTATGTGTGTGTGTGTGTGTGTGTTCATGTATGTGTGTATTTACCCCTCCCACAGGACAGGAGCTGTTCAGGTAGTCACATGGCAGCCCAGTGTTCACACAGCGCGGTCCTCTGGTGTTTGGACTCACGTCGCCAAGGTTACTGGAGGAGAAACCAGCCACGAAGTCTCCCTGACACACGCACACACACACACACACACACACACACACACACACACACACACACACACACACACATTATCCTAACAAAGAATGACGAAAAACGTTGATAAACTATGACAGAACAGGCAGCACGGTGCAGAGCTTCGATTACAGTTCTCTGACTCTTTCTGTCATCTCCTGCTTCGGACAAAGAGGAGTTTTCAAGCCGCACCGTGGGGAGGGAGGGGGTCGGTTGTACCGGATAAAACAGCACCTGATACATGCTTAATGTTTGGGTGCAACAAAGTCCCTGTTATCTCATTGAGTGCCAACCACGTAATTTCTCGTTTTTCGTTCCCATGCATTGAGTGCCAAAAACGTAATTTTACGTTTTTTGCTTCTTTTTTTTAAATTATGAAACTAGACACTGTAACACACCTTATGTGTAAATTTGGGGACTCTATGACGAGTAGAACTGAAATAGATGACGATCAAAAACTCATGACAGCTCACAATCTGGAAGTTTTTATCATAACTCGGCTTTTGCAAACGGAGTTCTGCATGTGGATGCAGCAGCTGCTCCGCTCTCACCCGCGAGGCTCCAGCAGCTCGTAGCTGAAACAGGAAGCTCTCAGCCGACTGTCCCGCCCGGTCTTCATCTGGAGCAACACCGTGTCCTCCCTAAGGTCCTCCCGCGGTAAAATGTGATGATCCCTCGGTCAAAGCAGACCGGCATCACCGACCCGTACCACAGAAGAACCGCGACCACCGGTGGGGCTGGTGTTCCCGACCTGCTGTGGCCCAGAGACCATCACATTCCGGTGTTCCCGACCTGCTGTGGCCCAGAGACCATCACGTTCCGGTGTTCCCGACCTGCTGTGGCCCAGAGACCATCACAGCCACAGTATGTGTTGGTGGCATTAATATAGAATACACTGCGGCTCTACAAAAATGGTCTAAATTGCCGGTACACTTGACTAAAACTTTGGAAAGGAGCGCGGCACTCAATGAGTTAACAATATCAGCATCTAATCTGTGCCTTCAAATGAAAGTTTGTCAGGTGGACTCAGGTGGACTCAGTGGACTCAGGTGGACTCAGGTGGACTCAGTGGACTCAGTGGACTCAGGTGGACTCAGGTGGACTCAGTGGACTCAGGCGGACTCAATGGACTCAGTGGACTCAGGTGGACTCAGGTGGACTCAGTGGACTCAGTGGACTCAGGTGGACTCAGGTGAACTCAGTGGACTCAGTGGACTCAGGTGGACTCGGGTGGACTCAGGGGACTCAGGTGGACTCAGGTGGACTCAGGTGGACTCAGGTGGACTCAGGTGGACTCAGTGGACTCAGGTGGACTCAGGTGGACTCAGTGGACTCAGTGGACTCAGTGGACTCAGTGGACTCACCTGTCCCGGCAGACGTCCGGGGTTCTTGTCCTGCTCCAGCAGGTAGGAGGCGTAGCCCATGTTGTCGCTGCTCACCAGCCGGTTGGTGTAGTTCATGCTGACGGCGTGGACGGCGAACCAGCTGCAACCAGAGCAGGACGCAGCTGTTAAACATCCGTTAACATCTGTTCACGCGTTGAGCTCAGAGCTCCAACGTCGTCATGGTTACCGTCTGGGTCACCTGATCATCCCGATCCCGTCTCCGTCCAGATCGGTGAGCTTCAGCACCACCACCTGTTTGTCTGTGTTCTCCTTGTACCTGGACAGAGGGAGAAAGCAATGAGCTCACGATCGATAATCAATAATCAATAATCAGATAACCGGCGTCTCTCTCTGTCTGACCTGTGTTCTTCAGTGCCCTTATAGAACAAGGGTAAATGAAATGAACAATCAGCTGGCCCGGTTAAGCGTCAAAAGCAGATTGCATTGTTCTCTGGCTTGTTTTGTAAAAAATGTCACAATAACAAAAAACCCAGTCATTTTTTATAATAAATTAGTGTTTTTTTTCTGAAAGTCATAACTACTCTACACGGCAGTCTTCAGAAGTTCTTTCCTTGTTGCCCCCATGTAGAACAAACGCAAAACAAAAAACTGTTTATTATAGAGCGATGGCTGCATGGAATGCTCTGCCGAGGTTTTTGATGCGAGAAGGTTGTGCTGCCTCTTTTAAACAGGGACTAAAGATGTTTTTGTTTTTACCAGAAGGAGTGACTCTCTGACCATCAGAGACGCTGCATGATTTCTGTTTCTTTGTACTTTAACAACAGTTTGTAAATGAGATGTGAGCTTTTTTATGTTTTGTGTTGCTGTTGTCCACTGTATGAATGATGATGATCTATGTTGAATGTTCTGTGTTAAATTCTGAAACAGAAATGTTTGTAAGACGTTTTGACCCCAGGAAGAATAGCTGCTGTCTTGTACAGCAGCTAATGGGGATCTAATAAACAAACAAACAAACCTGTGTCTCTCGTCCTCGGGGTTGTTCAGGTAGGACTGGGGGCTGCGGTTCAGGCTGCTGTCGTCCAGGTGACCTCTGCTCCTGAAGATCCGCCCGGGTCTCAGGCTGCGATGGGCTCGATCTATACTCTGGAGAGCAACGGTCAGTCAACACAGACACAGCTAGTCTCAGGCTGCGATGGGCTCGGTCTATACTCTGGAGAGCAACGGTCAGTCAACACAGACACAGCTAGTGGCCATTTGTCCCCTAAAGTGTGCGTGCCACTTGTCTGCTGATTGAAGGTTGTCACAAGAACCGATAAGAACCTTTTTTTTCGGTACCGTAAAACTTTGCCCTCAGTGCGTCGTGTCGAGTCCTGTCGGGACAGACGAGTGGCCACGCCCTCTTTAGGGGACGAGTGGTCATGCACACTTTAGGCACGAGTGGCCACGCCCACTTTAGGGGTCTAGTGGCCACGCCCACTTTAGGGGACAAGTGGCCACGCCCACTTTAGGGGTCTAGTGGTCACGCCCACTTTAGGGGTCTAGTGGTCACGCCCACTTTAGGGGTCTAGTGGTCACGCCCACTTTAGGGGTCTAGTGGCCACGCACACTTTAGGGGTCTAGTGGCCACGCACACTTTAGGGGTCTAGTGGCCACGCCCACTTTAGGGGACAAGTGGCCACGCCCACTTTAGGGGTCTAGTGGCCACGCCCACTTTAG
Source organism: Trachurus japonicus (assembly GCF_045865225.1). Taxonomy (NCBI): domain Eukaryota; kingdom Metazoa; phylum Chordata; class Actinopteri; order Carangiformes; family Carangidae; genus Trachurus; species Trachurus japonicus. The sequence goes on from NC_140925.1 coordinate 306,988, forward strand.
GGGTCTAGTGGCCACGCCCACTTTAGGGGTCTAGTGGCCACGCCCACTTTAGTAGACGAGTGGCCACGTGTAGCCGATGACATATCTGGCCCTCCCGAAAAAAAAGGTTCTTATCGGTTCTTGTGACAACCTTCAATCAGCAGCAGTGTGTGAGCTGTGACACTGAGTTGCTTGCAGATGGTGTTACGTCCCAGGGCACAGAAAGTAGTTGTCTCTTTGATCGGGTCGGGAGCGGTAAATAGCTACCGAGACGATTTCACAGAAATCTTTTCAAACCACAGGGAATTCATGTGAAATTAGATTTTTTTTACATTTTTTACTTGTTTTTTTTCCAAGGCATTATTTTTCCCTGCCCCACCGGACCAGTGCTTGGAGCGTTCTGGTGGCCCAGGCTGTTTTAAAAGTACATCCGGGCCATTTATACCGTCGACCCCTGGACGGACACAGACGGACACACACACACAGACACACACAGACACACACACACAGACACACACCTTGACGATGCCGTCCACCAGCGGCCCGATGGCGTCCTTGATGTATCCTTTGCTGCTGATCATGAACAGTGTGTACTGGAAGTATCCGGCCGGGCCACAGTGAGTGTGAGTCCCACTCAGAACCACGTTGTCCTGTCGGTACAGATCCCCGTACTTCTGCTGCAGCGCCTGCAGGACCTGCACACGCACACACACACACACACAGACACACACACACGCACACACACACACACACAGACACACACACACACACACAGACACAGACACACACACACAGTTTGAAGTACTGACAGAAACTTGTGTTTTGTGTATCTACAGGGTAAATCCTTTTTGTCAGAGTGTTGTTATGAATGAAGCATCAGAGTTTGAGAGAGAGAGAGAGAGTGTGTGTATGGTGTGTGTATCTGTGTGTGTGTGTGTGTGTGTTTGTGTTGTGTGTGTGTGTGTGTGTGTGTGTGTGTGTGTGTGTGACCTCCAGTCGGAGTCTCTGTGAGATCATTCCCACGTCGGCGGTGACGAAGACCACTCTCCTCTTCCCGTCATCGATGATGAAGGCTCGACTGTACAGACGAGTGTGAATACCTGCAGCCGTCTGCTGAGGGTTGGCATAACCCATCTAAACACACACACACAGATACACACACACACACACACACACACACACAGACACACAGATACACAACTGTGTGAGATCGTCTCATAACATCAATTTCAATTTCAATTTCTATTTATTTATTTGCTTATGGAGGACAATGTACAACATTCAGCACTCCCAGGTTCCAGTTCTCCTCTGTATTTGTTTGTGTAGAAGCTCCTGAACGCACCGTCTCCTATAGCAACAGGAGGCCTTGAACGCAGCACCAGCGTGTGTGTGTGTGTGTGTGTGTTGTACTGACCAGTGGGATCTCGGCCGGCGGCCCGGTGCAGTCGGCCCGGCCCACGCCGACCAGGTACGGCTTCTCCTGAGGAGGAGGAGTTGGTTCTGGACCTGACGGAACCACAGGAGGAGAAGTCGGTTCTGGACCTCACATTAAAAGACAGACAGACATCCCATAAATAACACAGTACAGAGAGTACAATGCCATAAATATAAGGGAAGACACAATATCAGCAGCAGTTAATGAATTACAGTAAAGAATAGGAAACAGTAAGAAAGAAGGGCTACAGTTGTACTGTCGTAAAGTGCTGGTCAGTGTTTCATTTCCATTCTTTAAGCTGTTACGTCTGGGGTTGGTAACACTTTACCTGAAGGTCTGATCATAAGAGTGACATGTCACTGCCATGAACATGTCATAGATTATCTCAATGTCATAACACCTGGGTTTGTAGGGTTAGAGTTAACTGAATGACACTTAATAACAACGTTTCTATTGACCAGAGTCTGCAACTGTCTGTGTGTGTGTGTGTGTGTCGTCACCTGTGTGTGTTTCCCTCGTAACCATCAGTGCGATCAGCGTCACACACACGGTTGTCATGACGACGAACAGGACGGCCAGCGTGGCCTCCAGAGTCGAGAGACCGCAGCACCCCGACCTTTTGGCGGCCATGTTGTCTGTCAGCCGTGGAGTCGAGACAAATCACTGATCACAGCTACTTCCTGTTTCTCACCTGAGACACAAACAACCTGAGACAGAACAGACACCTGAGGCTCTGAGGACACCTGGACACACACACACACACACACACACACACACACACAGGAAACACAGCTGAGTCTGGACCAGAACAGAACCTGCAGTAACAACATGACGGTACTCACCGGCAGCAGAGTGTGTGAGAGAGTGAGAGTGTGTGTGAAGTGAAGTGTTTTACAGCGGTTCAGTCGTTATCTCTCTGATGAAATGACTCCAAAGGTCGAACAGATTCTGATCGGTGATTCAAACTGATCTATAATCAGTAATAAAGTTGAATTGAGGCTCCATGGCGCGTTTTATTTATCTATTTCGCCGCCTCATTCTATATCTATTACTGTTGTCAATAAACTACACAGAACAGAGACTGAACACACGATGCAGATCTGGTGTAAAGACAGTTTATTCAGACTAAAGAGCTCAAAACCAACATGAATGCAGACCAACGAGGACATGGGTAGGTGGAACAGGTCACAGGTGACAGCAGGGCTGAGAGCAGGAAAATGTCAAGACTAGAGGAACGAAACACAAAACAGGGAAGTCCAAGATCAGAAGTGCCCGTCCAAAATCCAAGGACAGGGGTCAAAACGTATTCTCAAGTCACAACCAGGAGAGCGAGGCGACCAGAAGGCCCCGCCCAGCGCTGGGACACAGAGAGAGAGAGCAGAGGCCAACCAGATCCTGACAACCGTAACCACTTGGTTGTGTATAGGCCTTTGACTGCTACTGTGCTGTTGGATGTATGAAGATGCCTTTCAGATTCTTATGTAACCCACACATTAAAATGTGTCTGGGCACTTGTTGTGTTGTTTAAAATAAGCAGTCCTTTAGTTCAGTTTTATGTTTACTTTATTAACACATTTCTGTCAGCCGCCATGTTCTTTTACCTTCCGTTCTCAGTTCTCGTTCTCTACTCTCGTTCTGGCTCTCTCGCGATATCTCACAGTACTAACTACTACATATTCCTCCCTTGTTTAGAATAAAAGCTGTCTGTAACATAAAAGCTTAATTCTTATTCTTCATTCTTATAAATCTCCAAACAAAGTACATTGTTTCAAACTTTCTAAATCAAGACATTTTCTTTCCAAATCATTCTTTTTTCTTTTTTTCTCTTAGTCTTTTGTTTATTTTGTTTCTGTAGCACTTTGAGATTACTTTATGAAAAGTGCTTTACAAATAAAATGTATTATTATTATTATGAAACATTTGATCACAAAAGCAAACAAACAAACAAACAAACAAAAAAAAAAACACTCCACGTGCCCCACTTCAAATTTGGATGATTGGCTCCAGGAACTTATTGAAACAGGTTCTGCTGGGACAAACTTTGACTTTCACTTTGACTTTCAGATGAGGGCAGTGTTCCTGATAACTTGGAAACAAGTATGAACAAAGAGGAGATGTGGGTTGTGGGAGGAGCCAACAGGATATAAACCCCTGAGACCTCACAGGGCCTCAGACTAGAAGCTCCAGTGAAGTCCAGAAGACAAGTCAGCTGATACCTATCTATCTACACCTGCACCAGGTAAGGACCGGGGGTCTCATTTATAACCGTTGCGTATGCACAAAACGGGGCCTGAAAGTGGCGTACGTGACTTTCCACGTCAAGGTTGTGATCTATAAAAAACAAACTTGACGGGAGAATGTGCGCAGCCCTAAGCAAACTCTGAGCCATGCGTACGCACGGTTTGGAGGAAAAGGGGAATTGGCGACACAGACGGTGTGGTGGTGAACTGAAGTCAGACTCAGGAAATGTAGAGTGAGAAGAACAATTATGTTTTTATTATCGCCATTCACATGTGACAGTGGTGGTCCTGTCACTATGCCTCCAATTGATCATGCGCCCTGGCTACTTGGTCAAGGAGATGTCCCTTTGGGTGACTGGTAAGCGCGCATGACTCTCACCTGGGAGGTGTGGGTTCAATCCCTGCCTGGGCCCTCTTCACCTTGCCACACATACATTTAATTTCAACCCGTATCATGCATTAGATTCATGTTATCAGAATAATTTAATTCAGCGACATTATTTTTTGCACTGGACTGAGCAATTGTTTCAGAAAACATCTTAGAATCTAACTTAAACTCTAAACTCTAAAGCAGGAGAAGTTATCAGGAGAAGTGTCATGTTTGATCGTTCCTCAGAATGTAACTGATTCAGCTAATTATTCAAAGTTTTATTGATCAGTCTAATTACTGTAAATGTGCCCTGTGAGTAATTCCTACGCACAGTTTTATAAATGAGACCCCAGGGGTGAATGTAAGCCGGTACGGTACGGTACTGCGTACCACTAAAAGATTAAGTGGCCCCAGACACAGCTGCAAGTGGGGTCAGAAAATAGATCCGTAGCAATATGGAGTCTTCAACGCTAGTTTGACTGTTAATAAATTGCTTTTGACTCATTCCAAATTGTTTCTGAACTGTCTGTGCTATGTTTTGGTCCATTCTGGATGGAGGCTTGGCCGGACTTCTCCCTCTCTTCCTCAAGGCTCTTGCCCTGCCTTGAGGACACCGTCATTTGTTGTTATTATACAACTGGTGGATTCGAATTACTTTTAATGCGCATTTCCCAGTAATTCGAATCACTTTAGATGGAAACATGGCTACTGACTGAGTCACCTCTGTCTGAGGACAGGTGTTTCCATAGAGACACCTGAGCATCATTCACCTCTTTTCTTGTCCTCAGATTGGAGACATGGCCTCAGACCAGATAGTGATGGCTGCCCTGGGTCGACCTTTCACCTTAGGGATGCTGTACGACGCTCAAAAAGATGAGCTGATCCCAGGTGAGTCCAAGACGAGTTGAAGGCTGAACTGAAAAAACATGTACAAACATTGTAGTTCTGGCAGGCCACTATGTCAAAATAATATTTATTTACTTGCACAGTTTAATTTGGCGGTATGGTACTGTTCTGGGACCCCCTGCTCTTCCACGCGCTTGCGTGGAAAGCCTGAGGCAGGAAGAGCACCTTCCTGCCCTTCACGAGCCATCATGAACGGCATAAGCAGGGAGCGCAGCAGCAAAGAAAACCCCCAAAACAACCACACCGGCAAATCCTGGAACCTCTGCTAAGAGATGCCAGGAGGCTATCTAGAATGGAATTAATTTTTGCCTATAAAATTTAATAGGGAATAAGCCACACGCTACCTCTTAACAATAATAATTTTTACAATAATAATAACCATTATTAATAATAATAACAATAATAATATTAAATCAATTATTTACAATGAAAGGCTCATAGCTTTTTGTGCATCTAGAATGCTCTATTGACAGGCGCAGTAAGGCAAGGCAATTTTATTTGTATAGCCCGTTTTTACAAACAGTTTGTCTCAAAGGCTTTACATGGCATCGTAACAACATCCTCTGTCCTTTGACCCTCACATCGACTGAGGAAAAACTCCATGGAAAACCCTTTTAACAGGGAAAAATCGGAGAAACCTCAGGGTGAGCAACAGAGGAGGGATCCCTCACCCAGGACGGACAGACGTGCAATAGATGTTGTTACAGACAAGAAAACAGGGAGCAAAGAAACCCCCCAAAACGACCACGCCGGCAAATCCCTGACCCTCTAGCAACAAGAGATGTCAGGAGGCTATTTAAGTTGGAAACAAATGTAGCCCATTTAAAAGGAAATAGACGAACCCCCCAAAACCCGCAAAAGGAGCTGCGTCAGTGAATAATTCAATGCCAAATATGATTCTGTATTATCGCTATGGAGGTTGAAACCCAGCGCAAATTAAGAATAAAGCAAACCGTTCCTTGTGTGACGCTCCGACCGCTTGGCAGCATCGCTGGCAAACAGAAACTCCACAGTCCCGGAATCAGCCGTCGCCGGTCAATGGAACAGCTGTGTGTGACGCCGCCCCCACCTGCCAGGTGAGAGCCCCGACGGAGAGAAGGAGCCCCCTCCCCCGTCGTCGCAGACGGCGTCCTCCGTTCCAGAGCTTCGCTGAAGCCCCATGACACGACACCGCGCCAGCCGCCGCGGGTCCGCATCGTGGACGGGGGCGACGACATCGGGAGCAGCAGGGCGAGCACGAACACAACCAGCGATCCTTCCCTCATGCGGGAGCCCGTCTTGCAAAAAAGCCGGCAGAGGAAGCAGCAGCAGCAAGGGAGGTGACGTCGGGCTAGAGCAGTTTAAACAGCGCGCCCTGAATGCAGTTCCCCAATAGGGGAGTCAGCTGAGCCATCAGCTGACCTGCACAGGTGAAGACAGTTACGCTGTGCTGATTAGAGCTTGACGTCATGGCCTGCCAGAACTAACGCTATACGCTTAATTTTTTAGTAAATTTTACCATGGCTTTTCTTTTATGTATGGTAAGGTTCGAATGTGGGGCCTTAGCACTACATCTCCAAACGAAACACCTGTCCCTTCAAAATAAGAGCATGGACTATTTTGTTTGTATGCGTCAAAGCATGGAGAAACAGGCAACTGTAATGAGAAAAAAACATGAAGGTGTCTGAGAGATCTCTCAAAACTAGCTACTTAGTGGCTGAACTCAAAGCCAAATCAAAAAAGGCACACGGTGTGGCAGAGACATTAATGTCCATGAAGGTTCTCAGTCATCCAGGTCATCTTATTCTTGTGGAGTTGTAGTAAAAAGGCAACTGGACTTCTTCTCTTGCTTGAAGATGTTTCACCCCTCATCCAAGAGGCTTCTTCAGTTCTGAGACTAATGCCAGAAACCCAGGGATTTAAACCCAGAGTGGGTGGTCCTGTGATTGGTTTCTAGTGAAACCAAAGTCACATGACCACATCCCCGAGACTCAAGTCACATGACCACACCCCCGAAACTGGAGGGGGGTCACATGTCTCCAGGTGTGTATGGGGTTTAAACTTACTGGGGAGAGCTCCCAAGACAGCATTGTAGGTGGCAGATAGATTGTGTCTTAGGCCCCCACCTCTGTTTAGAGAAGGTATTGTCACTTTACTGTTTTTATGTTATGGGACTCCGGATGGAAATTAGCATTGCTGCTATAATCCGGCACATTTACATGTTTTTATATGTTCATTAATGTGCACTGTCCCACCCAAATAAACAAATAATGTTAAGTAAATAAATATTTCCCGCCTGCAAAGCAATTGTGAATGAGATGCTCAGCCCTGATGCTTTGACCACAGAGAGGTCTTCGTCAGGGTGACGAAGACCTCTCTGTGTTGTGAAACACGTATAAAAGTGGCACACACCCCATGTTTATACTCCAAAAAGGAGGTGTGAATTTTCCATTATGCCAATTACAGGGCACACACAAACCAGTTATTTATCAAAGCAAAAATCCTCGAATTATATGATTTAATAAACTATTGCACATTACAGTTTATGTACAAGGCTACCAACAAAAACCTCCAACACAACCTATAAGCACTATTTTTAGATGGAGAGGTGAAACACAATCTGAGAGGAAACATGATATTCAGGCAGAGAAGGGTACGAACTACATTAAAATCTTTTTCCATCCCAGTTACTGGTATCAAACAGTGAAATAACTTGGATGACGAGGTTAAAAAATCGGGAAACCTGTGCGTTTTCAAAAAGAAATATGTTCGGGGCGGTGTTTAGCTCAGTTGGTAGAGCACCCGCCCCATGTGTTGAGGCTATAGTCCTCGCTGCAGGCGGCCCCGGTTCGAGTCCCGCGTCGGACGGCCCTATCCTGCATGTCATTCCCCCCATCTCTGCCTCCCATTTCCTGTCACACTCTCAACTGTCCTATTGAATAAAGGCATGAAAAAAGCCAAAAAATATACTTAAAAAAAAAAAAAAAAAAAAGAAATATGTTCATTTGACCCTTGACTGCTACAGAAGGATTAATGATGGCTGATTAAGCTCAGAGACATGGATCTGTAGACACTGTGTCTAGATGGTATGGGTTGATAACAATAACCACTGTGTATCCAAATAATGAAGGATGTTTGCAAAACACTGTTCAAGGTCACTGCCAGTATGTGTGCAATGCAGGATGTTTTTCAATAACAATGTTGAGATAACTGATGGTATTAAATCAGCCAATCAATCATATCACTACTCGATCTTTGCCATTGGACCATACGAATACAGGACTGAGACAATGACATGCCAGACAACAAGGCAAGGTTGTTGTTCGCTCAAGATGGACCGATATGGACATGTGTGCAGACACACATGTGATCTGTTTTGACAGTCAGGAGCCAGACTGCAGCTCTGTACTACTACCTGCTGTTGTATCATGTTATGTTGGAATGTTAAAAGAAAAAATGTGGTGAAGAGAATGTATTCTGAGGGTACCGGGGGTGGGACTAGATAAGACAAGGAGGGCGATGGGGCGACTGCTCTCCGAGCCACGGCTCGAGCCTAGCCCTGCTTCGGACCCCAGCCCGCCCGAAGTTAAGGGTCTGAGAGGCTGTTCACCTTGAGACCTGCTGCATGTCTCCAATTGCGTGTATCGTTTAGGGATTTTTTTCTTTAAACGTTTACATGTGTACACAGTCACACCCCTAATAGGTACTTTTTTCCACATGGTAGGGAATTCCTATCCTATCTGTTCTACTGACTGTTACAATCCCAGACGCAAAAAGGATTGTTGCCCAGAGATGAAAGGCCCCACACACTTTGTCCTATGACCAATGTAATAGTAGTACGTTTTTTTTTCCTTTTTTCTTTTTCAAGACAAGAAGGTGTTTCTCATACCTTTGTTAACAGTTTCGGCGTGTTCTTCCGTCTTCTTCAGAACTGTCACTGTGATGTTAGACGGTGATGTGCCTTATCAGATGATGTTACAGAGGCATGACCTTGCTGTCAGGTTTGACAGGTCGCTCCCTCATCCCCCTGATCTCCACCACCTCCATAATCCATCGTTGGTATCTGTTTTCTTCTGTGCATATGACTCTGGCCTTCTTCCAGTTCATTATGTGATTTTGTCTTTTGCAGTGGTCTGATATGGCTGATTTTAGATTTTCCTGGTATGCTTTCTCTTTTTCGGATCTAGTGTGCCGTTTTTCCGTTTCTTTTTCACATTATTTCTGTTCTTTTTTACGGGTGTGGAAACATCTGCCCGTTTCACCGATGTAGACCTTATTAGAGTGGTGATCGGCTCACGATAAAGGCATCAGGGGTCTGTGGCGATGTTGGCAACACACCCCACATTCACACATAACTCTTGTTTCCCATACATAGACCAATGTGTGGCGCAGTGCCACAGAATCAAGACCAAGCACCACAAATTGATTCCGCTACTTTTTCTCTCAATGCAATATTGTTCTGTTCATTCACCTCCGCATAGCGCTCTTTCTCTGTCATTCTCGTTCACACAGACCGATGCATTACGAACTGATGAAGCCCCTTGGATAAGAGGCCAAACATCTTCCTAGACAAGTTTGACAGTTGAGATTCCTGTCACTATGCCTCCAATTGATCATGTGCCCTGGCTACTTGGCCAAGGGGATGTCCCTTTGGGTGACTGGCAAGCGTGCGTGACTCTTACCCGGGAGGTGTGGGTTCAATCTCCGCCCAGGCCCTCTTCACCTTGCATGTACTAGTCCAGTTGCTTTCGATTCAATATGTTGCCAGAGATAACGAATTGGATGGATAAGAATATCCATAGACATTTTATGAAACTAACTGATGTTTTGTTTCATCTTTAGGTTTCACACTGTTGGATAAAACGACTCTTGAGGAGAAAACCTCGAGCTCCTCAAAGGAGAGCAGCACATTTGAGATCACTACGTCAGACTCATTTGAATCCAAGTCGTCCCTGCTGGAAATCGAAGCCTCTCTAAAGGCCAGCTTCCTGGGCGGACTGGTCGAAGTGGGAGGATCTGCCAGTTACCTGAATGACAGGAAGAAATCCAACAAGCAGAGCAGGGTGACCTTCCAGTACAAAGCCACCACCGTCTTTGAGCAGCTGAATGTCGCTCACCTGGATGTTGGTAAACTCCATGACAAGGAAGCTCAACACAACTGCACTGCGACACACGTGGTCACTGGGATCCTCTACGGAGCCAACGCCTTCTTTGTGTTCGACAGCGAGAAGATGGACACCAGCAGCGTGCAGAGTGTTCAGGGCAAAATGGAGGCGATGGTGAAGAAGATCCCCTTACTAGACATTGGAGGCAGTACCAGCGTCAAGCTCGACAATGAGGAAAAAGCTCTGACTGACAAATTCTCCTGCAAATTTTATGGAGACCTCATCCTTGACAGCAACCCTGCATCCTTTGAAGAGGCTGTGAAGGCTTACCAACAGCTTCCAAAGCTGCTCCGAAAAAAGCAGAAGGATGCTCCTGTCAAGGTCTGGCTGACACCGCTGAAGAAACTGAAACCGTCCGCTCTCGAGCTGAAGGGTGAGATCTCTCCAAGTCTTCTGAGTAAAGTGGAAAACACTCTGGAAATAATGAGGGAGATAGAGGTGAGGTGCAGCGATTCCCTGGAGGAGAGGGTGGTCAAGATGATTCCCCAGATTTCTAAACGGTTGAAATGCTTCTATGATATGTGTCAAGACTACACCGCATCGCTCCAGAAAACCATGAGGGAGAAGTTTCCTTCCATCCGAGCAGGAACAGAAGACAACAGCTCGTTGGAGAAGCTCTTTGATGCCAATGAGACGTCAATGTTCAGTCATGAGAACCTGAGCAAGTGGCTGGACAACGAAGAGAGAAAAATCAATGTCATCCAGTCGTGTGTGGAGCTGCAGGAAGTGGAGATCGCCCAGAGCAAGTCAGACCTGGACAGAGTTTTGTTGGACCGGAGCGTGGAGCATGTGCTCTGCTTCGTCTTCACCTCTCTGGACTCCACCGACCCCTTCCTGGACCAGATGTCCGACCAGCTGCAGCATGACCGTCTGCATGGTAAGAGTTTCACTCCACCAGCACAAGACCAGTGGTTCTTCAAACCAGAGGTGATTGCCAAAATGAGAGAGAAGGCCACGTACTTCCACGGCGTGGCCAAAGCCCTGAAGAAGAGCAGCAAGTTCAAGTTCCTCATGGCTGCTCTTCCAAATGAGAAATACGAAGGAGCCACGATCTACCACTACGAGAAAGGAGCTCTGGCCACCGAGGACTTCTCCACGCCGGTGATCCAGGACGTGACCAAGGTCACAGACAGACAGGACTTAGTCTGGTGTAAGTCACAGCTTCTGCTTCTAATTTGTAAAGATCCTCTATAGAGAAGATGTCTCACTACAGGCAGTGGTTCACACTCCATATTTCTACACAGCACTAGATGCAGTTTCAATCTTTATTATATCCAACAAAGACCTCACTTTAACCAGGTCATTAAAGCAGGTCCGGTCTCTGTGATGTACCAGTGAGCCACTTTGTCCCAGTCCCTTCACTTTATTGATCTAATCTCTGTTGCACCTTAAATGGTCACAATTTTTCTAGCAGTCTTCAAATGTCGGAGCATCTGGTCAAACCCACTCAGACATAACAGTTTTTATTATATATGTATACTATAGATTCAATATTCAGTGTTGCACAAACACACAGAACAACAGATGGAACAAAGAGCCATACCTTAAAGTCCCAAAGTAAAGAAAAATGTTTGGCCACATTTAAACCACACAACCTCCAACGTTTTGTCAGATACGTTATGAGCAAAGTCATTTGTACGATCTACATTTATGCTTCATTCACAAAGACATTGAGTGTTACATTGTGTTCACTTTCCAACCTCCCAGTCATCACTTAAAGCAGAAGTAAGCGGAATATTTGTGTTAATATAAGTCTTAAATAGTTATATCTTCCGACAGCAATCACTTACATAGAGTGTTTGGACCGAAACATGGGTCTGTCAGTCACTCTGCTCTGCTCTGAGCCGAGGAGAAAACTTTTCTCGTATCCTACAATTTTTATCCAATGAGGAGATTGCGCCTGAATGTGGTGACGTAGGGACGAGGACTGTTATGGTGCGTTCAAGGCAACTCGTAACTCGTGTTTTTCCGACCTGTGAAGTCGTACCAGTTCGATCTGGTACGAGTTCACAGGTCAGAAGTTACGAGTGGCCGGTATAGTGACTTTCACAGGTAAAACAGGTCGGAGAAACACGAGTGGGTTGCCTGGAACGCTACAGAGTCGTAAGTTGTGACTTGAAGCTGTAATTTACGGTTTCAAAAGCCTGCCTGGAACGCAGCATTACCCAAAACGACCGGATCGCTTACTTCTGCTTTAATGTACCTGAAGCCTCCAGCAGCTCCTTTAACATGTGATCAGTTCAGTCTATTGACTCTCTGTGTTCACTCAAAAACAGACGCCTGTGATCTGAACCTGGACCGGGACACGGCCAACCACCGCATCGCTGTGTCCGAGGACAACAAGAAGGCGACACATGGAGAGTGTCAGTCGTACCCCAACCTTCCGCAGAGGTTCAACAAGCGTCCTCAGGTGCTCTGCAAGGAGGGGCTGACCGGGCGCCACTACTTCGAGGTGGAGTGGACCGAGGGCGGCACCGAAGTCGGCATCGGTCTGACATACAAAGGAATCGTACGTAAAGGAAACGGCAACGACTCTGGGCTCGGGAGCAACCTCCTGTCCTGGTACTTCGGGCTGGCTAATGGGCTCCGTGCGCATCACAAGGGGAAGGTGTGGTCCGACTCCCTGCCCCCCACCGGCTGCGACCGGGTCGGAGTGTTCCTGGATTGGCCGGCCGGTTCCCTGAGCTTCTACGATGTGTCTCACAACACACTGAAACACATGTACACCTTCAAGGACCAGTTCGCCGAGCTGCTGTTGCCCGGCTTCTTCATCAACACCAACTCCGCCTATGCAGCCCTGTGCACAGACCTGTGAGGGAGCTGCTCCACCTCCTACACCTCCACCTTATATACTCTGGGTTTTTCTGTGATGTAATGTTGATCAGTTTGATTAATGATAGTAGCTCCGCCCACTCTGTTTGCTGTGTGACTTATTAATTTCTTCCTGTGGAGGTGGGTGGGGTCAGCAGGTGTAGGAGGAGCTTTTCTGCATGTGTGTGACAATTAAAACTTCTTTCAATAAAATTATTGATGATTAGGCAGCTCTTTGACTTCCTGTGACATCAGACAGTCACCATGGTTATGTCTTAGCGCTAGTAGGGTGAAAATCAGTTCTTCAGAGATAGTAAGTAATTTTGTTGTTTGTTGTGTTAGAAAAATAAGATGTGATGTTTTGTTCAACTCAATGAACTACTCAGGAAACGTCCTGGTCCTGGGTCCTCTGGTACCACCTAGACCCAGAACCAGAACCAGAACAAGAACCAGAGTCCATGTCATCACTGTGTTGTTTTGTTGTTCAGATGCTGTAACCTGTTGGATTGAACCAATAAAGCTGAGTCCTGAGTAAATAACTGTGTTTCTGGTCACTTCCTGATCACATCCAGAATAAATGACCTGTCAACACCAGTGAACCCAGACGTCAGTGATCACAGGCTGAACAACATCAGAGTCTTCAGAACATCATCTACATTTATCAATAGTTTCAAGCTCCACATGAGTCCTGTAAAAGTCTGACTCCTGATCCATGAAGTCTACTAGCATAGCATTCATGAACACACAGCGCTAAAATCAAACAAGCAGTTACAGCTTCAGTTGGCAACAGTTATTCAGTCATATCTGCTGGGACTGTCACTATATTCTGATAGTTGCATGTGAAATAGGCCATTTAGGAAAAACTCCAACTCCTCTGGCTCCACCTACAGCCTGTAATCGTATTTGCAAAAATCCAATGTTCAGTCAGGTGGAGGAGGAGCTGCCTAACCATGAACCTTTTCTAGTCACTCGGGCCACTCCAAGCACTTTACATTGTTTTTATTGCATTCACCCTTATAGCTCTGTTAGTAGACAGACTTTTTGGGAGCTAATCATTCACAAACATTCATACATCCTCCACCTGGCGGTCCTGCTCCACCTGGCGGTCCCGCTCCATCCAGAGGTCCTGCTCCATCCAGATGTCCTGCTGCATCCAGAGGTCCTGCTGCATCCAAAGGGTCCTGCTGCATCCAGAGGTCCTGCTGCATCCAAAGGTCCTGCTGCATCCAAAGGTCCTGCTGCATCCAGAGGTCCTGCTCCATCCAGAGGTCCTGCCCACCTAGAGGTCCTGCTCCACTCAGGGGTCCTGCTCCACCTAGAGGTCCTGCTCCACCCAGGGGTTCTGCTCCACCCAGAGGTCCTGCTGCATCCAAAGGTCCTGTTGCATCCAGAGGTCCTGCTCCACCTGGCAGTCCTGCTCCATCCAGAGGTCCTGCTCCATCCAGAGGTCCTGCTCCATCCAGAGGTCCTGCTGCATCCAGAGGTCCTGCTCCATCCAGAGGTCCTGCTCCACCCGGCGGTCCTGCTCCATCCAGAGGTCCTGCTCCATCCAGAGGTCCTGCTCCATCCGGAGGTCCTGCTCCATCCAGAGGTCCTGCTCCATCCAGAGGTCCTGCTCCATCCGGAGGTCCTGCTCCATCCAGAGGTCCTGCTCCATCCAGAGGTCCTGCTGCATCCAGAGGTCCTGCTCCACCTGGCGGTCCTGCTCCATCCAGAGGTCCTGCTGCATCCAGAGGTCCTGCTCCATCCAGAGGTCCTGCTCCATCCAGAGGTCCTGCCCACCTAGAGGTCCTGCTCCACTCAGGGGTCCTGCTCCACCTAGAGGTCCTGCTCCACCCAGGGGTTCTGCTCCACCCAGAGGTCCTGCTCCATCCAAAGGTCCTGTTGCATCCAGCGGTCCTGCTCCACCTGGCAGTCCTGCTCCATCCAGAGGTCCTGCTCCATCCAGAGGTCCTGCTGCATCCAGAGGTCCTGCTCCACCTGGCGGTCCTGCTCCATCCAGAGGTCCTGCTCCATCCAGAGGTCCTGCTCCATCCGGAGGTCCTGCTCCATCCGGAGGTCCTGCTCCATCCAGAGGTCCTGCTCCACCTGGCGGTCCTGCTCCATCCAGAGGTCCTGCTCCATCCGGAGGTCCTGCTCCATCCGGAGGTCCTGCTCCATCCAGAGGTCCTGCTCCATCCAGAGGTCCTGCTCCATCCAGAGGTCCTGCTCCACCTGGCGGTCCTGCTCCACCCAGAGATCCTGCTGCAACCAATGGTCCTGTTGTATGATACTGTATTGTTGTATTTCATGTGTTTATTAGGGCCTCTCCTCTCCTCTCCTCTCCTCTCCTCTCCTCTCCTCTCCTCTCCTCTCCTCTCTTCTCTAACCCTAACCCTGCCCTTTGAGACACACTGTTGGTTAAAGCGGGTTATACTAATAAAATTTGCTTCCTTTCAAATTCTTATGAAACATTTTATCACAAAAACAAAAAAAACAGATAAAAAAACATTGACTTTCAGATGAAGACAGTGTTCCTGAGAACCGGAAAATACGTATGAACAAAGAGGAGGTGTGTGTTGTGGGAGGACCTCCCCACCTCTCCTCTCCTCTCCTCTCCTCTCCTCTCCTCTCCTCTCCTCTCCTCTCCTCTCATCCTCTCTTCTCCTCTCCTCACTCCACTCAGCTGCTAGTCTGCAGCACTTTGGTTTCTCACCTAAACATATTTTAATTTGTCTCCATCTGGAAGTGTCTCAAATTCTTCACAGTGGTGTTTAAATCTGGGGAAGTACATTTGTCTAATTTGTTCATATTTGTCACAGTGGAATAGAAAATGTTGCTCACATTGCAAAAACTCAAAATCTTTCCAAGAATATTTGTCTTATTTCTTGTAAAAAAAAAAAAAAAGTCTAATTTCTAGTCAAAACTAAACTCTATAAGACTCATCACCTAAAAATGAACTTGTTTTCAGATCATTTTCATTTGATTCAAACTAATTTTCACTTGAAATAAGTAGAAAAATCTGCCTGTGAAAGCAAGTTTTTTGTGCTTGTAATAAGAAAGAAAAACTTGCTCCACTATCAGATTTTTCTACTTATTTCAAGTGAAAATCTGCTTGAAAGAAGTAAAAAGTGTCTAAAAACAAGCTGCTTTTTAATGTGATGAGTCTTATTTTAAGTATAATGAGATTGTTTTGACTAGAAATTAGACATTTTGACTAGAAATAAGACAAATATTCTTGGAAAGATTTTGAATTTTTGCAGTGCTGTCTCTACTTGTCCCTGTGAGCAGAGCGAGCAGAGTCCAGTCTGTCTGTGTGGGCCGGTTTCCAGAGCTCAGTCTGTATTCTGCCACTGTGTACGGCCTGTTTAAGGCTGAATAACAATCCATTTTACTTTGGTTCTTGGTGGTGTCTTTCCAGTAGGTCATGTATTTCTCTTTCTGTCTGCTCATGGTCTGGTTGGACCGGATGGTTTGGGGTCTGTCCTGGGGGTCTGGTGTTGAGGTCAGGGAGCTGAGAGTCAGGGCGAGCTGACTGAGGGGACTTTTCTCCAGGTTTATCTCTTGGGATTTTAGAGCTTTGTAGTGGAAGCTCTGGGGGTCACTTGTTATTACGTGGTTGTAGAATTTGATGGCTCTTTTTTCAATTGTAATGTAGGAGATACTGACCCAGTTCTGCTTATTATATTATATTTATTATTTGGGATGTGTCTCTGCAGGTGTAATATGTTTCTACAAAATTCTACATGGAATTTCTTGATTGGGTGATTGTCCCAGTCAGTGAATTTTAAATGTGGGCCCCATATTTCACTGCCATATAGAGCGATGGGTTCTATTACAGATTTATAGATTTTTAACCATATTTTAATTGGAATATCTGTTTTGATGTTTCTCTTAATTGCATAAAATGCCCTTCTCGTTTTGCCTCTCAGCTCATTCACAGCCTGATGAACTAATATTACTGTAAGACCTAAGTATGTGTAATTTTTTTGCATGCTCTAATTTGACTTTGTCCAGATAGAATTGATGTTGAAGGCTGTGATTCCCAGACCTCTTCTGGAAAATCTGTATTTTAGTTTTGTTCAGGTTGACAGTCAGAGCCCAGGTGTGACAGAAACTGTGCAGGAGATCCACTTCTCTGCTCTCCTCTCTAACCCTAACCCTGCCCTTTGAGACACAATTGCCTTCCTTTCAAATTCTTATGAAACATTACATCACAAAAACAACAAAAAACAGATAAAAAAAACGTTGACTTTCAGATGAAGACAGTGTTCCTGAGAACTGGAAAACACGTATGAACAAAGAGGAGGTGTGTGTTGTGAGAGGACTTCCCCTCCTCCCCTCTCCTCTCCTCTCCTCTCATCTCCTCTCCTCTCTTCTCTAACCCTAACCCTGCCCTTTGAGACACACTGTTGGTTAAAGCAGGTTATACTAATGAAATTGCCTTCCTTTCAAATTCTTCTGAAACATTTTATCACAAAAACAACAAAAAACAGATTAAAAAAAACGTTGACTTTCAGATGAAGGCAGGAAGACCTTTCCTGCATGTCGTTCCCCCTCTCTCTGCCTCCCCCTTTCCTGTCTATCTCTACTGTGTGCTATCAAATAAAGGCAAAAAAAAAGTCAAAAAAATATACTTTAAAAAAAATGTATGATGGAGTTGACTCGTAGCACATGACGTCACTGTGGGGGGGAAAAAAAAGTTGTGTCCCTACCAATGTTAAGAACAAACCTACGCCCTTGGGTTACACTAATAAAATTGCCTTCCTTTCAAATTCTTATGAAACATTTTATCACAAAAACAACAAAAAACAGATAAAAAAAACGTTGACTTTCAGATGAAGGCAGTGTTCCTGAGAACTGGAAAACACAAAGAGGAGGTGTGTGTTGTGGGGGGGGGTTAAGAGTGATACATCTTGCTGTGCTTTGACAATCTTTGCAAAAACAAAGTTCCAACATGGCGGCGCGGTGCATTTTCCATCTAGCTCATAGCTTTTGATTGTGAAAGTAAACAAAGCCTTTAAAAAGAAGGACAAATATATGACATGGATTTCCAGGAGGAGAGAATTTAGCTCACGTTCAGCCATCATTGGCAGATGCAAATGCTCCTCCTGCAGTGTTTCTCAACAAGTGCCAATCGTGAGTGATGTTAGCAATGCTAACTTAGCATGCGAGCCACCGCTGCTTGTGTGTGTCACTGCTGTTGTTACTGTTGTTATTGTTCTTGTTGCCTATTTTGGTAAACATGAACATTTTGTTTATTTTACAGACAGACACACACAATCTAGGCTGTGTGTTTGGTTTGTTAGCACCTCCAACCTATAAGCTAATGTATGATGGGGTTGACTCGTAGCACATGACGTCACTGTGGGGGGAAAAAAAAGTTGCGTCCCTACCAATGTTAAGAACAAACCTACGCCCTTGGGTTATACTAATAAAATTGCCTTGCCTTTCAAATTCTTATGAAACATTTTATCACAAAAGCAAACAGATTAAAAAAACTGACAGACTTTGACTTTCAGATGAAGGCACTGTTCCTGAGAACTGGAAAACACGTATGAACAAAGAGGAGGTGTGTGTTGTGGGAGGAGCCAACAAGATATAAACCCCTGAGACCTCACAGGGCATCAGACTGGAAGCTCCAGTGAAGTCCAGAAGACAAGTCAGCTGATACCTATCTATCTACACCTGCACCAGGTAAGGACACACACCTGAGGACAAAGACACTAGTTGCGTTTCCATCCACCTTTTTTTATTCGCATTTTCAAAAATTGCGAATAAATACTTGAATGGAAACGCCAGAAATTCGAAAAAAGGCAGTAAATGTGCATAAAAGTTTTTATGCTTTGGGGGGATGGATTCGTCAGCATATTGATAAAATGAAAATGCGACTTTTTGTTATGGAAACAGATTATGCGAATTGAGGCAGAGTTTGTGGTGAAGCTGCTGGACTTCACCCAGCGACGCCCCGGTCTCCCAGCTCTCCTCTCTGCTGCACCGCAACACAAACGCTTCGTAACCCGTAATGTTGTGTTTATGACGGTTAAGACGACACAAACACACGCGCCGTAACATCGTATATGTTATGTAACGTTATCCACCGCTCCATTTATTGATGTTTCACCGGCTTCGTTGTCAACAGATGCACATGGAGGAGAGGAGCGGAACCAAAACAGTGGAAAAGCGAGCGGACTGTCTCAGTTCTACTGTCTTTCTGTGTAAATATCTCATGTTACAACATGAAAACCTGAGGCTTATATTCAAGTGCGGCCTATATGTACAGTATTTTCTTTTAAAAATGTAGCTGGTGCGGCTTATACAGGTGCGTCTATAGTCCGGAAAGTACGTAAATTGTCCATGATGTTGAGTGTTGGCTGAGTGTCAACTGTTGTCATGGATACATTCACGCTCTCTTATGACGTAATCTCACGGCGCACTCCTCCTCCTCTCCCAATAATCGCAAAACAATAATGAATGGAAACGGTCATAAATTCGCATTTACTTTTTGTGCATTTTCACAAAATCCGCTCTTAAATTCGATACATTTGGATGGAAACCCAGCTACTGACTGAGTCACCTCTGTCTGAGAACAGGTGTTTCCATAGAGACACCTGAGCATCATTCTCCTGTGTTCTTGTCCTCAGATTGGAGACATGGCCTCAGACCGGATAAAGATGGCTGCCCTGGGTCGACCTTTCACCTTAGGGATGCTGTACGACGCTCGAAGAGATGAGCTGATCCCAGGTGAGTCCAAGACGAGTTGAAGGCTGAAATGAAACAACATGAAGATGAAATCACTCCGATTCAGAACAGTAGACTCCTGGGATTTGTAGTTTTTAGTAAATTTAACCATGGCTTTTCTTTCGTGAATGGTAAGGTTTGAAGGTGGGGCCTTAGCACTAGACAGAGTTACTGACAATTTTAGGCTAAGGAAGAACAATCTAAATGAAACTGAATATTCAGTTCAGTTTAGTTCAGTTTTATTTATATCCCGAGGGAAATTGGATTTGCAGCAAGCATTACAAACATAATAGACAAAAGACAGCATCAAAGACATCAACATGTCACTAGCCACAACATAGTGCAGTAATACATAAAGAACAGTACGAATAATAAAAGCATACTACTAATAATAAATTACTGTTAATAATAATAATGCATAATGCTCTCAGTGCATAATAAAAATGTAAACAGTCTACACAATGCATTCAAGTGCATAGTGCTGCAAGAATTGGGAAAAAAATAAAAAATAATAATAAAACACTTTAATACCAAAGTGCATTTAAGTGCAGAGGCCTGAGAGTATAGGTGAGCCTAGGCTGTCTATGGCAACAGGGATAAAGGAGACCCTGGCACGCCGCGTTCTGGTCTCAGGCTCCTAAAACGGCGTCCAGATGGGAGGAGGTCAAACTCCTTATAAAGTGGTGGTCAGGACAGTCAAGAATAAGTTTAGCTTTGGTCCATATTCGCTTGAGGTATATATCCTGAAGTTGGGCTTGCTGCACCCCATCACCTTGTTTGCCACTTTGGTAAGCCTTGCTAGCCTGTTTTTGTTGGACAGGGTGAGGAATCCAAACCAGGCCACACAGCAATAAGTGAGAACAGACTAGATCAAACAAAGTCATTAAAACATTGCAGACTGAATGAATTCAATTTGAATGAACGGGCGCTGCTGAACCTTTTTACATACTGCATCTGTGTTTGCTTTAAAGCTCAGCTTATTGTCAATGACAGTCCCTAAGTATTTATATTCTGATACAATCTCAACCTCCTTTTTCCTGGATGATTGTCCGAGGAGTACTGCTAGGTTGGGATTTTCGGAAATCCATAAGCATGTCTGTTGTTTTTTAACACATTGATTGACATGAAGAAGTCATTGCAACATGTTATAAAATCATCTACCACAGCACCATGCTCAGTTTCACTGTCCTTTAAAAGACTTCAGAATATGCCTGTTCTCATATGTACTCCTACATGAGTTTGTGTAGAGAATGAAAAGCAGTGAAGAAAGGACAGCCCTGTGGGGATCCCGTTGAAGAAAATAACTTAGATGATAACACACCATTGACTCTCACACATTGTGATTAATCTAAGACTTTTGCTCACATGTCTGGGTAAAGTTTGACAACCTATTTTTTTGTTAGAAGAAACCTATAGACATAATTTTAGGGGTGTTGTCATCTTGATTTTTTTTGCTGGTGACCACTAGAGGCGCTATTATATTCAAATACTCAATTCAGGCATATGGTCTGTTTTGGTCACAAGAATGGCCAACCTGTACAATTTGTATGCATAATTGTCAAGATTAAAGATTGAATATTGAAGGAAATAGATAAAACAACAATAAAAAAAGCCTTTTTGAATCATATTGTAATATTTTAGCCAATACTGGATACAAAATACAACTTTTTTATAGACGTTTTTGGCATAGAATGTCATGGAACACTTAACAATAACAATAACATCAAAATCTCCAATGAGCTCACAGTATTTCCCCAACGGTTTTCAATGAGCATATTTCACTGGCAAATCGAAAAGGCAAAGCGAGGTCGGCAGCTAGTGGCTGGTTCCTCTCATGCTCTAGTGAACTCCAATACAGTTA
Organism: Trachurus japonicus; assembly: GCF_045865225.1. NCBI lineage: Eukaryota > Metazoa > Chordata > Actinopteri > Carangiformes > Carangidae > Trachurus > Trachurus japonicus. The sequence continues at coordinate 328,454 of NC_140925.1, forward strand.
AGGCAGTGCTGGAAAAAATGGTAGCCACACCAAAAATTGACACTTTTGGCACAATTTGGACATTTTCACTTAGGGGTGTACTTACTTTTGTTGCCAGCGGTTCAGACAGTAATAGCTGTATGTTGAGTTATTTTGAGGGGACAGCAAATTTACACTGTCATACAAGCTGGACAGTGAGTTTACTGCAGTTCGATTGCCAGAGCGAACAGTAAAGGGGATAGTGGACATCCCTGCCTTGTGCCCCTCTTGAGTTCAATTGGTCTAGATAACACACCATTTATGGCAATTTGTGCTTTGGGGGCTCTGTATAATGTTTTAACAGTGTTTATAAATTTGGTACCAAAGTTAATTTCATTCATAGTTTGGAATAAGAAAGGCCATTCGACCCTGTCGAATGCCTTTTCCGCATCCATGGAGAACACTAGTCTATCCTCAGAGTTGTTGGAGGAGTCATGGATGAGGTGAAATAGTTTTCAGAGATGATCAGAGCCCTGTCTGCCTTTAAGCCCGTGTCAAGAGTTAAAAAAAAACTGAAATGAACCCACAATGCAGAACAAGGGAAATTTATTCAGGCAAAGGTTTAAAAAAAAAGGAGAAACAAAAGCTGCAGGGCTGGGCGAGGCGGGGCTGGGGGCAGGCAAATGGCAGGGCTGGAGGAGAAAACACAAAAACTGGTGAGCAAAGGCAAAAACAGAGCTGGAGTCAAAAGATGCTTTGATCACAAAGTCAAGGAGCCGAGTAGCGTTACCACGAGGTGGGTGAAACAACGAACTGGCGATGAGTGGAGGGAGAGACCGGCTTATGACTGCAGTGGAGATCAGGGAATCAGGTAGATGAGCAGCAGGTGAGCAGAGGGTGGAAGCAGTAGGTCCTGGAAGGCCCCGCCCAGCCCAGGGGGAAAGAAAACATGGACACAGAGCAGAGGAGAACTGGATTTTTTTTTAAATTCTGCAGGGAACCCATCTTGACCTGGTGCTTTTCCTATTTGTAGCTTATTTACAGCATGTATTACTTCCTCCTTAGTAATTTCTGCATCCAATTGGTGTCTGTTTTCTTCACTTAGTTTAGGGACCGGGCAGTTATCAAAAAATCTCCTACACAGAAGGGGGTCCATGCCACCCTGTGATTTATACAGGTCATAATAATATTCTTCAAAACATTTATTGATACCAGTGGGATCTGAAATAATTACACCCTCTTTATTTTTAATGTTATGTATGATTCTTGCATTTTCCTCCTTTCTAATTTGCCAGCTAAGTAATTTGCCAGTTTTTTCTCCTTTTTCATAGTAGTGAAATCTGGTTCTAGCCATGTCTGCCTCTGCCTTTTGAGTACACAAATTACAATATTCTAATCTCTTTTGTGTCAATAGGTGTGTTGTTTCAGGGTTTTTAGTCTGTGCATGTTCTTTTTCTAGCTCATGGATAGTTTGTTCCAGTCTAGTGAGTTTACTTTGTTTTTCTTTTCTTTTTTGAGCAGTGAAAGAGATAATCATGTGTGATCATATGTGAGGCTGAATCTCTGTTGCTTTCCAGAAAAGCTTTAATTTAATTACTAATGTACTCATTAAAAGACTGATCACTCAAAAGATGGGGTTTTAACCTCCATCTAAAGGGAGCAAGAGGGCTGGAGGTGTTTTCAATACTTATCTTAAGAGGACAGTGATCTGATAAGGTTGAAGCTAAATAAATACATTCCACAGTTTTCATGCACAGTGTTCTGGATATGAGAAATAGGTCTATCCTTGAATATGAGTCATGAACCTTAGAATAGGAGGAATAGTCTCTCTGGGTGGGGTTTTTCATTCTCCAGGCATCCACAAGGGAGAGATTTTTCATCCCTTCTCTCAAAGTTGAGCCAGCAGTTGTTAAAGACTGTTTGGTCTTGGTAGAGTGATCTGTCGAGGGATCTAAGACCAGGTTGTAGTCTCCACCCACTATACACTGGCCATGTACTTGTGTCAAGTCCAATAAGAGTTCTCTAAAAAAATTAGTATCATCTATGTTAGGTCCATATAAGCAGATCAAGGTGTAGGGAATTTTATTAATATCACATTTTATTTTAACCAGACGGTCCTGGTCATCTTTATTTGTCGAAAGTATGTTCACCTCTAGTCGTTTGTTGAAGAGAATAGCGACCCCTCTTGATCTTGAATTAAAAACGCAGCTTTCATTTTGATTTGTTTTTCTTTCTTTTTCTAAAAAAATAAATGGAAAATTAATTTAAAAAATTGATCACAAAGAAGAAGATAAAAGACAATAGATGGCAAAATCTGAGGTCTTTTTTGTATTTACATTATTTTTCGGGCAAACCCACAGGACATGCCAAACTGTGTGTCTGCTCCTCTACAGCCATCTTAATAATAATAATAATAATAATAATACATTTAATTTAGAGGCGCCTTTCTTGACACCCAAGGTCGCCTTACAGAGCATAAAATCTTAACGACATTAAAAACAAGACATTGTGGAAAAACAAAACAAAACAAACAAACAATCAAAACAGTGACCAGTTATAAGTTGTGTGCGAGTTTTGAGTTGTGACTTGAAGGTTGTGATGGAGTCTGACTGTTTTATGTGTGGGGGGAGGGAGTTGTCTGAGTGCTGTGTTTTCTTGCCTCCATCGTTGACGTTAATCTGATAAAACGCTGATCATTTTTTTGTAACTTGGAACCTGTTGCACTTGACTTGACTGTACATTTTATATTTTGGTACAACTGTTTTGTTCATATTCTACTTCTTTCTCCCTGAAAATTATTAACATAATATTAAAAAATTATATATATAAAAAACAAAAAAACAGAAGGCCTGTAGTTAATAATAGGCATCAGCAACTCTCGATATGAGAGCAGCACATGTCCAGATGCAGATGTGTGTCGATACAGTAGGCTATTTCTCCAGGTGCTGATGTGACAGTTGACGGGTCCTGTCACTATGCCTCCAGTTCATAATGCGCCCTGGCTACTTGGCCAAGTGGTTAGTGCGCATGACTCTTAACCGGGAGGTGTGGGTTCAATCCCTGCCCCTTCACCTAGCCACCTAACCATTAGCCTATAATTGAGACAGGCGTCTATATGGGAGAGGCTTTTAGTTGAGCAGGGGAAAGTTTTCCAAGCGAGGAGAGGAGAATTTCGCGAACGAGCAGCCTGTGCACATGCAAGCAGGGGAAAGTATTGAGAGTGGAGTCTGCACACGCTCGAGTTGTTTTTCTCCTGGCAGGCTACAGTATTGCTCCAGGGGGCAGAGATGCAGGATACAAAACAGCTCACGAGTGCTTTGAAAGCGCGAGTGCAGTTTATGTCCCTTTATCCCCAAGCTTGCTGCGCCCTCTCTCCCTTGGGAGCAACGGGGCCCCTGGCGTGACCTCCGACCGCAGCGGACTGTCCTCAGAGCGCCCCGACCACATTGTGTCACCAGAGTGGTGATCGGCTCACGATAAAGGCATCAGGGGTCTGTGGCGATTGGCAACACACCTCACATTCACACCTAACTCTTGTTTCCCATACATAGACCAATGTGTGGCGCAGTGCCACAGAATCAAGACCAAGCGCCACAAATTGATTCCGCTACTTTTTCTCTCACCGCAATATCGTTCTGTTCATTCATCTCTGCTTAGCGCTCTTTCTCTGTCATTCTCGTTCACACAGACCGATGCATTACGTCTTCCTAGGCAAATACTAGTCCAGTTGCTTTTGATTCAACTTGTTGCCAAGAGATAACGATGACCTGGATGAATGAGAATATCCATAGACATTTTATGAAACTAACTGATGTTTTGTTTCATCTTTAGGTTTCACACTGTGGGATAAAACGACTCTTGAGGAGAAAACCTTGAGTTCCTCAAAGGAGAGCAGCACGTCTGAGATCACTACGTCAGACTCATTTGAATCCAAGTCGTCCAAGCTGGAAATCGAAGCCTCTCTAAAGGCCAGCTTCCTGGGCGGACTGTTCGAAGTTGGAGGATCTGCCAGTTACCTGAATGACAGGAAGAAATCCAACAAGCAGAACAGGGTGACCTTCCAGTACAAAGCCACCACCGTCTTTGAGAAGCTGAATGTCGCTCACCTGGACGCCGGTAAACTCCGTGACAAGGAAGCTCAACACAACTGCACTGCGACACACGTCGTCACTGGGATCCTCTACGGAGCCAACGCCTTCTTTGTGTTCGACAGCGAGAAGATGGACACCAGCAGCGTGCAGAGTGTTCAGGTCAAAATGGAGGCGATGGTGAATAAGATCCCCAAACTGAGCATGGAGGGCAGCGTCGGCCTCAATCTAAACCGTGAAGAAAAAGATCTGACTGCCAAATTATCCTGCAAATTCTATGGAGACCTCATCCTTGACAGCAACCCTGCATCCTTTGAAGATGCTGTGAAGGCTTACCAAGAGCTTCCACAGCTGCTCCGAAAAAACCAGAAGGTTGCTCCTGTCAAGGTCTGGCTGACACCGCTGAAGAAACTGCTACCATCCGCTCTCGAGCTGAAGGGTGAGATCTGTCCAGGTCTTCTGAGTAAAGTGGAAAACACTCTGGAAGAAATGAGGGAGATAGAGGTGAGGTGCAGCGATTCCCTGGAGGAGAAGGTGGTTAAGATGATTCCCCAGGTTTCTAAACGGCTGAAACGCTTCAGTGGTCTGTGTCAAGACTACACCGCATCACTCCAGAAAACCATGAGGGAGAAGTTTCCTTCCATCCGAGCAGGAGAAGAAGACGACAGCTCGTTGGAGAAGCTCTTTGATGCCAAGGAGACGTCTGTGTTCAGTCACGAGAACCTGAGCAAGTGGCTGGACAACGAAGAGAGAAAAATCAACGTCATCCAGTCGTGTGTGGAGCTGCAGGAAGTGGAGATCGCCCAGAGCAAGTCAGACCTGGACAGAGTTTTGTTTGACCGGAGTGTGGAGCATGTGCTCTGCTTCGTCTTCACCTCTCTGGACTCCACCAACCCCTTCCTGAACCAGATGTCCGACCAGCTGCACCTGCATGACGCTCTGCATGGTAAGAGTTTCACTCCACCAGCACAAGACCAGTGGTTCTTCAAACCAGAGGTGATTGCCAAAATGAGAGAGAAGGCCACGTACTTCCACGGCGTGGCCAAAGCCCTGAAGAAGAGCAGCAAGTTCAAGTTCCTCATGGCTGCTCTTCCAAATGAGAAATACGAAGGAGCCACGATCTACCACTACGAGAAAGGAGCTCTGGTCACCGAGGACTTCTCCAGGCCGGTGATCCAGGACGTGACCAAGGTCACAGACAGACGGGACTTAGTCTGGTGTAAGTCACAGCTTCTGCTTCTAATTTGTAAAGATCCTCTATACAGTAGAGAAGATGTCTCACTACAGGCAGTGGTTCACACTCCTTATTTCTACACAGCACTAGATGCAGTTTCAATCTTTATTATATCCAACAAAGACCTCACTTTAACCAGGTCATTACATAAAGCAGCTCCGGTCTCTGTGATCATCTCATCTCTATTGCACTTAAATATTCACAATTTCTCTAGTAGTCTTCGAAGGTCAGGTCATGCCCACTCTGACCTAACAGTTTTTATTATATATGTATACTATAGATTGAATATTCAGTGTTGCACAAACACACAGAACAACAGATGGAACAAAGAGCCATACCTGAAAGTCCCAAAGTAAAGAAAAATGTTTGGCCACATTTAAACCACACAACCCCCAACGTTTAGTCAGATATGGGTATTGATGAGCAAAGTAATTTGTACAATCTACATTTATGCTTCATTCACAAAGACACATAGTGTTTCATTGTGTTCACTTTTCAACCTCTCAGTCGTCACTTAATGTACCTGAAGCCTCCAGCAGCTGCTTTAACATGTGATCAGCTCAGTCTATTGACTCTCTGTGTTCACTCAAAAACAGATGCCTTTGATCTGAACCTGGACAAGGACACAGCCAACAACTGCCTTACTGTGTCTGAGGACGAGAAGAGGGCGACACTTGGAGACTGGCAGAAGAAACTCGACCTCCCGCAGAGGTTCAACAAGCGTCCTCAGGTGCTCTGCAAGGAGGAGCTGACCGGGCGCCACTACTTCGAGGTGGAGTGGACCGGGGGCGACGCCGAAGTCGGCATCGGTCTGACGTACAAAGGAATCGCACGTAAAGGAGACGGCTCCGACTCTGAACTCGGGACAAACCTCCTGTCCTGGTACTTCGGATCGACAAATGGGCTCTGCGCGTATCACAACGGGAAGGTGTGGTCCGACTCCCTGCCTCCCACCGGCTGCGACCGGGTCGGAGTGTTCCTGGATTGGCCGGCTGGTTCCCTGAGCTTCTACAACGTGTCATACAACACACTGAAACACATGTACACCTTCAAGGACCGGTTCACCGAGCCGCTGTTCCCCGGCTTCTACATCTACACCAACTCCGCCTACGCAGCCCTGTGCACAGACCTGTGAGGGAGCTGCTCCACCTCCTACACCTCCACTCTCTACACCTCCACCTTATATACTCTGGGTTTTCTGTGATGTAATGTTGATCAGTTTGATTAATGATGATTGATTGATTGATTAATGATTGATTAATGATAGTAGCTCCGCCCACTCTGTTTGCTGTGTGACTTATTAATTTCTTCCTGTGGAGGTGGGTGGGGTCAGCAGGTGTAGGAGGAGCTTTTCTGCATGTGTGTGACAATTATTGGTTATTAGGCAGCTCTTTGACTTCCTGTGACATCACAGTCACCATGGTTACGTCTTAGAGCTAGTAGGGTGAAAATCAGTTCTTCAGATCTAGAAAATCATTTTGTTGCTTTGATGTGCTAGAAAAATAAGACGTCATGTCAATGAACCACTCAGGAAACGTCCTGGTCCTGGGTCCTCTGGTACCACCTAGACCCAGAACCAGAACCAGAACCAGAACCAGAGTCCATGTCATCACTGTGTTGTTCTGTTGTTCAGATGCTGTCACCTGTTGGATTGAACCAATAAAGCTGAGTCCTGAGTAAACGACTGTGTTTCTGGTCACTTCCTGATCACATCCAGAATAAATGACCCGTCAACACGAGTGAACCCAGACGTCAGTGATCACAGGCTGAACAACATCAGAGTCTTCAGAACATCATCTACATTTATAAGTTATCAATAGTTTCAAGCTCCACATGAGTCCTGTAAAAGTCTGACTCCTGATCCATGAAGTCTGCTAGCATAGCATTCATGAACACACAGCGCTAAAATCAAACAAACAGTTACAGCTTCAGTTGGCAACAGTTATTCAGTCATATCTGCTGGGACTGTCACTATATTCTGATAGTTGCATGTGAAATAGGCCATTTAGGAAAAACTCCAACTCCTCTGGCTCCACCTACAGCCTGTAATCGTATTTGCAAAAATCCAATGTCCAGTCAGGTGGAGGAGGAGCTGCCTAACCATGAACCTTTTCTAGTCACTCGGGCCACTCAAAGCACTTTACATTGTTTTTATTGCATTCACCCTTATAGCTCTGTTAGTAGACAGACTTTTTGGGAGCTAATCATTCACACACATTCATACATCCTCCACCTGGCGGTCCTGCTCCACCTGGCAGTCCTGCTCCATCCAGGGGTCCTGCTCCATCCAGAGGTCCTGCTCCATCCAGAGGTCCTGCTCCATCCAGAGGTCCTGCTCCATCCAGAGGTCCTGCTCCACCTGGCGGTCCTGCTCCACCTGGTGGTCCTGCTCCATCCAGAGGTCCTGCTCCATCCAGAGGTCCTGCTGCATCCAGAGGTCCTGCTCCACCTGGTGGTCCTGCTCCATCATGCTCCATCCAGAGGTCCTGCTGCATCCAGAGGTCCTGCTCCATCCAGAGGTCCTGCTGCATCCAGAGGTCCTGCTCCATCCAGAGGTCCTGCTGCATCCAGAGGTCCTGCTCCATCCAGAGGTCCTGCTCCATATGGGTCCTGCTCCATCCAGAGGTCCTGCTGCATCCAGAGGTCCTGCTGCATCCAGAGGTCCTGCTCCACCTGGTGGTCCTGCTCCATCCTGCTCCATCCAGAGGTCCTGCTGCATCCAGAGGCCCTGCTCCATCCAGAGGTCCTGCTCCGTCCGGAGGTCCTGCTCCATCCGGAGGTCCTGCTCCATCCGGAGGTCCTGCTCCATCCAGAGGTCCTGCTCCATCCGGAGGTCCTGCTCCATCCGGAGGTCCTGCTGCATCCGGAGGTCCTGCTGCATCCGGAGGTCCTGCTGCCTCCAGAGGTCCTGCTACATCCAGAGGTCCTGCTCCATCCAGAGGTCCTGCTGCATCCAGAGGTCCTGCTGCATCCAGAGGTCCTGCTCCACCTGGTGGTCCTGCTCCATCCTGCTCCATCCAGAGGTCCTGCTGCATCCAGAGGCCCTGCTCCATCCAGAGGTCCTGCTCCACCTAGTGGTCCTGCTCCATCCTGAGGTCCTGCTCCATCCGGAGGTCCTGGTCCATCCGGAGGTCCTGCTCCATCCGGAGGTCCTGCTGCATCCGGAGGTCCTGCTGCATCCAGAGGTCCTGCTACATCCAGAGGTCCTGCTCCATCCAGAGGTCCTTCTGCATCCAGAGGTCCTGCTCCACCCAGAGGTCCTGCTCCATCCAGAGGTCCTGCTGCATCCGGAGGTCCTGCTGCATCCAGAGGTCCTGCTCCATCCAGTGGTCCTGCTGCATCCAGAGGCCCTGCTCCATCCGGAGGTCCTGCTCCATCCAGAGGTCCTGCTCCATCCAGAGGTCCTGCTGCATCCGGAGGTCCTGCTCCATCCGGAGGTCCTGCTACATCCAGAGGTCCTCCTCCATCCAGAGGTCCTGCTCCACCTGGTGGTCCTGCTCCATACAGAGGTCCTGCTGCATCCAGAGGTCCTGCTGCATCCAGAGGTCCTGCTCCACCCAGAGGTCCTGCTCCATCCAGAGGTCCTGCTGCATCCGGAGGTCCTGCTGCATCCAGAGGTCCTGCTCCATCCAGTGGTCCTGCTGCATCCAGAGGCCCTGCTCCATCCGGAGGTCCTGCTCCATCCAGAGGTACTGCTCCATCCAGAGGTCCTGCTGCATCCGGAGGTCCTGCTCCATCCGGAGGTCCTGCTACATCCAGAGGTCCTGCTCCATCCAGAGGTCCTGCTCCATCCTGCTCCATCCAGAGGTCTTGCTCCACCTGGTGGTCCTGCTCCATCCTGCTCCATCCAGAGGTCCTGCTCCATCCAGAGGTCCTGCTGCATCCAGAGGCCCTGCTCCATCCAGAGGTCCTGCTCCATCCAGAGGTCCTGCTCCATCCGGCGGCCCTTCTCCATCTTTCTTTCTTTTTTGTGTCATTGTTGTGTGAGCTACTGGACTAATTTGAATTTCCCTCCTAGGGATGAATAAAGTATTATCTACTCTACTCTACTCTACTCTACTCTACTATCTGGTTAGCGTGACGTAGGTGACGTGAATTTAGGTTTGGATCAAACTGAAAAGTGACGTCCGAACCTGTCAAAACGCCCTTAGACATTGGAGGAGCTGGGAATCGAACCACTGACCTTCTGGTTAATAAATGACCCGCTCTACCTCCATCTACCATCACATCTCATACACGCTGCTGACAGGTACAGGCACAGAGCTGGATGCTGTTGTCAGGGAAGGAGAAGTCTGGATGGATGGATGGATGGATGGATGGATGAGTAGATGGATGAATGGATGGACAGACAGACAGATGGATGGATGGATGGGTGGATGGATGGGTAGATGGATGAATGGATGGACAGACAGACAGATGGATAGATGGATGGTTGGATGGGCCGATGGATGGATGGATGATAAATGGACAGATGGATGGATGGATGAATGGATGGACAGATGGATGACAGATGGACATGACATGGTCTTCACCTCTGAGTGTGTTACCTTCAGTGAAACAGTGCCATCTAGTGGTGGAAGCTGCTGTTTGTTTCATGTGGAGTTGAACAATCTTCATCTGATGAATCATCAGCTCATAGATAACCAATAACAATAACCAATCAATAAATGATCAGTAATTGATCAATAACTGTTCCCATAGTTAGTAAGATATAATCAGTTATAACCGATCAGCTCTACTGGTGATTATTGATTATAGATTATTGATAACCGGTCTGTGTGACCCTGGTCCTGGTCCTGGCCTCTGTGACCCCGTTGTGGCTCTGGCAGTAAACAGGCCATAAATAAACACCAACATACTGGGAGATGTGGTGTCAGACTGGAGGCGCTTGTTTTCTGACACCTGACACCTTGACGGAGGCCTCCCCTCCCTCGGACCCCCACCCTACCCCACCCGGGGCAGGGGTGTCGGGTGGTGAATGAAGCGCTCCCCGTCACAGCTGCACATGTTGTTGACGCCTCGGCCACCGAGACACGAATCAAACGCTCCTGTGGACGAGGGAGCGCTCGGTTAATATCACACTGAGAGGAGGTTAATGATTCAGAGGAGACCGGTGCCTCTCTGCTCCGCTCCGGTCTGGTTCTGCTTGACTCCACCCCCCCACCACCCCCAACCGCCCACCCTCGCCCCCCCGCACTGACCTCTGACCTCTGCTGGATGTTGACGTGGAGGAGTCGACCTGCAGGATTCAGATCAGCAGGACAAACTGTTCACCTCTTCAATTAGAGGGACCAGACCAGACCGCCTCAGGACCAGGACCAGGACCAGGACTAGGACCAGAACCAGGACCAGGGACCAGGACCAGAACCAGGACCAGAACCAGGACCAGGGACCAGGACCAGAACCAGGACCAGGGACCAGGACCAGGGACCAGGACCAGGGACCAGGACCAGGACCAGGACCAGGACCAGGACCAGGACCAGGACCAGGGACCAGGGACCAGGGACCAGGGACCAGGACCAGGACCAGGGACCAGGACCAGGACCAGGACCAGGACCGACCCGGTCTGCATCTGCAGCCATGGCCCCGGGGCAGAAGCAGAGTGGGGGGGTTTCTCCTCCGGACGGCGGTTGGGGCTGGGTGATCGTCGGCTGCTGCTTCATGGTGACGGTCTGCACACGAGCTGTGACCAGGTAACACACACACACACACACACACACACTGATAAAGAGATGACGTGAACTAGTGAAGTGTGTGTGAGCGCTGAGCTGTAAACTGATCAACTAATCAATCAAAATTTTCTGTCAGATTGATCAGTCATAACATTAATCAAATAATCATCTGACTCTCATCTCATCTTTTTATATAATTTTTTGTTCATAGTGAATTCTTCATATTTTTATTCCTTACTTCTTTACGTATCTTGTTCTTCTTTACTACTCACTATTCCAAGAATACACTCAAACTCAGCTCATGGTGCTTTTAGTCATTATGGTCCTACTCTTTGGAATTCCCTACCTCACGAACTCAGGTCTGCTGCAACAGTATCTTCTTTTAAAAGCAGACTAAAAACATTTCTTTTTTCACAAGCTTTTAGTTTTTAATTTTTTTTAAATTTGCAATATTTCCCTCTATCCTAACAAGTTTTTTAGTTTTTAAATTGTTTTTAATTTGCAACATTTTCTTCTTTTTGTTTTCTATACGTATTTTACGAGCTATGTAATGTTGTGCTTTGTTTAGTTTTTGTGAAAGCACATTGAGTTTGCGCTTGTCGCATGAAATGTCCTATATAAATAAAATTGTTGTTGTTGTTCTTTGATCCTGTTACAAGTGAATTGGATCAATAAAAAGTTTTATGTCTAACATGCTAAGCTAAGCTAACCATGATGACACAACAACAACAGCTTCAGTCTCTGTCCGTTATAAACTGCAGCTTGTTTTACTGACGGGAGCGTCTGCTTCTGTCAACACCCAACACACACGCGCGCACACACACACACACACACTACAGCTCTGAAGGTCTCGGTCTGAGATTCTGACACCTGAACAAACACCTGACCCCCCCCCCCAATGCTGCTGACTGAGAAAAAATAAAGGGAAAGCGATTGACAGACATCAATCATCAGGTTACACAATGACAAGTGAGTTTTGGGCTCAAATTAGGAGGAAAGTAGGAGACAAGAAAACAAAAGGACATTTATTTAGTTTAGAAAAGGACAGCGTGCAGTGACATTAATCATTCAAATAAATTAAAAGATGGCTGCACCAGATTTAACACTAATTTCCATCTGTAGGCCTTGTCCTTGACATAGAGACAGACATCATGAATAAGTGCAGGTTGAAATACACAGTTCAGGGTAACAGATTTTTATAAGAAAGAAAAGACACTGTGATAAAATTACAAAGTGCAATTTCAGATATGGTAAATACAGGTGCCCATCACCTAAAAACGTGAGGTACACACAGCATAGTGCAAAATGCATTCATTCTAACAAGTTACCGCTACAGTTTCCTTCTGGGGGAACATAAAATCCAATGAACCTCACAATTAGAAAATCTACATAAGGTGCATAGTATTGTTCAAAACGTTGAAAAAGTACAAGTATGTAAGACTCCAGACGTGTCCTGTGATGTTCAGCCTCGTTTCACATTTAACAGAGCAGGAACAAAACCTGACAGAAGTAGTTCAGCTGCTAACATTTCCATATTTCGCACATTCTGTGACATAAACTGTAAACTGTCTTGTATGTAACAACATCTATTGCACGTCTGTCCGTCCTGGGTGAGGGATCCCTCCTCTGTTGCTCACCCTGAGGTTTCTCAGATTTTTCCCTGTTAAAAGGGTTTTCCATGGAGTTTTTCCTCAGTCGATGTGAGGGTCTAAAGACAGAGGATGTTGTTACGATGCCATGTAAAGCCCTTTGAGACAAACTGTTTGTAAAAACGGGCTATACAAATAAAATTGCCTTGCCTTGCCTTGCCTTGCCTTGCCTGTCAGGACATGCCCCCCCCCCCAAACATACAGCCACTGTAGAGGCTTATATACATTATATACATGTCTGTCCTGATGATACAAGTCAGCTGTGTAAAAATCAACCATGTGGGGGCTTCTTTTCATATTTCATAGAGGTGGGGGGGTCTGCTTCTTTTCATATTTAAAGGGATATTCTGGCGTAAGTTTAACCCATGGTCCAACACACCGTAACACCGAGTTAGACCCCCCCTCGAGAAATGAAGTCTGCTAACCGCTAGCTTCTCTGGTTGTAGCAACTTTAGCAATGACCGCACCATAACAAACAGCACAGCATACGGATCCACTATCCACCGATCAAAAAGCCACTTACAGCCACAAATAATGTTCAGAACAGCACCAAACATCATCAACAGTATAAACAGGGTCCCATCCCATAATACGAGGCATCAAACATCTGTTAGCTTAGCCTGGTTTCTATTGAAAAGAGACGAAAACAACTCACCCACTCTGCTCCAGTTATACGCTATGCAGCAACTTTCCGTGTCCAGCACAGAGTCCAGGCACTGACAACACACGTCTGAGGCCGACTGGCAGCACAAACATCTGGTTTCAGCACAAACATCTGGTTTCAGCACAAACATCTGGTTTCAGCGACCACCGACAGCACAAACATCTGGTTTCAGCACAAACATCTGGTTTCAGTGGCCACCGACAGGCAGTGACCACCAGACTGACCACTTGATTCCCCCATATCCTATCTGTGATGTCTGCTAGTTGTAGCCATGGTTACAGGTAGTCAGCTGTTGTAGCCATGGTTACAGGTAGTCAGCTGGCGTGGAGGCGATTACCGAGTGAAGTAGAGTCCTGCAGCTCAAGGATGAATGTGTGTGTATTACTCCATATAATGCAGCCAAAGTTCCTATGTATCTTGTTCCTTGTATCAGTTTATAAACGTTATTATCGAGTGTTCACAGGGAAATGAACGGAGAGAATCACGTAAACAAGCGCGAGATTAGACGCAACGTCACACGCGCGATCAGTGTGGTGGTCACTGCCTGTCGGTGGCCACTGAAACCAGATGTTTGTGCTGAAACCAGATGTTTGTGCTGAAACCAGATGTTTGTGCTGAAACCAGATGTCTGTGCTGAAACCAGATGTTTGTGCTGCCAGTCGGCCTCGGACGTGTGTTGTCAGTGCCTGGACTCTGTGCTGGACACGTAAAGTTGCTGCATAGCGTATAACTGGAGGAGAGTGGGTGAGTTGTTTTCGTTTCTTTTCAATAGAAACCAGGCAAAGCTAACAGATGTTTGATGCCTCGTATTATGGGATGCGACCCTGTTTGTACTGTTGATGATGTTTGGTGCTGTTCTGAGCATTATTTGTGGCTGTAAGTGGCTTTTTGATCGGTGGCTAGTGGATCCGTATACTGCGCTGTTTGTTATGGTGCGGTCATTGATAAAGTTGCTACAGCTAGAGAAGCTAGCGGTTAGCAGACTTCATCTCTCGAGGGGGGGTCTAACTCGGTGTTACGGTGCGTTGGACCATGGCTTAAACTTACGCCAGAATATCCCTTTAATAGAGGTGGGGGGGGCCACTGATCACTGATGCCTACCTTCTGGTCTCCGTCTCCAGGTGCATCTCCATCTTCTTCGTGGAGTTTCAGGATCATTTTGGAGCCGATTACGCAGCAACGGCCTGGATCCACAGTCTGGTGGACTGCACCACCATGCTCTGTGGTCAGTACTGGACCAGGACCAGACCAGAACCAGGACCAGACCAGGACCAGGACTAGACCTGACCAGGACCAGGACCAGACCAGGACCAGGACTAGACCTGACCAGGACTAGACCAGGACTGGACCAGGACTAGACCAGGACTGGACCAGACCAGCACCAAACCTGACCAGACTAGGAACAGAACCAGACCCAAACTGAACCAGAACCAGACTAGACCATTGTTGTATTGTAGGTGTTTGACAGTAGAAGTTGAATCTGTGTGTGTGTGTGTGTGTGTGTGTGTGTGTGTGTGTGTGTGTGTGTGTGTGTGTGTGTGTGTGTAGCTCCTGTGGGCAGTCTGATTGGTCTTCGCTGGTCGTGTCGTGTGTCCGTCATGGTGGGCGGAGTCTTCTCCTCCTGTGGCCTCCTGCTCAGCTCCTTCACCTCCAGTCTGGAGCTGCTCTACTTCAGCATGGGCGTGCTCACAGGTACACACCTGTCCTCACCTGTCCTCACCTGTCTCTACCTGTCCTCACAGGTACACACCTGTCCTCACCTGTCCTCACCTGTCTCTACCTGTCCTCACAGGTACACACCTGTCTCTATCTGTCTTCACCTGTCTCTACTTGTCCTCACAGGTACACACCTCTCTCTATCTGTCTCTATCTGTCTCTACCTGTCTTCACCTGTCTCTACCTGTCTCACCTGTCCTCAAATCAAATCAAAATCAAATAAACTTTCTTTATCCCGGAAGGGAAATTTGTCTTGGGCAAGTGGCCCAAGACTCACCTGTCTCTACCTGTCTCTATCTGTCTTCACCTGTCTCTACCTGTCCTCAAAGGTACACACCTGTCTCTATCTGTCTTCACCCGTCTCTACCTGTCTCTACCTGTCTCACCTGTCCTCAAATCAAATCAAAATCAAATAAACTTTATTTGTCCCGGAAGGGAAATTTGTCTTGGGCAAGTGGCCCAAGACTCACCTGTCTCTACCTGTCTAACCTGTCTAACCTGTCTAACCTGTCTCTACCTGTCTCACCTGTCTCTACCTGTCTCTACCTGTCTCTACCTGTCCTCTACCTGTCTCTACCTGTCTCTACCTGTCCTCTACCTGTCTCTACCTGTCTCACCTGTCTCACCTGTCTCTACCTGTCTCACCTGTCTAACCTGTCTAACCTGTCTCTACCTGTCTCACCTGTCTCTACCTGTCTCTACCTGTCTCTACCTGTCTCTACCTGTCTCTACCTGTCCTCTACCTGTCTCTACCTGTCTCACCTGTCTCACCTGTCTCTACCTGTCTCACCTGTCTCACCTGTCTCTACCTGTCTAACCTGTCTCTACCTGTCTTTACCTGTCTCACCTGTCTTTACCTGTCTCACCTGTCTCACCTGTCTCTACCTGTCTCTATCTGTCTTTACCTGTCTCTACCTGTCCTCCCCCATCCCCCCCGTCCGTCCAGGTGTGGGCTTCGCTCTCTGCTACACTCCGGCCATCTCCATGGTGGGTCTGTATTTCCGGCGGAGGAAGGCGTTGGCGTACGGCGTGGCCATGTCGGGCAGCGGCATCGGGACCTTCGTGCTGGCGCCGCTGGTGCAGCTGCTGATCGAGTCGTACTCGTGGCGGGGGGCGCTGCTCGTCCTCAGCGCCTTCGTGGCCAACCTGTGTGTGTGTGGCGCGCTGCTTCGACCAATCACGGTGCTGGAGGAGGAGGAGGAGGAGGAGCCAAAGCCAGCAGCAGAGGAGCCAGTCACAGGCAGAGATGGACAGAGTACTCGACCCCAGTACTTGAGTAAGAGTACAAATACTACTGGTCAAATTTACTCCGTTACAAGTAAAAGTAGCTCAGTCCACATGTTACTCCAGTAAGAGTAAAAAAGTACTTGCTTTTAAAGGTACTTAAGTATCCAAAAGTACATGCTTTTAAAGGTAGGCTACTTTAAGTCAAAGTCAGAGTCAGAGTAAATGTCTTATTGTTCACATCAGTGAATGACTCTAATAGTTTGTAAATGAATGTAAGGAGCTTTTAACTCTTGTTAGTGAGAATGAACTCTTTGAAAGCAGCTGCACTGATGTGCTGCTTTTACAACCACAATGTTCTATAAAGCTGCAGAAACACCTAGAAAAACAAATCAAATGAATGGGATCATAAGAGGACAGCAGTTGTCATTTTCGCGACTCGCGGTATAGTTTTGAGTTGACAAACGCAGTCGAGAGCGTGGCTACTTTGGCGGTATCGTATTTCCGCTTTTACATAGATCCGAGTGGAGAGCTGCACTGTGATAGGTTTCCTTCTTTCACAAACACAGCTTGTGTCCAATAGGATTTTAGAAAAAGACCTGAAAGTAATGAGCACTTTTCAGCCTTCCTACAAATTAACTCGAGTAAAAGTGAAAATATTAGTCTTGGAAATGTATTCAAGTAAGAGTAATAAGTACCAAAGAAAAATAATACTCAAGTAAAGTACAAATACTCTGGATATGTACTTAAGTACAGTACTCAGGTAATTCTTTTTTTTAAACAATATATTTATTAACATTTTCTTACATACACATACACTTGTATTACATGCAGTTATATCAATATGTAGATCTGTGCTCCATTAATGAAGGCACCTGTTATGGTACAAGTGTTGTACAAACCAGACAAACAAACATTACATACACACATCACAAACATCCACTTCTCAGCCATAATACATTTTGTACATAATTTAAGGGTTTAATACAATTGCGGGTATTTGAACTCATTAATCCTGTTACAAGGTTTACGTGACTACTTATTCCTCTTCATTGTCATTTGCTAAATCGATACAATTAACAAACACATTAAACGGTTTCCATATCTCTTGGAATATGCCTTGCCTTCCTTTTCGTATGTATGTCACTCTCTCCAAATAAAGGTTGTCAGCATCTGTTTCACCCAATACGTAACACACTTACTAAATTTACTCCGTTACTGTCCACCACTGGTCACAGGTAACCTGGCGCTCAAACCGTCCGAGGACTCGGCGCCCGGCCTGCTGGGCTCAGGTGTGTCGGGAAGCCCCGCCCCTCAGACGCAGAGGGGGCGGGGCTTCGGCGCCGGCCTGCTGTCCAGTCAGGACTTCCGCTTCCTGCTGCTGCCGGACTTCCTGGGCCTGGCCGTGTCCTTCCTGTTCCTGGCGAGCGGCTGCAGCCTCCCCTTCGTCTACCTGGTGCCGTACGCGCTGAGCGCCGGCGTCGGCTCGCAGCACGCCGCCTTCCTCATGTCCATCCTCGGCGTCATCGGCATCGTGGGCAACATCACCTTCGGCTGGCTCACGGACCGCAGGTAGGGCGAACGATGACCTCACACGTCACTCTGTTGATGCCATCCCATAATGCACCCGTCAGACATGTTTCCTACCACAACTACACCAGTTGTGTAGTGGGTAAACCGCTTTCTAGGTGGCAAACTGTTCATACTTGTATCACATAGACCGGTGGTTCTCAAACTGTTTTATATCAAGGACCCAAAACTGACACAAACTAGACCACGGACCCCCATTGGACAACACACCAGAAATACACAAACTATCAATGTACGTTTAAATTAGGCGTAGCTACATTTTTGAAAGATTATAGAGAAATTTCTGGAAAAAAGTGGCACAATTTCTCCAAAAAGTTGAAACATTTCTAGAAAAAAGTGGTAAGATTTCAAGAAAAAGTTGGGGACCCCCTTGAACTTAACTTCAGTTGGATAGTTTTGTTGTACTGGGTATACTAACATATTTATGCATTTCCAGTGGGTCTACTGAGTAAACCTGAGTATCACAGACTGCACCACTGTCCCCACGGCGACCTCTGATCTCCAGCTGCGTCTCCGTCTTTGTCTCTGATCAATAATTGAAAACTGATTTAATATTTGACCGAGGCCCAGAGGCCCAACGGCATCATGGGAAGTTGGAGACTCTGGACAAACCGAGTGAACTCTGACCTGAAAAACTTGAAACTTTTTTGTCTGTTGGTTTGTTTCTTTCTTTCTTTGTTGTCTGTTTTTTATTTTTTTTTAGAAACTTTATTAAGTCAACATGGTGCAGTACAATTCAATACACCAACAGAACATCGGCAGGGGGTTTCAATACAGACAATACAATGCAGAGACAAGCTTTCATACAAAAACATTGTAAAGTGTACATAAATTCAAATGTTTTTATAGCTTTCATGTTGATGGATTTTTTAATAGACTTAATGTATTCATTCATTTTCAAAAATAAGAAAAAGTGGTTTTTGATTAGTGTTAACGACATTTATGAATGTGCCATTTGGCTAATTGTATAATAAGATTGATGATATAGTATTGTTTTTCTTTAGAAGATGGATTGTCAGTGAAGCCAAACAATACATGTTCAAAGCTGCAGGGAAAAAAGAGGTTCAATCGAAAAACAAATCAGGTTACAAATATCTTCCCATAATTTGGTTGAGAAAGGGCGAGACCAAAATAAATGAAAGATGTCGTTGTAGTCAGTTTGTTCCTGGTCCTCCAGGGGAATAAAGATGGCGGCCTCTGAGCTCCTCCTCCTTCCTGTTCCTCAGGTGTTTGAAGCCGTACCGTTTGGCCTGCTACGTGGTTTCCGTGGCGATGGAGGGGATGTGCTGCCTCGTCGTGCCGCTGCTCCGCTCCTTCCCGCTCCTCGTGCCCTTCGCCGTCCTCTATGGATACTTCGACGGCGCCTACGTGGCTCTGATCCCCGTGGTAACGTCGGACGTGGTGGGGGCTCCCTACCTGTCCTCGGCGCTGGGCGTCGTCTACTTCCTCCACGCCATCCCATACCTCATCAGCCCGCCCATCGGAGGTGAGTGAGAGACACTTCCTGATAATTATATCTAAAGGTTGAACATGGAGAATGAGCAGAACACCACCATCTACTGGTCAAGAGAGGGATTGCAACAACTGGAAAATAAGTCATTGTCGAACCCATCAAAATTTATGAAATTATTTAATTCAGACTAAATATAATTTTGTATGTGAAAGCAACACTTGTGTTCTGCTCCCTCTAAACGCACAGTGGATATGTTACTTTACTATATATTATTATTATTATTATAATTACTATAGCTTTTAATAAACATTCTCAATATTCAACCTTTAAACTGGCTCAAAGTGGAACAGACCTTGTTGCCAGAGCAACGTGCGCTCAGGTGTCAGAGACACGCTGACGGTCCGTAGGCGCTGGCTTGTGATTGGTCAGTGGGAGGTGCAGGCTGATGCCATGACATCACAGCACTGTAAAAGAGGACCATTGACTCCCGTGGTAAGGGTTTAAGGGTTTAAGGGTTTAAGGGTTTAAGGGTTTAAGGGTTTTGCGCCCCGATTGCAAAAGCGCCCAGAAAACCCATTCACTCCAATGTATGTGTGTTGCCCACTTGCTGGTAAATTGATGAAAACGGCCGTGTTTTTGTTTTTAGGTGTCTTGGTCATATCGAATTATACTTATAATTTGTTTATTATGTGGTATATTGATGTGTTGATGATAAGAAGGTATCACCGCCGACACGTCTTCATTTGTATTTAAAAAGAAGTTTATTAACAAGAAGAAGAACAGTGGACAAAAAATGCCGAATCCTGAAGCATCCCTGGTGCCAAAGTGAGATCTTCCTCTCAATGGCTCAACACCTTCTCCCAACATAAGGATATAGCTTACCATAATAGGCATTAAGTGTTCAACATTGCATAACATGAACAATTCCTGTAAGTGTTTAATACACAGTTCATGTCTTGCGTCTATGGACATGAGACAGGATCTAGCCTATAGAGTTTTACAGGGTTGCCAACTCTCACGCATCTGGCGTGTGTCACACGCTTTTAGGTCCTGTCTCACGCTCTCACGCCACTCAAACAATTCTCACGCCAAAATCAAGCGATTTGGCAAAAAAAAAAAAAAATTTAAAGCAAGCTTTGGCACTCGTCAATAGGCTCTCTGGTTGGTGCGCGCGATGCTTATCCGCGTGTCGATTGGACGGCTGCTCAAGCCTGTGATCACAGCACAGTAGGACGGGGAGTTGTCGATCCGCGACCCCCCCCACCCCCCCACCAACAGTGGCACGGTGCTGAAGCCTGGACCCGACTTGGTCCGAATCCGATGGCCAAAAAAGAGAGGGAGAGAGCGAAGCCCGAGACACAACCTGACCTGACCGAGTTATGTTTTCAGACTGAACGCGGCTCGAACTGACGCCTGCGGTCGGGCTGGTTGGGCCAGTCCGTTGAAAACTATAAAATCAAGATGCAGACTGGGTAGCACAAAAGTACAGCCAGGCAGCTCAGTCCAGAGAGCAGAGGAGAGAGAGACAGCGCAGCAACAGGTGTGTGTGTGTGTGTGTGTGTGTGTGTGTGTACGTCTGTGTGTACGTGTGTGCGCATGCATGCACGTGTGCCATACCTGTAAACTCTGAATGGGTATGTAGAATGTTTATTACAGAAGAGAAACACACATTTCAGGACCTGACTTGTATCATCAGGCTGTAATAGAAGACTGAAAATCACTGGACATGTCTGTTCTGTCCTTTCATATATTAATAGGCTCAATAGGCTGGTCCAGGCCAAAAGCCACAGCTCCCCACTAGACCAGTTTCATACACTCCAGCCATACAATGATAGGAACCACAGATCTGCTTTTTTCCCTCTTATCTGAAGCAAATGTTGTGTTTTCCCTTTATTTTCTTCTCAGAGTACACCAGAATGCTTCAAATACATGTTAAAATCACATTTTTTTCCTGGGGGGGTGCCCCCAGACCCCCCTAGAGGGATATACGTATTTGGTCACCTATTACACCTCTAGCCTACTCAGTTTGCAGGAATAATGTGTGTGTGTGTGTGTGTGTGTGTGTGTGTGTGTGTGTGTGTGTGTGTGTGTGTGTGTGTGTGTGTGTGTGTGTGTGACAGAAAAACTACAATAAACATAACTATTATTATAGACCAAACCCCCCCCCCCGCCAACAGAATCTCACTCCAGCCCAGGACCAAAAGTTGGCAACCCTGAGTTTTACGACCTTGCATTCATCCTCTGGACGAGGCCAACATAAACTTAAGCAAGGCTCTCACAGGAAAAATGTGAACAACAGGAAAGACATTCTCCTAGGGTACATTTCACAAGAGCCACTCATTATCTAATCTATTACTGTTAACTACTGTTAACACCTAATGCAACATCTTTATATATCTATAAATGTATGTGCGTCTTTCTCTCTTATAACATCTACCTTCGATTTGTTTACTTCTAAGCAAAACATGTCCAAGCAGAGCACCAATTCACACTTTCCTTCAATTCTCAAAAAAAGGCACACATACAAAGAATAAACATGATGTTAAAGCTAAAATTTCAGGTGAATACAATTACAAAATGTAGATTGAAACATTAATGTAGACAACTGTTTCTTTTATTTATTTTTTTACTCTCCTATGTGTTAATGTTTATCTGTAAAGGATCCTCAATGATGCTATTAACGTGGGTGATCTAGAAATGTCCTTAAAGCAGAACTATGCAGGATTTGGGCTGTAATTATTGTAGCTCAGAGTCACTGTGATGGTTGAGTGACCTGTTATGAAGTGAATGGGGTCTAGGCCAATACGCTCACCCCCCCCACTGGCTGAAAACCGCACTTGCAAGATCAGTCGTCCGTCTCGGTGTTACAAATCTCGTCAATGGATAGAAGTATCGCGAGAAACTGCCTTACGGCAGTACGAGATAAGAACGCATATGACGTCATGCATGTCACGAATCGTGATTGGTTTGAGTTGGGAAAGTCGGAGGAAACCATGGTAACATGAAAAGTTTACTGATGAAGTTCAGCTTGTGGCTAACGGGGAGCTAATGCTAACACAGATACACACACCATGGGTCTTTTATAAGATAATGTAATACATCATGACACACACACACACACCTTCGCGTTTTGGAACCTTTATTCCTGTGTGTGTGTCTGTGTCTTTGTGCCTGTGTGTGGCTGTATTAGCGTTAGCTTGGTGTTAGCGTTAGCTCCGTGTTAGCGTTAGCTCCGTGTTAGCGTTAGCTCCGTGTTAGCATAGCGTTAGCTCGGTGTTAGCGTTAGCGTTAGCTCGGTGTTAGCAGGGCTTAGCAAACAGCAGTAAACACAAGCACGTGTAGGGGGTGGAGGAGGTGGCGGCGGCGAGGTTTTACGACAGTGACATGTGCCTCCCAGAACTGTGGGGGAGCTCCGGAGGGGGAAAAAAAGAGAAACCAACGAAGGAGCGAGCTATTTCCGGCCGACTTGCAAAGTTCTGCTTTAAATTATTGAAAACACCACACTGCTCATTCACCACCAATGCAGAGATGTCAGTTCTTTATTCCTCCACCAGGAGGCGCTGCCATTGGACCGATGCTGTCGTTACCATGGATACTATATAAGGGTCATTCCAGAATTGGAGGACATTTCATGTCCCACCCATTCATTTTCAATAAATCATGCATGAAATTCCAAAACTTGCATTTGTGGTGAAAATTATAATTACTCTGAGACAAAATATAAATATAGTTATACAAAAACTGGTTCCAAAATATTATTTAAAATACATAATAACTCTAAGCACCCCCTAAAATGGCCTTTTTCTCTTGTCCCACCCTCTTAATGGCCAACATGCATGTCAAATAAAGCGGTTAAAATAAGTTTAAAATTTTAATTTTTTTGTATGATTTTGTTGATTTATGTCTTTTGTAAGTGTAAAAACACTTAGTTTAATCATAAACATATTTTAAATAAAAGTAATTTTGCACTAAAGTTGTGTCCCACAACATCCACGCAACCCTGTTACCAAAACCTTTTTAGCAGAGAAGAAGAAGAAAAAGAAGTATAAGACACATGACACAAAATAATTTGTATTATCAAACTGTTAGATAATAGCATGGGTAGACACAAAGTAAGTCCTCTCTTCTATTTTTCATATTTTTCATATTTCGTCTGCCCTGATTGAGTGCGTCACTCTAACCAGTGCAACCCTGTTACTCATATTACCAGAATAAGGCAAAATATTTTCAAAGTTTTCTTTGTTCCTTTAAATAACTAAGTTTGTTCTCAACCTTACAGTAACATTACATTCCATAGCTAGCATCTTTCTTCTGCTAAACAGCTGACATAAGCATTGATTTGCAACCCTGTTACTTGCAACCCTGTTACTCCAGAGTAACAGGGTTGCGATTTATGTCATAATCTACAATCAAAAGTAATGAATCTATTCAACCCTGTTACTTTGTTCAACCCTGTTACTCTAATTTCAACCCTGTTACTGTGTCATTTATCTTAAAATTATCTTAAATGACTGTATCAGCTCATGAGGGTTTATCCTATTGTCATTTTGGTAGTGTGTATGATTATATTTATTATGTATTTTGGCAAATATTTATAGATAAATACTTATATAATACCTTTACAGGTTCCTGAGTATTGGTAACAGGGTTGCACCAAGCAGCACACACAATATATAAAATATCTAATAAAAAGTGTCACTTTGAGTCCTGAGCTGGCCAAACATAATTATTTGATGATTAATTACCTGTATTTCTTAAATATATAGCAGAAAATGATCAAATAAATAGTAAAATTTTGAGGTGTTTCAGTCCTTAAATGTCCTCCAATTCTGGAATGACCCATATATCTCTATGGTCCTTACTCTCTGTTCCAGTGCTCTAACCTGATCACTTCTATCTCTTATCTGATTGGCAGGTTGGCTCGTTGACGTCACGGGGAGATACACCGCCACCTTCCTGCTCAGTGGCTCCGCCCTGCTGGCCAGCGCACTCATCCTCTCCACCGCCGTCGGGTTTCGACGCTGCTACCGCTGCCGCCATTTGTCCACCGTTGCCGAGGAAACCAAAGACACCAGGCCTGAGGCCCTGAGCCTGTCGGACCAATCAGACTTCAACAAGGAGGCGGTCCCTTAGGCCGTGGCCTCGGAGGAAACGACCAGTTAGATTCTGTCATGCCAAAGACATCTGGACGGTACCGAGTGCTGTGATTGGACGAGCCAGGTGTCAATCAAATGAAAGCGGTTGGAGGGTGACAAAACTTAGTGTTTTATTTCATGAAGATGGTGACACCTCCATCACTGACTTCAGCTGTTGACTCTGAACTACAGCTCCCATGATGCCCTGGGTGAGGTCAGCTGACTCAAGAACTCCTCAGTGACGTTGAATATTTTTTAAATCATTTTTAAATTTTTAACTGTTGATGTTTTTTATTTTAAATATCTCAGAGGGCGACGCCATTGTTCACCCACTGACCCTGAATGCATCATTGTGACCTCACACGACCAGGGTCAGACACAAAAACTGGAAAAAAGACAATCACAGAACATTTACACTGTTTTTGATCTGTTATTGGGCCTTCTGGTGGTTATTGATCTCATCTGTCCACTAATAAAAAGATAAAAACACTGAGCTGTTGATCAGTTATTGATTATGTTGAGATAATAAACCCAGTTCATAATCTCAACATGAGATAAGCGAAACTCGCATCTGCAGCATATTCGCAGTTTGCAGTGTGAATGCACCCCCAAACATTTCACAATTTCCTGTTGTTTATTTGCCACGTCCCCGGTGTGAATATTTATAGTATACAACATCTCTAGTGGTATCAAGGGGTGCTGAATCCAAATCTGCTGTATATGAAGCTGAGAAATGTCCCCCAATGCCTCAAAATTGAGAAGTCCAACATGACTGTCACAGTCAGGCTGAAATCTATTTTTCTATCTTTTTGAATAAACAAGGTGCAAACATGGATTAAATGTGCTTTTGTAAATTCTCCTACATGGACAAGTCAATGCCATTTTCAGATTTGAGATGTGATGTGAAGAAACTTCTGAGATATTGCCAAAATACATTAACCAATAGTATGTGGATATGTGGAAAAGAACTGAAGATGAGGGGTGAAACGCCTTCAAGCAAGAAAAGAAGTCCAGTTGCTTTTTACTACAACTCCACAAGAATAAGACGACCTGGATGACTGAGAACCTTCACGGACACTTAACCAATAGTAGTTTAACAATGAATAATTACTTAGCTATCATCATTATTGTTATTTTTATCAGGCTACTTTTACTGAATTAGTCAATTGGGGACCAAAACCATGGCTGAAGCAATAGACTAGTACCCAAGAAAGCCTAATGTCATCAGGGCACAGTTATGAATCATATGCTAGAAAGATAATAAGCAATAGACTATTACCCAAGAAAGCTTTACACTAGAACCACCATGAGGTCACGACCTCTCTCTCCTATTAAATACATTTAACTCTGTTTTCGTCTCCCACTGGATGACTTTTCCTAAAAGTCGCGTTTGGGGAATTCTGGTGTAAAAGAGAGAGAAAATAAGAGTGGTCGTCTTGACCTGCATCCATTCTAATGCAAAAAAAATGGTAACTAGACTGCATTTATATACTAGCCATATACATTAGGCCTATATAGCCAGACAGACTCACGGCTCAAAACTATTTAGAGTAATGCTTCACATCCATAGACACAAGTTGTGAGCTGCACATTCACCACGCTATGAGATAATAACACAACGTTACCAGACAGAGTTGTTTTAGAGGGAAATACAGAGACTGATTATAGCTGCTGCGCAGCAATGGGTCGGGTCCGGGCTACTTTTGGGCATATTTAGGCAATTCTGAGCAAATAGGAAGACAGGACAGTTGACCTTAATGTCCAATTTGCATCAGTTGAGGATTGAACCCACAACCTCTAGAACCAAAGACCGTTGTCTATCGCACTGAGCTAATTGACAAGTGGCAGTGCAACAGTGGCTTCACAAATTGGGTAAGCCATTCACTGTCGTGTAGGCAGATTTGAAACCACAGTAAAAAGAAAAATCAGTTTTTGAGGTAAAATAATGATATGTATTTGTAAAACATCTACTGTGACTCTAAGATGTTAGGAGCCTTCGCACATGGTCCAGTCCAAGCTATTTGGATTTTTAAACTTAGAGGCTTGCTGTGATGCCACCATCAGTACAACTGTTTTGTGTTTCGTGTTGAGGACAACTGACATTTTGATCTGTCATCATCATCTTCACCCTCGCTGGGTCTCGAACTCACAACCTCTGACACCAAGAACCAGCTCCTAACTCGCTGAGCTAATTGGCTGATGGTGAGACCTGCTGTGTAGCTTCATTTATCCACTCAGGTGAGTCAGTGCCCGGGCAGCTGTTGTGAACGCAGATTTCAAAAATGGTCAAAAAGTCAGAAATTCTATTATCTAAACAAAAATCTGTTAATACATAAATTGCATCTAGACAGCAAAACAGCTTGAGGACATGTGACATTTTGATCTGTCATTGTCATCATCACCCTTGCTGGGTCTCGAACTCACAATCTCTGACACCAAGAACCAGCTCCTAACTCGCTGAGCTAATTGGCTGGTAGTGAGACCTGCTGTGTAGCTTCATTTATCCACTCAGGTGA
This sequence comes from Trachurus japonicus, assembly GCF_045865225.1. Lineage (NCBI taxonomy): Eukaryota > Metazoa > Chordata > Actinopteri > Carangiformes > Carangidae > Trachurus > Trachurus japonicus. The sequence continues at coordinate 355,353 of NC_140925.1, forward strand.
GCCAGTGCCCGGGCAGCTGTTGTGATGAAATGGTCAAAAGTCAGAAATTCAGTCATCTAAACAAAAATCTGATAATACATAAATTGCATCTTGACAGCATGGAAATGTTGGTGATTTGTTTTTAATGATAAGTGTTTTGCTTCATAAGAGAAAATATGATGTTTAAAAATTCCAGTCTCACATTGGCTGCAGTTGTTCCCATGAGAGCAGAATTCAAAATGTTCTCAAAAATTCAGTTTTTGAATTAAAATTCTGATATTTGCTAAACTTCATCAACCATGACTCCAGAATATTCTCATTTTTTTCAGGAAGTTTGAAAATGTATTTAGCAAGAATTTGATGGTATATGTTTACAGTAGTGTTTACAGTCAAACGTTTTCATGCACTGTAGGCTCAATTTTTGCTTAATCAAAAATCCGAGAAACAAGTTTTGTGGAGGACGGTCTGGAGATGCTCTGTAGCAAGTTTGGTGTCAATTGAGCAAAAATTGTGGGAGGAGATACATTTTAAAAGTTTTACAGTTATTGAAAAAAACAGAGTGATGGACTTCATAATTTGTAATAAGTTTAAGTGGACAAAAGTTTCAGCAGTATTGAGGCTACATTGTGGTGAAGTTTCAACACTGTAGCATCTACCGTTGGTATGGTAGGAATTTTTAAAGTTTTTAAATTTAAACGCTTATTGTGCCCCCCCCTAGGAGGGGGGGGCACATGTCCTTGGAGTTGAGTGAATCTGGCATGGGACTGAACCCTAGCGTGGTGAATGTGCAGCTCACAACTTGTCCACCAGAGCGTTGTGGAGTTGTTGGATTGTGTATTTGATGAGTTTGATGAGGGGAACCAAGAAATCCCATAATGAGCCTCCGTAGCGTAGCTCTGAGCAGCTCACGGCTCTGCTCCGCCGTTCTAAAAATAGCTTGCACCGACAATTAAAGGTAACGAACCTACTGCTATGACTATAGGGATTATGGCAATGGGCCAATCTGATGTTTCTGTAGCATATAAATTTTAACAGGGAGGGGTTGCCGGCCCCTCGCCCAACCCCCCTTTGAGGGTGGTGATTTGGAGTTGGTTTGTTAGTCCTCTCCCCTCGCCTATTGTCTTCCAGGTGGTGGATTACAGCCTCATACTACGTGAGGCCAGACAGGCATTGGGTCGTGCACAAGCTGTCCCGGCACACCAGACCCAACCAACTCCTGCTACGGTGGAGTGAAAGCTGCAGGAAGACAGGCTTTTCTCAATCCAATTCAATTCAATTCAAAAACCTTTATTGTCTGTCACAGGGACAGAACATTGTCATCAGTTTGGGCTCAGTTAAGCATAAACATACAGACACCAACATAAAAACTCACATTAAAAGATCTCACATAAAAACCATAAAAATCCTAAAATTCCTGTGGCGCTCACATAAAAGCTGCAACAGCAGATAAATCTTGCCCTAAAAACAGGTACCTATTTCTTTTCTTTTCATTTCTCACCTCTCTTGTCCTCAGGTTGGAGACATGGCTTCAGACCAGATAGTGATGGGGGCACTGCTTTCCTATTTCTATTTCAGCCTCCCTCTCTAGGTTGTCCAGCCTGGCCTATAGGAGTTTTTCTTGAAAATAAAAAATAACATTAGGCCTATATATTCAAACATAAACAAGAACAACACTACCTCAGTGCTTTTCTATCCCTAGGCTATCTCAGCCTCTCTCTAGGTTGTGTGGGGAAAAATAATCAAGGCTCCAACTATGATATAACATATATTATTTCCAAAAATGGCCCACCCACCTGGTATGTCTGGCATGAAAACAGTCTGTGCTTGTAGTGAAGCAGAGGGCCACAGTATAACCCTGACATTTACATGAGGTTCACAGACCATTTTGGTGTGTTTTCTGCAGTAAACTCAGGTTCTCCTTCATCAATATTGGGGACCAAAACCATGGAGCAACAGACTATTAAAATTGTGGGAAAAAAAACACGCACATCAGGTAGGCCCAGTTGGGATGGGTGCTGGATAAAGGAGGGAATACTAGAACAAAGAAAAAAGAAAAAATCTACACACCATAAGAGCTCCCTTTCAAGGATTTAATAGCATAGTGACGTTTCGAGCACAATGCTCTTTTTCAAACTGCTGTGTAAGACTATTACCCAAGAAAGCCTAATGTCTTCCCTGTGTGTTCTGTTGAACTTATGTTAAATTGTAAACTATAACTTGTAAAACTAAATAAAAATACCTTGATCAAAAAAAAAGAAAGCCTAATGTCATCAGAGCCACAGTTATGAATCATATGCTAGGAAGATAATAAGCATTAGAACACGGCTCTCTTGAATACTCGATTCTGATTGGTCAATCACCAATATTCTGCGGTGTTTATTTCTCGATAGACCACCGCTGAGCGGACCGTTGCTAGGGACTCCATAGCAACGGCCGACTCTGCATGTCCGGTCACGGCCGCTGTTTTGCTGAGCCTCCTCCCGTTCGTGCATTTGAAGCCTTTGATAATCAATCAGTGGATCGATGGATTACCATACACGTTACGTGTATTTTGTGTAGTCGTACCTGTCATAAACAAGAGATTATGGGATGCGTTTGTGTCGCGGAGCTACAGAGAGGAGAGGAGCTGTGACACGGTCAGAGGTTCTGATGCAAGTTTACTTTTCAGCCACGATGTGGAAATAAGGAGCCTCCACTCTCCCTGTAACAGGTTACAAGTCGTTTATCTAACATCACTATTAGTCCGAAGCTATTTAATGACGGTAAAAATGAAACAAAGTAAATATCCTGCATACTTTCTCTTTTCTGTGCTGCGCTGGTCAGAGCGGCGTCCCGAGCAACGGTCTAATTTTACATGAATAAAATCTCTTTGTATCATTATTTTGTGTTACATTATTGAATGATTTAGTTGTAGGCCGTGTTCTAAGCGGGATAATGTATAGTTGGTCGGTTGTTATGGAGAAATAAACCCCTTCAGGTTGTATTATTTCTCCATAACAACCTCCGAACTATACATTATCCCTTACATAGACTATTACCCAAGAAAGCTTTACACTAGAACCGCCATGAGGTCACGACCTCTCTCTCCTATTAAATACATTTAACTCTGTTTTCGTCTCCCACTGGATGACTTTTCCTAAAAGTCGCGTTTGGGGAATTCTGGTGTAAAAGAGAGAGAAAATAAGAGTGGTCGTCTTGACCTGCATCCATTCTAATGCAAAAATGGTAACTAGACTGCATTTATATACTAGCCATATACATTAGGCCTATATAGCCAGACAGACTCACGGCTCAAAACTATTTAGAGTAATGCTTCACATCCATAGACACAAGTTGTGAGCTGCACATTCACCACGCTATGACAGGGACGTGCACATAACTATAGAGGGGCAGGGGCTCAACATCAGAAAAGGGCAGTATGTACAATTTTTTCGGGCCTTAATATAAAAATAAATAAATTAAAATAAATTACAGTTACTATTTAGTCGGTAGAGAAAGCCTGCACGCCTTCAGGACGGTTACACCCCGCCTTTCCGAAGCCCCGCCTTTCCGACAATAGACTTCCATTCATCGTAATAGCGGGGTTTTCTATTTTTTCTAAAGACCCCGCTACTCCGAAAAGGCTATTGGGGGAAACCCCCAGTGCGCAGTGCGCATTGATCCTTTTTTCCTTTTTGGGGTCAAACGGATCATGTGCATAATTAACTGCAAGCAAATACTTCATATTAATGACATATAACGTTCATTATGCTTCTAGCCTGTCAAGCCTCTACCTGGTCTTTTTTACTAAACTTAACCAACTCCTTTCTTCATTGCCTAAGCCCAACCAAAGCATCTCCCTCAGTCAGCTGTCAGCACGAGCGGTGGCTGCAGCAGCCTCGCGCCCGTGTGAGCTCAAGCCGGCTTCAGCCGCGCTCGAGCGGAGCAGGGGGGGAGAAAAAGATAAAAAGTGTATTTCTATTACTGTGTGGGAGATCTCCAACAACGGAGTCGGGGAGAAAGCAAGTGGGACAGATCTGCCCAGTCCCTGAGCAGCGCATGTTTCACAGACAAGCCACAAAGCAGAATGTAAACAACGTCACGCGGTTCAGCACCTTGGACAGCTGCGGGGGGGAGGAGGGGGTGTCGGAGTAGCGGTGTTTCGAAGTGGGGCTATTTCGGAACAGCGGGGTGTCGAAGTGGAGGGGTGTCGGAATGGAGAGCTGTCCCCCTTCAAGGACTGCAGTCAACACGCTGGACCAATTTCAGTCATGACTTCTGAACTGGTAGGCTAAGGCTAATAAGGTAGCCTATTGGGTGCACATTAACATGGCTTGCAGAAAAAAAAAGTGCAAGTGCAAAATAGAAGTAGGCTAAGCCTACAGGCTACACACACACAACCAAGAAATGACTACTGTGACTGCTACTGTGCATATTTCAGAACAGCTGCAATATTTACCACAGCAAAGTCACAATTACCAGTAACTCAATATCTGGAAACAAATTCAAATAGGTCAGTGAAATCAAGCTGAGTGAGTGATTCCTCCTGTTGTTGTTGTTCACTACATCCAGGTGATGTTAGACAGAGGACGGGGTGGGGCTTAACTCTTAACAAGCAGTTAGCTAAACAAACACAAATGAGCGCTTTTCTGATATATGACTCTTATTAAGCTCGTTGAATAAGTGGACGGTGACTTGTCAGAACCGACAAGGAAGTTATGTTGGTGGATTTATAACTAAGATTCGACACAAGTCGCTCCACTGTCACGTCTCATCTATGTGCAGCACACACAGAGTTATCGATGAGGTAGCAGCTTCTACTTCTCTCTCTCTCTCTCTCTGGACGTGCATGTGAGGGAGCGCGCACCGCGGGGCAGCCCCCCCACCCCCCGCCCCTCAGTGAGGGACAGAGCGGAGCAGCAGCGGACAACACAGACACCAACACATACACAATACCGTGTGTATTAGGCCTACAAGGAAATGCGTACGGTAGATAACCGTGGCATTTTTACAGCGCGGTTGTTTACATCCTCATGCACAACAGGAATGCATTTATTGAAAAAAAATAATAATATATATATTTTTTTAAAAGGGCACTTTTTAATACGAGGCAAAAAGGGCAGGGGCTCAAGCACCCTTTGGGCCCTATGTGTGCACGTGCCTGCGCTATGAGATAATAACACAACGTTACCAGACAGAGTTGTTTTAGAGGGAAATACAGAGACTGTTGATGAAAAACTGCTCCGGCAGGAACACGAATCAGTGGTTTTGCATGAATTTCCCTCTACAACAACTCTGTGTGGTAACGTTGTGTTATTATCTCATAGCGTGGTGAATGTGCAGGTCACAACTTGTCCACCAGAGCGTTGTGGAGTTGTTGGGTTGTGTATTTGATGAGTTTGATGAGGGAAACCAAGAAATCCCATAATGAGCCTCCGTAGCGTAGCTCTGAGCAGCTCACGGCTCTGCTCCGCCGTTCTAAAAACAGCTTGCACCGACAATTAAAGGTAACGAACCTACTGCTATGGCTATAGGGATTATGGCAATGGGCCAATCTGATGTTTCTGTAGCATATAAGTTTTAACAAGGAGGGGTTGCCGGCCCCTCGCCCAACCCCCCTTTGAGGGTGGTGATTTGGAGTTTTCAAACTGCTGTGTAAGACTATTACCCAAGAAAGCCTAATGTCATCAGAGCCACAGTTATGAATCATATGCTAGGAAGATACTAAGCAATAGACTATTTCCCAAGAAAGCTTTACACTAGAACCGCCATGAGGTCACGACCTCTCTCTCCTATTAAATACATTTAACTCTGTTTTCGTCTCCCACTGGATGACTTTTCCTAAAAGTCGCGTTTGGGGAATTCTGGTGTAAAAGAGAGAGAAAATAAGAGTGGTCGTCTTGACCTGCATCCATTCTAATGCAAAAATGGTAACTAGACTGCATTTATATACTAGCCATATACATTAGGCCTATATAGCCAGACAGACTCACGGCTCAAAACTATTTAGAGTAATGCTTCACATTCATCCATTGATAGTTCAACTGAATTGAACTTAAAATTCTTCCAATTAGGGTTATGTTATTTAATTCAGTATTACATGCTACATACATGATGTAATTTCAACTGAATTTGTCTTAAAGTTCAGCTGACTGGAGGCTTGGTTTATTTTCTTCCAGGAACATGATTCATAAGTGTGGCTCTGATGACATTAAGCTGTCTTGGGTAATGGTCTATTGCTTCAGCCATGGTTTTGGATTCAGCATCTCTTAATACCCCTAGAAATGTTATATATAAATATTAACATGATGCCTTCATCACTTTAAATAAGCACATTCTTAGAAAATCTGCGGGGCGGTGTTTAGCTCAGTTGGTAGAGCACCGGCCCCAGGTGAGGCTATAGTCCTCTGCAGGCGACCCCGGTTCGAATCCCGCAGCCCTATCCTGCATGTCATTCATGTCATCCCCCCCCCCCGCCTCCCATTTCCTGTCTCCTTCAACTGTACTGTACATTAAAAGGCAAAAAAGCACCTAAAAAATATATTAAAGAAAAAGAAAATCTGCCTAGACTATTAAATAATACGACAATAAAGAGAAGAAACATCTGTTGAGTCATGTCATTGATGAGTTCAGTTGTTGCTTTGTTGTTTATCAGATTCTGATCATCTGATTGGCTGCTTGCTTCAGGTTCTGCCCTATAAGGAATCAAGCAGGGGAGAGAGGGGGAGGAGGAGGAGAAGGAGGATGAGGTCCAGGCCATGTTTGGGATGGAGGGATGGAGGAGGAGGAGGAGGAGGAGAAGGAGGAGAAAGGTTTATAAAGTCGCTCTCAGCTGCTCAGACCTTCACTTCGGTCCTGTCCTGCACTGCCACCGTAAGACTCCTCTTCGTCTCCTCTTCATCTCCTCACGTCTCAGCGGCCTGCACTGCCACGGTAAGACTCTAACCCGCTCCATCATCTCCTCTTCACCTCCTATGTTCTCCTGCTTCACCTCCTTTATCATCCCCACTTTCCTCTTTCTTTCCCTCCCTGCCTTTCCTCCCACCAGAAGCTTCCTCCTTCAGCTGTTGTTAACATTTCCATGTTTCTCACATTCTGTGTTATAAACTGTTGTCTTGTCTGTAACAACGTCTCTGTCCCGTCTGTCCGTCCTGGGTGAGGGATCCCTCCTCTGTTGCTCACCCTGAGCTTTCTCCTGGTTTTCCCTGTTTCCTTTTTTTTTCTTCATTTTTTCACAAAACAAAACAAAACCATCACTGACATAGGACCCTATGAACTGAAATACAAGTAAATAAAATGCAATAGAAATACCATAAAGAGAAATCACATGGAGAACAGATGTTTGCACCAAAGGGAGTAACAGCAGTACAATATCAATCCTAGAGATACACGATAGTCTTATAATAACCCATATTCCTCCATAGAGTTCCCTATTGTTAAGCTTTTCTCGCCTCTTTTCTTCTTCTCTTCAAGTTGGAGACATGGCTTCAGACCAGATAGTGATGGCTGCCCTGGGTCGACCTTTCACCTTAGGGATGCTGTACGACGCTCGAAAAGAGGAGCTCAACACAGGTGAGTCCAAGACGAGTTGAAGGCTGAAATGAAACAGCATGAAGATGAAATCACTCTGATTCAGAGCATTAACAACAACAAGGCAAAGCTTTTTCGGTTACGGCTGAAATACACTTCACATTTACATGTACACGGCAGCTGTCATAACTCCCTTGCCCAAGACAAATTTCCCCTGGTGGGACAAATAAAGTTTATTTGATAGCGATTTGATTGAGAAAACTACAGAGAACTGTACATAAAACTACATTGCACTACAGTGCATATGTAAGAGAAATTAAACAGGAAAGAAGTATCTGTGAGCTTGTACACCAAGAAAAGATCTTATGCTGACCCAGAGCGCGCTTGTATCCTCATCTAACTCCCCCAGGATGGAGGTGGCTCTTTCCATGCTCAGGAGAGAAAGGAATTCCTCCAGCCATCTATGTCTGTAGAAGCAGGAAGGTTTCCTCACCTTCCAGTTCATTAAAATCTTACGCTTTGTTGAGAGGCACACAAGGGCAACCACTCTTTGGTGTTTATTGCATTGGATATTCTCAACACAGGTCCCGAGCAGGCATATTTTGGGGGAAAGCTGAAGGTCAACTTTGAGGATCCCTGACAGGACAAGTGCCACATCTCTCCACAGGGACTCAATGACTGGGCAGTGCCATAGCATATGGAGGAGCGTTCCCACTTCTCCACATCCATGCCAACATTGAGCCGATAAGCTCTGGTCCATCTTTTTTAGTCTGACCGGAGTCAGATATGCCCTATGCATTATCTTCATTTGTATCACTCTATATCTTACACATTTGCTAGTATTAATTGAGTTTCTCCACAAGCCATCCCATTCAGAAGATGATAGATTAATTCCCAGATCTTGCTGCCACTGCAATTGAGTCGTGATATTGCAATTGGGGGAGGAAAGGGATAAAAGCCTATAAAGTTTGGATACCACTCCTCTTTCATGAGCAATAGCCTCCAACTTCTCATCCAACTCCTTGTGACAACCGATGGCACTGCCCGTCATTGATAATCTGTTTAAATTGTCTTTATAAGTTGTAGATATGTAAAGAAAGCGCTGCCTCACAGTCCAAAATTCACCTTAAGCGTAGTTAGTGGAAGCATTGAACCATCCCTCAGCACTTGGCTACTGTATATTCAGACTCCCCCATGCTGTGTCAGATAATGGATTCCCACCTGTTGATAATAAGGGATTGTTCCATAGGGGACACGAGGGAATAGTCTGATGATCTGACAACATCTCATCACAACATGAGAGGGGATCAAGCGATCTCTCTGTGAAACTGGTGGTGGCGAGCCCCCACCTCCCTGCACAAACATATGAAATGTTACATCATATGACACATTTTATGAAACTGACTGATGTTTTGTTTCGTCTTTAGTTTTCACAGTATGGGATAAAAACACTATTACGGAGAAAACCTTGAGCTCCTCAAAGGAGAGCAGCACGTCTGAGATCACTACGTCAGACTCATTTGAATCCAAGTCGTCCCTGCTGGAAATCGAAGCCTCTCTAAAGGCCAGCTTCCTGGGCGGACTAGTCGAAGTGGGAGGATCTGCCAGTTACCTGAAGGACAGGAAGAAATCCAACAAGCAGAGCAGGGTGACCTTCCAGTACAAAGCCACCACCGTCTTTGAGAAGCTGAATGTCGCTCACCTGGACGCCGGTAAACTCAGTGACAAGGAAGCTCAACACAACTGCACTGCGACACACGTGGTCACTGGGATCCTCTACGGAGCCAACGCCTTCTTTGTGTTTGACAGCGAGAAGATGGACACCAGCAGTGTGCAGAGTGTTCAGGGCAAAATGGAGGCGATGGTGAAGAAGATCCCCTTACTAGACATTGGAGGCAGCACCAGCGTCAAGCTCAACAGTGAAGAAAAAGCTCTGATTGACAAATTCTCCTGCAATTTCTATGGAGACCTCATCCTTGACAGCAACCCTGCATCCTTTGAAGAGGCTGTGAAGACTTACCAACAGCTTCCACAGCTGCTCCGAAAAAACCCGAAGGTTGCTCCTGTCAAGGTCTGGCTGACACCGCTGAAGAAACTGCAACCGTCCGCTCTCGATCTGAAGGGTGAGATCTCTCCAGGTCTTCTGAGTAAAGTGGAAAACACTCTGGAAAAAATGAGGGAGATAGAGGTGAGGTGCAGCGATTCCCTGGAGGAGAAGATGGTCAAGATGTTTCCCCAGATTTCTAAACGGTTGAAAAGCTTCAATGATCTGTGTCAAGTCTACACCGCATCGCTCCAGAAAACCATGAGGGAGAAGTTTCCTTCCATCCGAGCAGGAGAAGAAGACAACAGCTCGTTGGAGAAGCTCTTTGATGCCAAGGAGACGTCAATGTTCAGTCACGAGAACCTGAGCAAGTGGCTGGACAACGAAGAGAGAAAAATCAACGTCATCCAGTCGTGTGTGGAGCCACAGGAAGTGGAGATCGTCCAGAGCAAGTCAGACCTGGACAGAGTTTTGTTGGACCGGAGTATGGAGCATGTGCTCTGCTTCGTCTTCACCTCTCTGGACTCCACCGACCCCTTCCTGAACCAGATGTCCGACCAGCTGCAGCATGACCGTCCGCATGGTAAGAGTTTCACTCCACCAGCACAAGACCAGTGGTTCTTCAAACCGGAGGCGATTGCCAAAATGAGAGAGAAGGCCACGTACTTCCACGGCGTGGCCAAAGCCCTGAAGAAGAGCGGCAAGTTCAAGTTCCTCATGGCTGCTCTTCCAAATGAGAAATACGAAGGAGCCACGATCTACCACTACAAGAAAGGAGATCTGGTCACCGAGGACTTCTCCACGCCGGTGATCCAGGACGTGACCAAGGTCACAGACAGATGGGACTTAATCTGGTGTAAGTCACAGCTTCTGCTTCTGATTTGTAAAGATCCTCTATAGATGAAATGTCTCACTACAGGCTGTGGTTCACACTCTTCCTACACAGCACTAGGTACAATTTGAATCCGTACTACCGTAAAACACCAAATAAAGGCCCGGGCGTTTATTTGCTTAAATCGCTTAAAGCAGAAGTAAGCGATCCGGTGGTTTTGGCTAATGCTGCGTTCCAGGCAGGCTTTTGAAACCGTAAATTACAGCTTCAAGTCACAACTTACGATTTTGTAGCGTTCCAGGCAACCCACTCGTGTTTCTCCGACCTGTTTTACCTGTGAAAGTCACTATAACGGCCACTCGTAACTTCTGACCCGTGAACTTGTACCAGATCGAACTGGTACCACTTCACAGGTCGGAAAAACACGAGTTACGAGTTTCCTTGAACGCACCATAACAGTCCTCGTCCCTACGTCACCACATTCACGGCGTCCCTTGGCTGCACACACAGCCCTGCATGCCGTTCTCTCTCCTCATTGGATAAAAACTGTAGGATACGATAAATGTTTTCTCCTCGGCTCAGAGCAGAGCAGAGGGACTGGGAGACCCGTGTTTCGGTCCAAACACTCTATGTAAGTGATTGCTGTCGGAAGATTTAACTATTTAAGACTTATATTAACACAAATATATCACTTACTTCTGCTTTAATGTCTCGAGACACCCCTTTCAATTCATTAAGGTTATTTGTTTGTGTTTAGGCAGGCTATATTTGCATAGAATAATTTTTGGCAACCAGAAAAACAATGTTTGACCCGGCTGCTTTAACGTGTGATCAGTTCAGTCTGTTGACTCTCTGTGTTCACTCAAAAACAGATGCCTGTGATCTGAACCTGGACCGGGACACGGCCTTCTACCGCATCGCTGTGTCCGAGGACAACAAGAAGGCGAGCTTTGCAGACTGGCAGTCGTACCCCAACCTCCCGCAGAGGTTCGATCCCCGTCCTCAGGTGCTCTGCAAGGAGGGGCTGACCGGGCGCCACTACTGGGAGGTGGAGTGGGTTGCGACCGACTCTCCAATCGGCGTCGGTGTGACGTATAAGGGAATCGGACGTAAAGGAATAGGCTCCGACACCGGGATCGGGAGCAACAACCTGTCCTGGTTCGTGGGCCGGGAAATGGGGTTCGCTGCGTATCACAACGGAATGGTGTGGAGAGGTGAACCGTTCCGCATCAGCAACTTCCGGATGGGAGTGTTCCTGGATTGGCCGGCTGGTTCCCTGAGCTTCTACAACGTGTCTCACAGCACAGTGAGCCACATGTACACCTTCAACGCCCGGTTCACCGAGCCGCTGTTGACCGGCCTCTACACGCCATACCCATTCGCGCTGTTCGCCTTCGCAGACCTGTGAAGGAGCTGCTCCACCTCCTACACCTCAAACTTATTTACTCTGGGTTTTCTGTGATGTAATGTTGATCAGTTTGATTAATGATAGTAGCTCCGCCCACTCTGTTTGCTGTGTGACTTATTAATTTCTTCCTGTGGAGTTGGGTGGGGTCAGCAGGTGTAGGAGGAGCTTTTCTGCATGTGTGTGACAATTAAAACTTCAATCAATGAAATTATTGGTGATTAGGCAGCTCTTTGACTTCCTGTGACATCAGACAGTCACCATGGTTACGTCTTAGAGGATCAGTTCTTCAGATCTAGAAAATCATTTTGTTGCTTTGTTGTGTTAGAAAAATAAACTTTGGTGTCAGAGGTTGTAGTTCAACCTTGAAATGACTCTCTTCCTATTCACATGTTTGTTGCTCAGAATTGTCTACATTTGCTAAAAACAGCCCGAACCTGAATCATCGCTGTGTAGCAGCTATAATTTACTCTGGGTTTTCTGTGATGTAATGCTGAGCAGTTTGATTAATGATAGTAGCTCCGCCCACTCTGTTTGCTGTGTGACTTATTAATTTCTTCCTGTGGAGGTGGGTGGGGTCAGCAGGTGTAGGAGGAGCTTTTCTGCATGTGTGTGACAATTAAAACTTCTATCAATGAAATTATTGGTGATTAGGCAGCTCTTTGACTTCCTGTGACATCACAGTCACCGTGGTTACGTCTTAGAGGATCAGTTCTTTAGATCTAGGAAATCATTTTGTTGCTTTGTTGTGTTAGAAAAATAAGACGTCAAGTCAATGATCCACTCAGGAAACGTCCTGGTCCTGGGTCCTCTGGTACCACCTAGACCCAGAACCAGAACCAGAACCAGAACCAGAGTCCATGTCATCACTGTGTTGTTCTGTTGTTCAGATGCTGTAACCTGTTGGACAGAACCAATAAAGCTGAGTCCTGAGTAAACGACTGTGTTTCTGGTCACTTCCTGATCACATCCAGAATAAATGACCTCCATTCTGAGGGATGACCATTCCGAAAATCCCCAAAGGGCCGTCATTCCGAACATGTATTATTTTGAAAATTGACCGGATTCTCTCATGTTTCTGTGTTTGACTTCCTGCCCAACACAATCGCCCACGGCACATAGACCAGTCACCACACCCCCCCCCGTCAGTGTGTGCGTAGCAGTGAAGTGAAGCAGAGCAGCAGCTTGGAACAGATTTTATTTTCTATCAAAGTTTCATCAGCAACAGAAATAAAAGTAAAAATCAAACTGTACAGTTTTAAAAACAAACGTTTCCACAGCGTAGTGACGTCGCAGTGATGATGTCACTTCCTGCAGGTTTTAGAGCGTAGCTGCCTCCTGATGGTGGCGTGGTCACTCTCTTTCTCTACGGCATCGGCTTCGCCCACCTGGACGAACACACACACACACACACACACACACACACACACACAGTTGAACTGCCTTGACCTCTAAGGAGAAAACCGGAGGCAGTTTGGTTGCTAGCGGCGACGGGCCCTCTCACCGTGAGGGGGGAGTCGAGCAGGGGCGTTGAGGTGTTCGTCTTGAAAAGTTTCCTGCGTCCTCGCCGCGGTTTGGTTGCTGTGGTAACCGTCTCCTTCTCCACCGAGTGTCCACTCACCAGACCGATGATGGTTTTAGCTGTTGGGGGGGGGGGGGGGGGGGGGGGGGGGTTAGGAGCAGGTCTGAACCTGATGATGTCATAGTGACATCACAGCAGCCACACCGCTCTAGTTTCTGACGCGTGACAGAGCGAACACACAAAGTTTTTTATCCATTCCTCTTTTGAGCTAAATAATCAGATCTATTATTATTATTATTATTATTATTATGGGCTGTCGGTCACATTTCCACGATGTCACGCGGCCGTTAGAGGCGCGACAGACTGACCCGATGGTCGACATCGGAAAGTGGAGGAGAAAAGTCAGACTGTGGAAACTCTGGTAACACGTCTCATATGGTGGTTGAGCTACGGCCTGAAGAACACGCACAAAGGCTGCTGTACACACACCGTTACACACACACACACACACACACACACACACACACACTGACCTTTAGAGCCCAGGATGGACGGAGAGCTCTGCAGCAGCTCCCCGATCTTCTGCAGAGCTCCGTCTCTCTTCTCCTGCACCACAGAACAACAAACACACCTTCATCATCAGGTCACATCCTCATCATCATCATCATCATCATCCTCATCCTCATCATCATCTCCATCATCTTCTTCAACCTCATCAGGGAAAGTGGGGAACATAGGACCCTTTTTGGGGAAAGCTGGGAACATATGGCCCTTTTTTGGGGAAAGCTGGGAACATAGGACCCTTTTTGGGGAAAGCTGGGAACATAGGACCCTTTTTGGGGAAAGCTGGGAACATAGGACCCTTTTTGGGGAAAGTGGGGAACATAGGACCCTTTTAAGGGGAAAGTGGGGAACATAGGACCCTTTTAAGGGGAAAGTGGGGAACATAGGACCCTTTTTGGGGAAAGCGGGGAACATAGGACCCTTTTAAGGGGAAAGTGGGGAACATAGGGCCCTTTTTGGGGAAAGCTGGGAACATAGACCCCTTTTAAGGGGAAAGCTGGGAACATAGGACCCTTTTAAGGGAAAGCTGGGAACATAGAACCCTTTTTGGGGAAAGCGGGGAACATAGGACCCTTTTTGGGGAAAGCTGGGAACATAGGGCCCTTTTTGGGGAAAGCGGGGAAAATAGGGCCCTTTTTGGGGAAAGCTGGGAACATAGGACCCTTTTTTTGGGGAAAGCTGGGAACATAGGACCCTTTTTGGGGAAAACGGGGAACATAGGACCCTTTTTGGGGAAAGCGGGGAACATAGGACCCTTTTTGGGGAAAGCGGGGAACATAGGACCCTTTTAAGGGGAAAGCTGGGAACATAGGACCCTTTTTGGGGAAAGCGGGGAACATAGGACCCTTTTAAGGGGAAAGTGGGGAACATAGGGCCCTTTTTGGGGAAAGCTGGGAACATAGACCCCTTTTTTTTTTTTTTTTAAAGTATATTTTTTGGCTTTTTGCCTTTATTTGATAGTGATGACAGTAGAGATAGACAGGAAATGGGGAGGCTGAGAGAGGGGGAATGACATGTAGGAAAGGTCTGCCTGACGCGGGATTCGAACCGGGGACGCCTGCGGCGAGGACTGTAGCCTCTACATGGGGCGGCCGCTCTACCCACTGCGCCACGCACCGCCCCAACATAGACCCCTTTTAAGGGGAAAGCTGGGAACATAGGACCCTTTTAAGGGAAAGCTGGGAACATAGAACCCTTTTTGGGGAAAGCGGGGAACATAGGACCCTTTTTGGGGAAAGCGGGGAACATAGGACCCTTTTTGGGGAAAGCTGGGAACATAGGACCCTTTTTTTGGGGAAAGCGGGGAACATAGGACCCTTTTTGGGGAAAGCTGGGAACATAGGGCCCTTTTTGGGGAAAGCGGGGAACATAGGGCCCTTTTTGGGGAAAGCTGGGAACATAGGACCCTTTTTTTGGGGAAAGCTGGGAACATAGGACCCTTTTTGGGGAAAACGGGGAACATAGGACCCTTTTTGGGGAAAGCGGGGAACATAGGACCCTTTTAAGGGGAAAGCTGGGAACATAGGACCCTTTTAAGGGGAAAGCGGGGAACATAGGACCCTTTTAAGGGGAAAGCTGGGAACATAGGACCTTTTTTGGGGAAAACTGGGAACATAGGACCCTTTCAAGGGGAAAGTGGGGAACATAGGACCCTTTTTGGGGAAAGCTGGGAACATAGGACCCTTTTAAGGGAAAAGCTGGGAACATAGGACCATTTTAAGGGGAAAGTGGGGAACATAGGACCCTTTTTGGGGAAAGCGGGGTAACATAGGACCCTTTTTGGGGAAAGCGGGGAACATAGGACCCTTTTAAGGGGAAAGCTGGGAACATAGGACCCTTTTTGGGGAAAGCGGGGAACATAGGACCCTTTTAAGAGGAAAGTGGGGAACATAGGGCCCTTTTTGGGGAAAGCTGGGAACATAGACCCCTTTTAAGGGGAAAGCTGGGAACATAGGACCCTTTTAAGGGAAAGCTGGGAACATAGAACCCTTTTTGGGGAAAGCGGGGAACATAGGACCCTTTTTGGGGAAAGCTGGGAACATAGGGCCCTTTTTGGGGAAAGCGGGGAACATAGGGCCCTTTTTGGGGAAAGCTGGGAACATAGGACCCTTTTTTTGGGGAAAGCTGTGAACATAGGACCCTTTTTGGGGAAAACGGGGAACATAGGACCCTTTTTGGGGAATGCGGGGAACATAGGACCCTTTTTGGGGAAAGCGGGGAACATAGGACCCTTTTAAGGGGAAAGCTGGGAACATAGGACCCTTTTAAGGGGAAAGCGGGGAACATAGGACCCTTTTAAGGGGAAAGCTGGGAACATAGGACCTTTTTTGGGGAAAACTGGGAACATAGGACCCTTTCAAGGGGAAAGTGGGGAACATAGGACCCTTTTTGGGGAAAGCTGGGAACATAGGGCCCTTTTTGGGGAAAGCTGGGAACATAGGACCCTTTTAAGGGAAAAGCTGGGAACATAGGACCATTTTAAGGGGAAAGTGGGGAACATAGGACCCTTTTTGGGGAAAGCTGGGAACATAGGACCCTTTTAAGGGAAAAGCTGGGAACATAGGACCCTTTTAAGGGGAAAGTGGGGAACATAGGACCCTTTTTGGGGAAAGTGGGGAACATAGGACCCTTTTTGGGGAAAGTGGGGAACATAGGACCCTTTTTGGGGAAAGTGGGGAACATAGTTTATTCAGGGTTAGGGTTATTTAGGGAACATAGGACCCTTATATAAGGAGAAATGCGGTTTAACATACGCAGACAGTTTGGTTTCTTACTGGAGAATTTAGACTTGTGTTTGTAAAATGTAGATAAAATAATTAACAACGAATCAAATAAAACTGGGATCATCTTCATCATCATCATCATCAACCTGACTCACCTGTTTGTTGGTGCGCGTGTTTCCTCTCAGTTTGTTCCTCTTGTTCTCACTGAACACCAGGTCCTGTCAGACACACACACAGTTACAGCAGCAGCTTCAGGCATCGATGCCAGACAGTCGTGTGTGTGTGTGCGTAGGATCTTTACTAAACATATTCACATTTATAAAATCCAGCGTACGAACACCGTATCAGTAAACTTCCCTACAGCGTCGCAGCTGAATCGGCTTCACGCCAACGCTGTTTTAACCTTAGATGGTCAATTAAAAACACAAAACAGAACAGAATTGTTCTTCTCTCTGTGTGGTACGCATGGTTCAGTTTGTTCACATTCTCCCGTCAAGTTTGTTTATATACTGTAGATCACGACCTCTGAGTGGAAAGTCACGTACGCCACTTTCAGGCCTGACTATGTGTACGCCGCGTTTATAAACGAGCTAAACACTACCAAACACGAGGGCTGTCGATCAGAGTCAAGATGGTGTCAACAGAGCAGCGTGGAGAGAGCAGATTATAAACAGAAACCAACACCAACATCTGATCTCAGGCTCAACGGCAGCATCATCACACTGAACACATTTCTACAACAGTCAGACTCATAGGAAACATTACATAAAGATAAATCTTACACTCTGGCCCTTTAAAGGGACCCTAACATACAGATTTACATGTCTGTGCAGCTTTATCTGTGTTTTATTCTTCAATGTTATTTAATGATGTTTTCCTTCTTTCTTTCTTTTGTTTTTGACTTATTTCCTTTTGAACTTTTATAACTCTTTTTAACTTAGTCTGACTCCTGTCGTACCCAGCTTGTCTGTGCACAAAATGGCAAAATAAACTTCTTGAATCTTGACTTAAAGGAATAGTTCACCAATCACCAATGAAATCCAGTCATTAGTGCCTCCCCTTCATGCTGGAGTAGTTTTTTATTCCTCAAAGGTCATCTGGAGACCCAGTCCAACCAACTTTATATATATGAGAGTAATAGGGCCCGACACAAAAACGTCCATAAAACTACACACTGCACTTTGAGGAATAAAAAACTACTCCGGAGTATTCATCAGCATGAGGGGGAGGCACTAATGACTGGATTTCATTTTTTGGTGAGCTATTCCTTTAAAGGGATAGTTCAACATTTTGGCAAATTGGCCCATTGCCATAATCGCTATAGTCATAGCAGTAGGTTCATTACCTTTAATTGTAGGTGTAAGCTATTTTCAGTACGGCGGAGCGCAGCAGCTGGCTGCTCAGAGCTACACTATGGAGGCTAACGGAATTTCTTGGTTTCCCTCATTAAACTCATCAAATTCAACATCCCAAAACTCCACAGCGCTTTTGTAGACAAGTTGTGACCTGCACAACCACCACGCTATGAGATAATGACGGAACGATACGAAACGGAGCCGTTTTCGAGGTAAATACAGGGTAAATACGGAGACTGCTTGCTGAAAAACTGTCCCTGAACGCAACGCGCATCAGCGGTTTTGTATGAATTTACCTCGAAAACGGCTCCGTCTCGTATCGTTCCGTCATTATCTCATAGCGTGGTGGTTGTGCAGCTCACAACTTGTCTACAAAAGCGCTGTGGAGTTTTGGGATGTTGAATTTGATGAGTTTAATGAGGGAAACCAAGAAATTCCCTTAGCCTCCATAGTGTAGCTCTGAGCAGCCAGCTGCTACGCTCCGCCGTACTGAAAATAGCTTACACCTACAATTAAAGGTAACGAACCTACTGCTATGACTATAGCGATTATGGCAATGGGCCAATTTGCCAAAATGTTGAACTATCCCTTTAAGGAGTGGTGGTTTATACTAGATGTATAAAACCCTGTTAGATACAAGATGAGGAGTTGTGACGTTTAGCTCGACTCTTGTAAACAACGCCGCGACGCACAACGTTGGTTTGCTTCGTTGCAGAAGGAACACGTTGGAGTTTCCACTTTCAAATGATCTTTTTTTCAAATTTATTTTTTAATAATTTGAATTCTGTGAAGTTCGTTCTGACGGCCCACACACACACACACACACACACACACACAGACTGACCTGTACGTCACAGCTCTTCCTCTTCCTCCCCGTCGTCTTGGGCGTCTTCTTCCTGTCGGCCATGTTGCTCCTCAGAGGAGACGCCTCCTTCTCTCTCTCCTCCTTCAGCCTCTGGATTTTCTCCATCTCTCTCTTCACCGCCTCAAACTCCCTGCTCCCCCCTTCCTCTCCCTCCTCCTCCCCCCCCCGGGGTCGCCTCCCCTTCCTCTCCTGCAGCCTCTGCATCTCCTGCTTCAGCTCCTCCACCACCGACTCCTTCTGCTCCTCCGGTCTGTTCTCCTTCTCCTCCTCCTCCTCCTCCTCCTGTCTGCTCTGCAGCGCCTCCTTCAGACGCTCCAGCTCTGACACGGGAACGAGACAACACACCACATCATCGTCACTGCAGCTGCAACCAACCATTATTCTCATTATTCATTAGTCTGTCGACTATTTAAACGATTAATCGATTAACACAACGTTACCACACAGAGTTGTTTTAGAGGGAAATTCATGTAAAACCACTGATGCACGTTGCCTTCAGGGACAGTTTTTCATCAACAGTCTCTGTATTTCCCTCTAAAACAACTCTGTGTGGTAACGTTGTGTTATTATCTCATAGCGTGGTGAATGTGCAGCTCACAACTTGTCCACCAGAGCGTTGTGGAGTTGTTGGATTGTGTATTTGATGAGTTTGATGAGGGAAACCAAGAAATCCCATAATGAGCCTCCGTAGCGTAGCTCTGAGCAGCTCACGGCTCTGCTCCGCCGTTCTAAAAACAGCTTGCACCGACAATTAAAGGTAACAAACCTACTGCTATGACTATAGGGATTATGGTGATGGGACGATTTGACTAAATGTTGAACTATCCCTTTAATAATTGATCATTGTTCAGTGACTCCTCCTCCTCACCTCTCCTCAGCTCCTCCATCTGTCCGTGCGTCTCCGTCACCAGCGCCTCCTTCTCCGTCAGGACTCGCTGCAGCTCTGACACACACACACACACACACACACAGATCACATGACTTCCTGTTTCCCTGGTGTCGCAGCACCACAGAAGACGAGTTCCTCCTCCTCCTTATCTTCTCTCCTCCTCTCTCCCCTCTCCTCCTCACCTTGCTTCTCTCTCTCTCCTCCTCTCCTCTCCTCCTCCTCACCTTGCTTCTCCCTCTCCTCCCCTCTCCTCCTCCGTTCTCTCCATCTCCTCCTCCTCTCCTCCTCACCTTGCTTCTCTCTCTCCTCCTCCTGTCCTCCTCCTCCTCCTCTCTCCTCCTCACCTTGCTTCTCTCTCTCCTCTCCTCCTCCCCTCTCCCCTCTCCTCCTCCTCTCCTCCTCCTCACCTTGCTTCTCTCTCTCCTCCTCTCCTCCTCCACTCCTCCTCCTCTCCTCCTCACCTTGCTTCTCTCTCTCCTCCTCCTGTCCTCCTCCTCACCTTGCTTCTCTCTCTCCTCCTCCTCCTCCTCTCCTCCTCACCTTGCTTCTCTCTCTCCTCCTCTCCTCCTCCTCCTCACCTTGCTTCTCTCTCTCCTCCTCCTGTCCTCCTCCTCCTCCTCTCTCCTCTCTCCTCCTCCTCCTCCTCTCCTCCTCACCTTGCTTCTCCCTCTCCTCCCCTCTCCTCCTCCTCCTCCTCCTCTCCTCCTCACCTTGCTTCTCTCTCTCCTCCTCTCCTCCTCCTCACCTTGCTTCTCTCTCTCCTCCTCCTGTCCTCCTCCTCCTCCTCTCTCCTCCTCCTCCTCCTCTCCTCCTCACCTTGCTTCTCCCTCTCCTCCCCTCTCCTCCTCCTCCTCCTCACCTTGCTTCTCTCTCTCCTCCCCTCTCCTCCTCTCCTCCTCCTCTCCTCCTCCTCCTCTCCTCTCCTCCTCCTCACCTTGCTTCTCTCTCTCCTCCCCTCTCCTCCTCTCCTCCTCCGTTCTCTCCATCTCCTCCAGTCTCCTCCTCGTGGCTCCGCCCGCCGACTCCAGCTCTGCCCTCTGATTGGCCGCCTCCTGGGAGAGCTCTGCCCTCTGATTGGCCGCCTCCTGTGCCAGCTGCTCACACCTGTTGTGGCTGCAGAGGGACAGGAAGTGAGCGGCTGCTGCTGCTGCGTGGTGATTGGTCAGAGTATCGATCGGTAGATATTATGTGTGAATGTTTATGACTGGTATGAGTGAAATAATGAGTCCGGCTGCAGTCATGTAAAACCTGCAGTGTTTGAATGAGATCGGCAACAAAAACGTGAATATAGATAGAATATAAATAGTTGTTCTAATATGTCGATAATATACCATGTTGTACTTTAATCTGATGCAAAATCTTGGACCGCTGCCTACGGCAACTCCACTTGGACAAACTTCATTTGGGCGCTGCCCGATTTGCGTACATGCTTAAAGTTCTGTGAATTTAAAATACGGTACTGTGAAAATGATAAAAAAATAAAATAAAATAAAAACCGCGGAGGTCCGTCATAAGACAGCCGCGGCAGACTCGTTTATTCAGTGAGTGTTGTGGTAGTTGTGATTGTTTGTGGTTGTCATGGTGATGAGGCCGGCAAGAAAAGAGGACAGTAAACATTAAAAGTCGCCTGTGTTCCTGTTTTCTGAGCATCAAGATCCAGACCACCACAACCAACCCTCAGTTTACATTACTAATAAAGTATTTAAAAAAATAAATAAAAAGATAAACCGTCTCTGGCGACGCACACAGGGCAGTGATCCTAAGTCAATTCAACTAAGTTTGTCCAAGTGGAGTTGCCGTACGTAGCTGTCACAAATCGGGTAGCGTTGCAAATCGGGTAGTGACAGTGCACTTCAGGGCACCGTGCAACACAACTTGGTACCCATGATGCACTGCTGCACTCTAGCACTTGTCACTTTGACCCGGCAGCTTTGCACCTTTGCACTTTATCTCTCAGGAACTCTTTAGGTCCCACTGCCCATGGAAGTGTGGTAAAAATGTCAATGTTTTATCTGGTTATAGTCATTTTGTTGTGTCCTTGTTGTCTGCATTGTTATGTCGTTTATATTACTATGTTTCTCTGTCACTGTACTGTTTTTATGTTTTGGGACTCTGGATGGAAATGAGCAGCTGCTGCTGTAATCCGGCTCATTCACATGTTTTTATATGTTCATTGATGTGCACTGTCCCACCCAGATAAACACATAAAGTAAAGTCAGGGTATCCGCGGGGTCTTGAAAAGTATTAAAATGTGATAAATCAATTTTGGGAAAATTAAGACCCTTAAAAAGTATTAAAAAAGTATTTTCACAAATTTATAGTCTTAAATTTTGGAGGTATTTTTTCTGAATTAGCTGTCCAAAAGTCTGAGTCCTAAAAAACATTGTATAAGTGTGTGAATTTATTAATTTCATTAAAAAACAAAAATGAACCGGTGCGTAAAAAAGAAAAGAAGATTGTTGGGTTTTTTTTTTTGAGAGTGGAGCAATGTTTTTGGGTTTTTTTTTTTAGGTGGTTAGTTTTTTTTTATTCTAGCCTATTTTGAATTCTGTTGTATCATCTATCATCTATAGTCTTTACCGCACACTAAAACCGTAAAGTTAAAAGTGTCACTGATGTAAATGGTTACAGCTTGAAGTGGCGGTGAGGTGTTGAAAAATATTAAGAAGGTCTTGAAAAAGTCTTAAAAAGGTTTTAGAATTAACTTCAAGATTCCTGTATAAACCCTGAAAGTAAAGTAAAGTAAAGTAAAGTAAAGTAAAGTAAAATAAAGTAAAGTAAAGGTGATCAGACCTGTCCGTCACTTCTCTCTGCAGCTCTCTGATCTGCTGCGACTGCTCCTCTGACCTCTGCAGCGCCGCTTCGCTCTCCGCCTGCAGCTGCGCCATGGCGGCGTGGAAGACGCTCCGCCCCTCCTCCTTCTGGGAAAAACAACACGAAAACCAACCAATCAGTGATCAATCAGCCTGGTCTGGACGTCCATCACATCCAGGTCGAGTGTCTCCGCCCGGTTCTTATTCACTCAACAGTCGTCGTTTACCGTAAAATTCGGAATATAAGTCGCACTGGTATATAAGGCCTATATGAAGGCCTCAAACTGGGAAAACCAGGTTTTCTGTTGCTATTTGGTAATAAAAACATTATACAGGTTCCACATGTTTCTGTGCTGCGGTGGAGCTCTTTCTTGTTATTTTATATTTAAAAAGAAAAGAGATCGCGGGGTAAGTAAACACATTTAGCACGATATAGTGCATAGTGTTTATTAGTGTTCCATGCGCACGTGTGTGCGAGCGCCTGTTCGAGAGAGAGAGAGACTGAGTCCAGCAGGAGGAGGAGGGGCTGACTGACAGGGATGAGAGACGCTGGTTTAAAAAACCCCCATAACAATAATATTATTTTATGTCGGAGACGATGGCGGGCCCAAATGAGTCTCGTTAATTACCGTATCGGGAAACGCCGTTCTGCCCGCGTGGTCGTTTGCGGATACAGGACGCATTACCGCTCACACCTGTGTTCAATGTGGTCACAATGCGACCGCTACCCGACCGCCTCAGGTCATTGGCCCTTCGGATCACACTCCGGCCTCAATGCACCTGGTTGCCATAGCTACTTTCAAGTGGTCCAGCTCTATCCGACTGCAGTCTGATCACTGAGAACTAGGGCTGACCCGATTATCATATTTTGATAATTGAAGATTCGCGGACATAAAATCGATAAATAAATCATAAAATCGAATCACGATCGGGGGGGGGGGCGTTGCGCGTAACGTCTGACTGGGGGGGGGGTATAGCGTAAATAATGACAGTAATGGCAAACTAACACTGCATATCTCCAAAATCAGGCAGGTTTCCAAGATGCCAAGTCGCCGACTCATTTTAATGTAACAAGTGCCGATGAGAACCGGTGTCAAAAAGGAAAAAAGGAAGGAAAAAAAAACAATCGATCACGGACTTCACGATCGATTTTCCATGGCAACGAACAAAGCTTCGATTTTTTTTGGGTCAGGTTGTAAAAAAAACAGAAATTCCCCTTGGACGCCTCATCAGCGGTTCTCTGCACCGTGTTCGTCCAGTCGGTCCTGAGCTCTCTCACCTCTTCACGAACGACGACATGTTTGGAAACATGACGCTGCTCTTTGTTTCATCAGCAGGAAAATAAACTCAAGAGGCTCAACGTCCTCGTAGCAGCTTTAAAAAGTTTATTCTGCCTGTAAACAGCCTCAACTTGACTCTCAGTGAGACTTTGTGTTCCAGCTCCGTTTACTAACACGTCGTCTCTCTTGAAGTGAACACTCCCCTCGGTGTGTGATTGAAGACATCTGGTTTATGGGATGTAAACGGCCCTGGCAGCCTAAGACCCGTCTGCTCCCATTAGAGAACAGGAGAAACAGAAAACATAAACGTTCATGTTGTGTTGTGTCTAGGGGTTGCAAAGGGGGTGGAAAATTTCCAGTAAATTTCCGGAAAATTTCCAGAAACTTTCCATGGGAAGTTAAGCTGGGGAATTTTGGAAATATTCCAAATTGGAAACTTTCCATGGGAATTATAGGAATGTATGGGAATTATGGAAATGTATGGGAATTATTGGGAATTTATGGGAATTAACTGGAAATTGGGGGTAATTAATTTAGACAAACTGTATCATATCCAAACATAAATGTAAATATTTTGTTTTGTCATACGCAGACATCGATGCAAAATAACACAATTAAAAAACATTTCAACTGATTTATCTGTGAGTAGAACTTTATGAAGTTTTAATTCTTGTATGAACAATCAATTATTTTACTGAACCACAAAAACATGATGAATGTTGAGTAAAATTTTACTCACCCTCACCAATCAATTTTGTAAATTTCTGATTTATTCCCGTTTATTACCATATATTCCCATTAATTTCCATATATTCCCGTTAATTCCCATGGAAAGTTTCCAACTTTGAAAATTCCCGGAATTTTGCAACCCTAGTTGTGTCTCACCTCCTCCGTCAGTTGGCCGATGGTGCGGCTCCTCTCCTCTGATTGGCTCTGCAGCTGCTGGAGGCGGGACTCTGTGGCGGAGAGCTGCTCTGATAGGCCGAGGCAGCGGTCGGTCTTCTCTCTGAGCTCCGTCTGGACACCGGTCACCTTTTGATTGATTGTTTTTATTTCGTATGAATGACAGACATACATACATAGGAAACGGATCGGTAAGAAGCCAAACCTGCCCCCTTACAACTGTTACATTTACAATCAATCCTGGTGTAGAGACCAGATCACTAAGGTACTTACATATGATACAGAGACAAGTTTGAAGACAGGATTCAGTAAGCAAACATTGTTAAATAAGAAAATCAGACGATGAATAAGGGTTGCTCTTGCAAAATTCAGCCATAATTCATACCTCACACTTTATGAGAAATGAGGAATAGCTTTCTAATAACTTATTAAAGCCTCTACGTCCGGACCGAGTCTCAACATCTGGACGAGTCTCAACATCTGGACGAGTCCTTCAGAACCACCAGAAGAGGAGGAGGAAGAGGAAGAGGAAGAGGAAGGAAGAGGAGGAGGAAGATGAAGAGGAAGAGGAAGAGGAGGAGGAGGAGGAAGAGGAGGAGGAGGAGGAAGAGGAAGAGGAAGAGGAGGAGGAGGAGGAAGAGGAAGAGGAGGAGGAAGAGGAGGAGGAGGAGGAAGAGGAGGAGGAGGAGGAAGAGGAAGAGGAGGAGGAAGAGGAAGAGGAAGAGGAGGAGGAGGAGGAGGAAGAGGAGGAGGAGGAAGAGGAGGAGGAGGAAGGAAGAGGAGGAGGAGGAGGAAGAGGAAGAGGAGGAGGAAGAGGAGGAGGAGGAGGAAGAGGAGGAGGAGGAGGAAGAGGAAGAGGAGGAGGAAGGAAGGAAGAGGAGGAGGAGGAGGAGGAGGAAGAGGAGGAGGAGGAAGAGGAAGAGGAAGGAAGGAAGAGGAAGGAAGGAAGAGGAGGAGGAGGAAGAGGAAGGAGGAGGAAGAGGAGGAGGAGGAAGAGGAAGGAGGAGAAAGAGGAGGAAGGAGGAAAATGAGGAAGAGGAGGAGAAGGGAGAGGAAGAGGAGGAGGATGGAGGAAGGGGGAGGGAAGAGGAGGAGGAGGAGGAGGAAGAGGAAGGAAGAGGAAGAGGAAGGAAGGAAGAGGAGAAGAGTCACCTGTGTCTGCAGCTGGAAGATGCCGTTGACCAGAGCTTTGTTCTCCTTCATCAGTCTGGACGACTCCTTCTGCTCCGCCTCTAGAGACGACATCACCGACACGCAGCTCGGACACTCGTCCAGCTCTGACACACACACACACACACACACACACACACACACACACACACACACACACACACACACACACACACACAGAGAGTTACACGAAAGCCTCGTTTCCACTGTCAGTACGGTTCGGGTCGGATATGGTCAGCATTACATCAATGAGACCAACACTAATCTCCTAAAAAGAGTTTAACCAGCCAGCGGTAAACCTCTAACAGCGTGCTGATACGTGACTTGGCTCGTTTCCTCCCCTGAGAGGAAGACGTAGCAACTGCATCTGCATTTGCACAGCGTGGGGGGGGGGGGCGCCGTCGGCACTCAACAACCAATCACCGTGTTTAGCGCCTCGAATTCGTGCACGAGAATTGACGTAATCCATAGCAACGGGGCGTCACCAGGGCGTCACTCTTACTCTGCTCTTAGTGATTTATCCTTAGTAAGAGTCGGTCTCAGAGGCTTTGTGAATAGCTTTTAAAGGGATAGTTCAACATTTTGGCAAATTGGCCCATTGCCATAACCCCTATAGTCATAGCAGTAGGTTCATTCCCTTTAATTGTAGGTGTAAGCTATTTTCAGTACGGCGGAGCGCAGCAGCTGGCTGCTCAGAGCTACGCTATGGAGGCTAAGGGAATTTCTTGGTTTCCCTCATTAAACTCATCAAATTCAACATCCCAAAACTCCACAGCGCTTTTGTAGACAAGTTGTGAGCTGCACAACCACCACGCTATGAGATAATGACGGAACGATACGAAACGGAGCCGTTTTCGAGGTAAATTCATACAAAACCGCTGATGCGCGTTGCGTTCAGGGACAGTTTTTCAGCAAGCAGTCTCCGTATTTACCCTGTATTTACCTCGAAAACGGCTCCGTTTCGTATCGTTCCGTCATTATCTCATAGCGTGGTGGTTGTGCAGGTCACAACTTGTCTACAAAAGCTCTGTGGAGTTTTGGGATGTTGAATTTGATGAGTTTAATGAGGGAAACCAAGAAATTCCCTTAGCCTCCATAGTGTAGCTCTGAGCAGCCAGCTGCTGCGCTCCGCCGTACTGAAAATAGCTTACACCTACAATTAAAGGTAATGAACCTACTGCTATGACTATAGCGATTATGGCAATGGGCCAATTTGCCAAAATGTTGAACTATCCCTTTAAGAAAAACTCCTACGTAAAAACTTTTAGTGCGAGTTAGGAGCACTGCTAGCGGTAAGATAAAAGGCTTTGTGAATACGGCCCCAGACAGGCAGAGATGTGCTAAATTCTAACATTTATAAATCCATAGAAGTAGTATGATCAAAATTATGTTTCACATGAATGATTTCACTCGTACGCCGTGTAATAGGCGGGATCATGTTCAGTAAGTTATTGATTAAATGCACTGACACTAGTGAAACTATCAATTGCACCGACCAAACAGATACACTGAGTGGAGCGGGAAACCGGTCCAAGATGGCCGCCCCACTACACCGCTCGTCAGCGCCGATAGGCCCAGCGTTCGATGCGGCGTCTACTCTTTATATGTCTATGGGCTACCCCAACCAGAAGGGTTACAACCATGGTAACGGCGGGTACCATGGTAACCAGTACGGTTCCATGGTAACGGGTACCATGGTAACCAGTACGGTTCCATGGAAGTGGAAACACTGCTCTAAGCGCACCGACCCGTACCGTACTGAACAGTGGAAACGGGGCTACAGAGTTACAGAGCTGTAGTTTCACCTCCTCCTCCTCCTCCTCCTCCTCCTCCTCCTCTCTCCTCCTACCTGTCAGCTGCTGCACCTTCTGCTCCAGCAGCACCAGCTCCTTCTTCACCTCCTCCAGCTCCTCCTCTCGTCTCCTCAGCTCCTCCTGCAGCCTCCTCCTCTCCTTCTCCACCTCCTCCTCCCTCTCTCTCAGCTGCAGGATGGCCTCCTCCTTCTTGTCGTTCTCCTCCTCCAGCCTCCTCCTCTCCTTCTCCTCCTTCTCCTCCTCCTCCTCCCTCTCTCTCAGCTGCAGGATGACCTCCTCCAGCCTCCTCCTCTCCTTCTCCTCCTCCTCCTCCCTCTCTCTCAGCTGCAGGATGGCCTCCTCCTTCTTGTCGTTCTCCTCCTGCAGCCTCCAGATCTCCTCCTCCAGAACCACTGAGGAGAAGTCACAGTCAGTCTGAATGTAGAGTGGAAATCCAGTTTCTTCTGCATGTGTTCATCTTAATCAGAGTTAAAGGGATACGCCAACATTTGTTTTTTCGTGTGTTGCCTCACTCCCGAGTCCATGACCAGCAGATAGACACCATCCTTTCCACTGTGCGTGCAGTAACCATGGAGATAGAGCCGTATCGCCGTAATTAGCTTAGCTCAAACACTGGAAGTGTATGGGTAGTGTTAGCCTGCCTCCACCTAAAGTCGCTAATTAGCTTAGCTCAAACACTGGAAGTGTATGGGTAGTGTTAGCCTACACTTCCAGTGTTTGAGCTAAGCTAATTACGGGCGATACGGCTCTATCTCCATGGTTACTGCACGCACAGTGGAAAGGATGGTGTCTATCTGCTGGTCACGGACTCGGGAGTGAGGGAAGACACGGAAAAAAAATGTTGGCGTATCCCTTTAAACTGGACAATACATGTGTTAGTGCTCCACAACAGTAGAGACGACACCAAGTGGAGCAGAGAAACCGCCAGAACCCGTAGATCAGGAGTTCTCAACTAGTCTCACTCTGGGCTCCACATCTTCCCATGGTCATTAAGTCGCGACCCACTTTTACAGAATTCAAACCAAGATTTTTTTTTTTAAGCCTTTAAAAACTCGTTTAGCTCTTTATTGAGCAAAGTGCATTTCAGAGCACATGAATGAAACTGAGGAGTTACCATGACAACTGCATGTACGGAAGTGAATGAAAAAATATCAAACTGCACAAAATGGAGACCAACAAAACGATATATTTGACTTCTAATGCATCTCTGCATTCAGAGCATGTTCACTAAAGTGAATAAATATCAAACTGCACAAAATAAAGACCCACAAAACAAAACCAGATTCACTGCATCAGGCCACATTAATAAGAAACTGAGATCTTTGCATTCAGAGCAAATGGAGCAAATAATCAGAAAGTGAGGAGGAGCATTACAACTGCATGTGTTCACGTGTCTCCTGCCTTTCAAAATAAGTTATTTTTCAAAATAAAAGACATGTCCAACATCAGATGTGCATAATTTACTTTTTTGACCAGCTGTCTGCGACCCGTCCAGAACGGGTCTAGACCCACTTTTGGGTCCCGACCCACCAGTTGAGAACCACTGTTGTAGAGCAAACCTCCTCCTCTCTCCTTCTCCTCCTCCTCCTACCTCTCTTCTTGGCTGGTCCTCCTCTCTCCTCTTCTTCCCCATCGCTGCGATGGCGTTTCCTGCTCCCCTCCTCCTCGGCCAGCTGCTCCCCTCCTCCTCCTTCTCCTCCTGCTCCTCCTCTCCGACAGCAGCAGCTCTGTTGAAGCTCCAGCAGCTCCACTCTGATCGACTCCACCAGCGCTCGCTGACACACACACACAACAACAAAAAGTCTCATTCATTTTGATTTATTACAGAAATCTCTCACTGAAACAGTCGCAGGTCCCCAACCATAAATCTATGGATGAAATATCACAATGGACATTTATAAAATGGAAAAGATAACAGCTTTTGTTAATCACAAATTGGAGAAATTTACATCATACTGGGAAAACTGGGTCAAATATGTCCGGATTTTATTTTCACAAACCAGTAGCTATGATGTATGAGAAAGATCACTCCCTATCAATACATAGTTCTTTTTTTTGTTTGTTTCAATTGTTGTTATGGTTGTAAGTTTTTCTTCTCATAACTTGGATATAAACTAAAATACTATTTCGGCATTTAGCTTAACAGATGCAAGAAGTATGCTCACATGATGTATATGCTGCGAATGTCTGTTTCTGAATGTCAATAAAAAATAAATTACAAAAAAATAAAAATAAAAATAAAAAAGAAATAGCTGCAGGTCGGTGGTTTGAAGGATCTGGTTCATCATTAGTTGTATTCATGAGCTTGGTGAGACTTCAAAGCTGCAACAATTCATCGATTAATTGAACAATAATCGATTATTAAATGAATCGTCAACTATTCTGATAATCTAATAATCAGTTTGAGTCGTTGTTTTTTTAAGAAAAAAAAGTCCAGATTCTCTGATTCCAGCTTCTTCAATGTGAATATTTCTGGTTTCTTTGTTCCTTTATGACAATGAACTGAGTCTCTCTTTGGTTTGTGGACAAAACAAGACGTTTGAGGACGATGTCGTCTGGTGGTTTGAGAAACACTGACTGATGTTTTTAACATTTTATTGACTGTTAGAGCCATTTATGGGATCATGGATCATTTGGATTGGTGTTGATCCTGGTTTTATATATCGAGGCCCTAAGAATGGCCCACTGGTTAATTGCTCTCTTCTTATTGGCTGTGATGTGTGCATACTAGAGTTTATTTAGTTGAGACTATGGAGGCGAGGAGAGCACATTAGTTTTATTATTATTTTTGGATTAAGACAGAGTTTATTCTGTTGGAGCCTAAAGAAAGATTTCAATCAAAGAAAGAAAGAAGAACTGTGGAGTTTTGCTTTGACCTCGACACGTGTCAACTATACGCTCACGCTCCATAGATTAAGTGTGCGTTTTAAAAAGGAAAAAAGAGACAAAGCCACACTTACATTGACCAAACAACTAATCGATTAATCGTTTAAATAATGGATAATGAGAGAAATCGTTAGTTGTTGCAGCCTTAGGGCCCATTCACATGGAGCGTCTTTTGCGCGAGCGTTTCCATTGTTTTCAATGTAACTGCGCGCCTTGCGCGCGCAAAATCCGAAGCGACGCCGACGCGCGTCGCACCTTTTTTTCCGTGCGCGTCCGAGGCGCACCGAGATGAAAATATCTCAACTTTTTCGAATGCCGCACGCGCACCGCGTGTCATGTGATCAGAATCAGCTGCACGGACCTGCTTCACCAGCAGCAACAAGCAGCCGGCTCTCTGTGCTTGCTGCTTTCAGCAGCTCAGTTCTCCCCCGGTCCAGCCCCGATCTCTACTCCATAGCTGCCGTAGCAGCAGTGTGATACCAGAACATTTAACCGCATTTTTAACTTTTATTAGACACAAGGTAGGAGTTCACGTCTGGCCTGCCTCCCTCCTCTCCACACGGCGGTGAGTCCTCCGTTCAGACTGACAGACAGATGGAGCAGTGAAGCTGCTGAGATTCACGGTGCTTGAAATCTGATCAGCTCTGTGTTTACTCAATTCCTGGTTAAATGACAGAAGCGTCACCACTAAATGTAAGAATGTGACAGGCGCTTTTGGTTGCTTAGTAACGGCAGACGCGACCATAGACGCGAGCTCAGAAGCGTTTTCAGGCGCTCCGTGTGAATGGGGCCTTAAAGACGTTACTGCTGATAGAACTATGAACGTGTGAGTTCATGCAGCTCTCGTTACTAATGTTCTGGTCGTCTTATTGTGAAAAGGCGCCACAGGAAGTGCGTCGTGTTTACGTCTCTGGTGGCGTCCTCCACGTTGGTCTCCATGGCGACCTGCAGCCTGGCGATGACGTCGTCTTTCTGCCGACACATGTCCATGAGCTCGGACAGCTGCAGACGCTGCTGCTGCATCGTCTGGACGACACAACACACACACACAGACACACACACACACACACAGACACACACACAGACACACACACACACACACAGACACACACACACACACACACACACACACACACACACACACACACACACACACACACACACACACACACACACACACACACACACACGGTGAGGCCACGCCCTCACACACGCCGCCGGCCAATCACAGCACAGAGACGTGACATCACAACAGGATGGCGACGGCGGCTCTATTCTCATTGGTTAAAGGGATAGTTCAACATTTTGGCAAATTGGCCCATTGCCATAATCCCTATAGTCATAGCAGTAGGTTCGTTACCTTTAATTGTAGGTGTAAGCTATTTTCAGTACGGCGGAGCGCAGCAGCAGGCTGCTCAGAGCTACACTATGGAGGCTAAGGGAATTTCTTGGTTTCCCTCATTAAACTCATCAAATTCAACATCCCAAAACTCCACAGCGCTTTTGTAGACAAGTTGTGAGCTGCACAACCACCACGCTATGAGATAATGACGGAACGATACGAAACGGAGCCGTTTTCGAGGTAAATACAGGGTAAATACGGAGACTGCTTGCTGAAAAACTGTCCCTGAACGCAACGCGCATCAGCGGTTTTGTATGAATTTACCTCGAAAACGGCTCCGTTTCGTATCGTTCCGTCATTATCTCATAGCGTGGTGGTTGTGCAGCTCACAACTTGTCTACAAAAGCGCTGTGGAGTTGTTGGATTGTGTATTTGATGAGTTTAATGAGGGAAACCAAGAAATTCCCTTAGCCTCCATAGTGTAGCTCTGAGCAGCCAGCTGCTGCGCTCCGCCGTACTGAAAATAGCTTACACCTACAATTAAAGGTAACGAACCTACTGCTATGACTATAGCGATTATGGCAATGGGCCAATTTGCCAAAATGTTGAACTATCCCTTTAACAACAACATAACACTTTGCTCTAAAGGATCAGTCACATGGCTAAAGGACGATGACGCATCTTTTCTTATCAACGTCATTTCTCTTGTTGCCAAATACAAGAAACACAAATGTAAACTTTCAAATAAAACAACTAATGTTAACCTGTGTATGTAGATATTAGGGGTGTGACGATACACTCAGCTCACGAGACGAGATTTTAAGAAAACTACAATGACAAAGTATATGACTGGACCAACAGACTTTTATTTAACCGAGTTGCTCATGCATTTTGAAATGTTTTATTATAACTCTTTACTAGGGGTGTGACGAGATCTCATGCCACGAGATGAATCAGTCCTCATCATCAGGGTTTATACAGGGATCTTGAAGTTAATTCTAAAACCTTTTTAAGACTTTTTCAAGACCTTCTCAATATTTTTCAACACCTCACCGCCACTTCAAGCTGTAACTATTCACATCAGTGACACTTTTAACTGAACAGTTTTAGTTTGTGATAAAGACTCTAGACCACTATGATGCAACAGAACTCAAAATAGGCTGGGATAAGGCAAAGTTTATCAAAAAAAAAACATTGCTACACTCTCAAAAAACAAAAACAACAATCTTCTTTTCTTTTTTATGTACCGGTTCATCTTTGTTTTTGTTTTTAAATGAAAAAAATCACACACTTTTACAATGTTTTTTAGGACTCAAACTCTTGGACAGCTAATTCAGAAAAAAATACCTTGAAAATTTAAGACTTTATAAAGTCGTGAAAAGACTTTTTAATACTTTTTAAGGGTCTTAATTTTCCCCAAATTGATTTATCACCTTTTAATACTTTTCAAGACCCCGCGGATACCCTGATCATTGATAAGGACTAACTGTGTTTATAAACTATATCAGCTGGTGTGATTATCTACGACCGGATCACACCGTGCCGAACTCTGTGTGATGTTGCTTAATTAAAAGTGTTTGTTCTTTGCTGCTGTAAAATAAATAAAGATTGATGTAAATGAGTAACAGAAGGAGCAGAGGGAGGCTCTACCTGGTTGGCTTCCTGCAGCTGCTCATGTGACTGCTGCTTCTCCAGCCGCAGCGCCTGCAGCTCTGAGGGTCAAGAGGTCAGAGGTCAGAGGTCACCGCCGGTCTCTGCACAGTGTGTGTGTGTGTGTGTGTGTGTGTGTGTGTACCTGCGGTGTGTGTGTACCTGCGGTGTGTGTGTGTGTGTACCTGCGGTGTGTGTGTGCAGACTCAGGCAGCTCTGGACGCTCTGAGCGTCGGCTCTGATCTTCTCCAGGTCTTCGCTCATGGAGCCGATGATTCCCTCCAGCTGCGTCGCCTGCTCCTCCTGTCCATAGGGATGCACCCAAATTAAAACTTGTGGCCGAAGCCGAATAAAATTAAACGCTTGGCTGAATACCGAATGCGGTTTTTAAGCTTTTCACTATTTTTTTTAAATATTGTATAAATAGCCTAGAATTAGGGATGCACATGATTAACCGTTTAACCGTTAAAGCAGATATCATCGGCACGGCCGTTTCGGCTAATGCTGTGTTCAAGGCAGGCTTTTGAAACCGTAAGTTACAGCTTCAAGTCACAACTACGACTTGGTAGCGTTCCAGGTAACCCGTAGCTCGTGTTTTTACCGTCCTGTTGTCTGTGAAAGTTCCCTATAACGGCCACTCGTAACTTCCGACCCGTGAACTCGTACCAGATCGAACTGGTATGACTTCACAGGAAGGAAAAACACAAAGTACGAGTTTCCTTGAACGCACCATGAGTTAGCAGCCCCCGCCCTTGTCAGGCATCAATTGGTCCTCGTGCTACGTCACCACATTCACGCGCATCCCTTGGCTGCACACACAGCCCTTCATGCCGTTCTCTCCCCTCATTGGATAACACTTGTATCCCACAAGGAAAATTTTCTCCTCGGGTTACAGCAGAGCAGAGTGACGGAGAGACTCGTGTTTAGGCTGAAATACTTCATGTAAGTGATTGCTGACGGAAAATAGGACTATTTAGGACTTATATTAACAAAAACATTCCACTGATATCTGCTTTAACCGATAACAAGAACTTTGACCGATTAATACTATCGGTTATTTATTTATTTTATTAGCTCCTTATGTCAACAACTCATGGGGGCGTGTCGACACGTGCAGAGTTCAAGTGCCTTCAGTCGTATTTTGCAGCAAAAAGTTCCACAGGAGGACTGACAGTATGTGCAGCAGCAGCCCCAGTGAAGGAAGGTCAGACAATAAATGTAGCTACACGGACATAGATGTGAATCACCTGTAACAACGGCGCTGGAAAAAAAAAAAAAAAAAAAAAAAGAGGCCGTGGCTGCTCTCCAGCCTGTTCACCTGCAGCTCTCCTGTCAGAGGAGCTCTGCTGCTCCTTCAGCCTGGTGTTGGGCTGCACTTTATAAAAACAGTTCTACATTGGACGATCTAACCTCCAGAGCGCGATCAGCTGAGACAGAGCGCACTGATCAGCTGTCGCGGCGCACGTGTGTATTTAACGGCAAAAAAAAAAAAAAAAAAAAATTGAAACAAATTTTTTTTTTTTTTTTTTTGGGCCGTGCGCCGCAAGATTCTTAATCTTATCGGTTAACAGTTAATAATCGGTTAACGAGCGTCGGTTATCGGTCAGAAAAAAAATTCAAAATGTGCATCCCTACCTAGAATACATTTTTAGACATGTTTTTCAAAGAAAGTAAATGTGTATTGAATATTTGCACAGACGGCTGTTTTATTTTCTTTTTCAGCCGGCTTTAATCAGAGAATGATCACTAATTATACAGACGTCAGGTCTTCAACACCCGCGGGTCGGACCAGGTTTTAATTTCCAGGTCCGTTAACTGTAGTTAGCAGCAGCAAAGACAGGAGCAGCTGCTGTATGGGGAGTGTGGCTCTGACTTAACGTTAAAGGGATAGTTCAACATTTTGGCAAATTGGCCCATTGCCATAATCGCTATAGTCATAGCAGTAGGTTTGTTACCTTTAATTGTAGGTGTAAGCTATTTTCAGTACGGCGGAGCGCAGCAGCTGGCTGCTCAGAGCTACGCTATGGAGGCTAAGGGAATTTCTTGGTTTCCCTCATTAAACTCATCAAATTCAACATCCCAAAACTCCACAGCGCTTTTGTAGAGGGTTAGTCATGTAGTCATTATCTCATAGCGTGGTGGTTGTGCAGGTCACAACTTGTCTACAAAAGCGCTGTGGAGTTTTGGGATGTTGAATTTGATGAGTTTAATGAGGGAAACCAAGAAATTCCGTTAGCCTCCATAGCGTAGCTCTGAGCAGCCAGCTGCTGCGCTCCGCCGTACTGAAAATAGCTTACACCTACAATTAAAGGTAATGAACCTACTGCTATGACTATAGCAATTATGGCAATGGGCCAATTTGCCAAAATGTTAAACTATCCCTTTAACTCCTTAGCAGTGGAAAAAGCACAGAAAACTGAGATATTCTACGGTGAATAACAAAAAAACAAACAGAATATTGCAACGGATGAGTAGATATTCTATTTAAAATAAGTGATAATGCTGTGAGGTTGTAGTGTGAAGTGATGGAGCCACATTGTTGGACGGGACCATACACAGTCCTACATTATCACTGAGCACTTTCTGCCGTCGTCATGGCGTCGCCTCTCGCGTCACGTTCTAATTGTGACGTAGCTGCAAGGGGTCAATATTCAGTTACCGAATATTCGGTGCGTCCCTACCTGTCGACCAATCAACACTCAGTGAGTCAGATGTGACTCACCTGGCTGTGGTGAGTCACCCCCCCTCCCCCCCCCCCTCACCTGGCCGTGGGCGGTAGCGGCCGTAGCCCCCCCCCCCACCCCCCCCCCCCCCCCCCTCACCTGGCCGTGGGCGGTAGCGGCCGTAGCGTTCAGGTCGACCGTCCTGCTGACCAGGTTCTTCAGGATCTCCACTCTCTTCTCAGCTCGTTCCTCCAGCAGCTGCCGCTCCTTGTCCAGACGCTCGCTGACACACACACACAGAGACACACACACACACACACACAGAGACACACACACACACACACACACACACACACACACCTGCTGTCAGCAACAGTCGCTAGGCAACCAGTCGGTCACATGACCAGTAGGGCTGGGCGTTGCCCAGGACCTCACGATACGATACGATATCGCGATATCCAAATTTTGCGATATTCTACATAGTTCAGTGAAAAATGTAAAAGGCATTAATATGCATCTTAAAATCTGAGTTGTATGTACATCAGATGAAAGTGATAATTTATGGGACAAACTGAGTCAAAACAATGTCATTCAAATTATCCATGACATTTTATACAAGTGCAAGTTACAACAACATATTTGCATGTACAACACACTGTCTGAGGCAGCAGCACAGTGACACCTCGCGGACTGGATTTACGTCTGAAACATGATTTATTATTTGATAAAAAAATTGAAAAAAAAAGAAGAAATTTTTTGAAAAGAAAAAATCGATATTTAAATATTGAATATCGATATCGTATCGCGATATATTGCCATATAGTCCAGTAATTTTAGGCCAAAAAAGGGGTCAACGTTAAACAAATTGCAACAGAAGCAAACTCAACTGATTTTGTATCCTCAGCATGTCCTGAGTGAGGGAAAAAAAAGCCCAGAAGAATCCCATTAGGGGAAAGTTTAGAAAAACACCCAAACATCCCATTTATACGCATATAAAAAAAAATTTCACGTGAATAGGGTAACATTTTTAACCTTTAGATATCTCCATGAAAATTACTGAGTTGATTACTTACATTAAGACAAACAAAAAATGTATTACAAGTTTTTTGAAATTCTTTGTTAACATGAGCAAATTTGCATAAATTTGCAGATCAGAAGCCACAAAAGTGGCACCATTGTAAAATCATTGAGAAGTATAATTTGTTATCTTTTTCAAATTTTATAAAATTCTCTTTTCTGAAAGTTGTTTTTAAGTGTGTCAGTGGACTAGCCCCACAAGCGATGTCACAGATTTTTACTAAGTCAGACAACTGTGGGACAATGACAAGGAGCATGAGCAAGCAAAACTGTAAAATTCGAAGATGCAGGACGACATTCGGTCAATCATCCCTTTCAGTGCTGGGTACACACCTATGGAATTCTTTACCACCAGATATCAAATCCCAAACAGAATTAAAGATGTTTAGTGCTAAAGCTAAACATTGGCTTAAGCAGCAGCAGAAATGTGAACATTAACTTCTCTCAAGTCACTGTCAATACAGCATTCTACTAATGTTTAATGTATTTAATTTGTGCAATTTCTTAATGTAAATTTTGTAGCTGTGTTTATTTATTCATGATAACTATTCACTGTATTATTCACTGTATTTGTATTATTGCACTTATTGTAACGGTATTCAGTATCTTTTATCCTTCTTCAGCCTGACCAGGGACAAAGACTGCAAATT
Source organism: Trachurus japonicus (assembly GCF_045865225.1). Lineage (NCBI taxonomy): Eukaryota > Metazoa > Chordata > Actinopteri > Carangiformes > Carangidae > Trachurus > Trachurus japonicus. The sequence continues at coordinate 393,288 of NC_140925.1, forward strand.
AGCTGAAGCTAGACGTCTTGTATGCATCGCATTTTTCATTCTTTGTGGCAATGTTGTATGTATCGTCCCTGCAAAATAAACATTAAAATAAATAAAATAAATACATTAGCATAAATTCCACCGTTTTGACGGCACATGTATATATGAAGTTGCTGTGGTGGTACCGGCATGAAAACTGGAATGAGTTGACTCCATCGGTCAACCGACAAGTTGACCACTTTAAATTTCAAGATGACTGCAATTTTTCAAGACAGCCACATCCTTAGTAGAGCAGGTATGACATGAGCCAACAGTGCATAATCCAATTACGTATGGCTAATTTGCATACATACAACACCTGATCTAAACATTGAGTAGAGCAGGTGAAAATGTCTTGTTCAATCTTGTTAACATATAATATGTTAACAAGATTGAACAAGACATTTTTTAACTGTAATATGATATTACAGTTAAAAAAGGAATGGAACCAATTTAGGCCCATGAGCATTAATAGAGACGGAGCATGTCATACCTGCTCTACTAAGGATGTAGCTGTCTTGAAAAATTGCAGTCATCTTGAAATTTAAAGTGGTCAACTTGTCGGTTGACCGATGGAGTCAACTCATTCCAGTTTTCATGCCGGTACCACCACAGCAACTTCATATATACATGTGCCGTCAAAACGGTGGAATTTATGCAAATTTATGCAAATTTGCTCATGTTAACAAAGAATTTCAAAAAACTTGTAATACATTTTTTGTTTGTCTTAATATAAGTAATCAACTCAGTAATTTTCATGGAGATATCTAAAGGTTAAAAATTTTACCCTATTCACGTGAAAATTTTTTTTTATATGCATATAAATGGGATATGTTTGGGTGTTTTTCTAAACTTTCCCCTAATGGGATTCTTCAGGGCTTTTTTTCCCTCACTCAGGACATGTTGAGGATACAAAATCAGTTGAGTTTGATTCTGTTGCAATTTGTTTAACCTTTTCTCATAAAATGACTGGACTAATATGGATATTTGTGCCCACCCCTAATGACCAGTCAGCTGAGCCGCTACCTGTAGTCCTGCTCCATCTTGTTGAACAGCTCCATGAACTCAGCGCTGACTTCCTCTCTGATCTGAGCCTCGAGGACCAGACGCAGCGCTGCAGCCCTGTCCGGCTGAGACACACACACACACACACACACAGAAAGACACACACACACAGAGACACACAGAGACACACACACACACACACACACACACACACACACACACACACACACACACACAGGCGTTTGGACCAGAGTGAAAACAATCAAGCAATATCTAATTAAATTAGCGCTAATTTGCATCTATTTCCAGACCATAAATCTGAACAATGGATAAAACTACTTTGTTTTATCTTGTTGACACATTAGAGTCTTTAGTTTTTCCAGAGGAGGATTGTGGATTTCTCTTTTCATCGCTCTGTAAATGAGAAAATACTGTCACCAGCCCTTTAAAACATCTCATGTCTCCATGTTTAGTTTTAGTTTTAGTTTTGTCGTCAGTTCTTCTCATATTAACGTCCTCGTTATACATCAGAGTAAAGGGTTTTCATTGACAAAATAAATGACCGTAATTTCCGGACTATAAGCCGCTACTTTTTTCTCAGGCTTTGAACCGTGCGGCCTGTACAACGATGCGGCTAATGTATAGATGTTTACTGGCTAACGGCCTGCGGGGGGCGCTCTAGCAAGAAGAGCAAGTGAGACAGACATGTGGGGAAAGATTATGACGGAAGAAGACACTAGTTTTGAGTTTTGGTGCAGTGTTTTATTTTCTAACCAGGCATGTTACTGTCTGTTGGTGCCGTTCAGGCACAGTTAGAAAAAACCCTAAGCAGGATTCCCCCTTGGCTAATTAACCCCTAGAGGTCCAAGCCATTTTTTCCCCATTTCTTGCCCGCCTGGTCTTCTTATCTAAAAATGCTTCTGTATCCTCAACCCTAGAAGGTATAATCAAATCAGTAACATCTTTTTTTTCAGCACAACCTAGGCTATCAAAATATGTATGCTGCAGTGATGTCAAATGAATGTATAAAAAGTTAGATGTCCACTAATACAAAAGAAAAAACTAAATCGGAAATGTCATCACAAGTAACTTATTCAAAACACACAACAAATATATTGGAAGTTTGATTTACAGCTTTGGAAATTGTCTAATAAAGTATTTTCTGTGAGAGGGGAACAAAAAAACACATCAAAGTCAATGTCATTTACAACTAATACTTTTCCCCCGCTACATGGTGTCAGTATTGCTTTGTGTATAACCCCGCCTACGACGCTGGCGTAAGTCAGCATGCGTAAAAGCAGTCATGAATCCCATTGTACGCCATTTACGTATGACGAAGGCACGTACACGGCATTTTATTGGTCAACAGACCCCAAACACAGCGCATCAAGATGGCGGGCCGGGAGGAAATTATTACCGGAGAAATTGACAAATTAGCGCAAAATACACCAACATTCCGTTGGAATGCCTTTATTGAGTTATTGTTTAAAATACTCCCCAACTTCACAGTGGATTATAAAACGTCTGGAAGTGCTAGAAACGAGTGGAGCACGACATCGGAACGGCCGAGGGGTTTCCTTTCAGTAGCCTTTCAAAGTAAGAGCCTACGACACTCAGATATGAAAATATGATTGAATAAGTAATGTGTGCTCTGTTACATCGTCGACGATGCAGCGGACCCGTAGGGGTTAAAAAGCTCTGTAGTAATTGTGATGGTTTAACTCGCTTGTGACTTGTTACCGTGACAACGGAGGCTCTCTGTCTTCACCTGGCGTCTCACGGCTGAAAACCGACCTGGCAACATCAGTGTCGCCGCCCCGCTGTCCCAGCTCTCGTCTCTGCACCGCAGAAACGCGCTCCGTAATCTCTTGTTCATGACGGTTAAGACGACACAAACACACGCGCTGTAACATCGTATATATATTATACGATATATTATATCATATTATTATGTAACGTTTTCCACCGCTCCGTATTGATGTTTCGCCGGCTTCGTTGTCAACAGATGCACATGGCTAGGAGCAGCGGAAAAGCGAGCGGACTGTCCCAGTTCCTACTGTCTCTCTGTGTAAATATCTCATGTTACAACATGAAAACCTGCGGCTTAGATTCAGGTGCAGCCTAGATATGTACAAAATCTATTTTCTTTTAAAATGTAGTTATATTATATATTACATTCAGGTGCGCTCTATAGTCCGAAATTTACGGTAGAATCGAGAAACATGGAAATGTGCTGGTGTTGTTGCCATGACGCCCACTGTTACCTCCTCCTCCTCCTCCTCCATGGTCTGGTCTTCTTCTCCTCCGGCCTCCAGCACTGTTCCCTCCATCCCTTCCTCCTCCTCCTCCTCCTCCTCCTCCTCCTCCTCCTCCTCCTCCTCCTCTTCCTCCTCCTCCTCCTCCTCCTCCTCCTCCTCTTCTTCGTCCTCGCCGTCCTCGTCCTCCATCACGTCCTCCAGCGTCGTCTCCCAGGCGACCAGCGAGCTCTTGCGGCCCCGACCCCCCGTCACGTTGCGGCGCTGGTCGGCGTCGTCGATCATCATGGACAGCTCCATGGCCGAGCGCTGGGGGGCGTCGTCCACGGCAACCGGCCTCGTGTTCACCAGCACCACCTGCAGGACGAGTCGCCGCCGTCAGTGTGTGTCTGTGTGTGTGTGTGTGTGTTTTTGTTTTGTTTATTTAGATCCCCGTTAGCTTTAGCCACGTAGCAGCTGTTCTTCCTGAGGTCTTTTCATCGTAATAAATGACAAATACAAACCATTAAAGGGATAGTATCATTTTTTTAAAGTGTGGTTGTATGATCTCCAAATAGCCCCTAAGTACTTTAATTGCAGTAGAAGACTCTCTGCACTCCTCCCGTTAGCAACGCCAGCCCATAATAGCCCTGCCCAGAGATTTACAACATACAGTGTTGTGAACAGACCCAAAGAAACGGCCTATTTTCACGGCCTAAAAGAGGTTTAACCTGAAAAAAAATACACAGTTCCATTGTTCACTATAATATAATTTTGTCCAGCCCTTCAAAGTGCAGGAAAAACACAGTTTTTATTTGGACCGAACCAACTGCTGATCGGCGGGCGCTAACCCTGGGCGGAGGGATACGTGAGTTGGTTAGGTCCAAATAAAAACTGTGTTTTTCCTGCACTTTGAAGGGCTGGAAAAAATTATATTATAGTGAACAATGGAACTGTGTATTTTTTTTCAGGTAAAACCTCTTTTAGGCCGTGAAAATAGGCCGTTTCTTTGGGTCTGTTCACAACACTGTATGTTGTAAATCTCTGGGCAGGGCTATTATGGGCTGGCGTTGCTAACGGGAGGAGTGCAGAGAGTCTTCTACTGCAATTAAAGTACTTAGGGGCTATTTGTAGATCATCAGAATGTTTCCAATTCTGGTTTTTATCCTTCTAATATGCATGTCCCATGATCATGTACCATCTATGATGATTTCTAGTAATTGTGTGTGCTGACCTTCTGTGTGTGTGTGTGTGTGTGTGTGTGTGTGTGTGTGTGTGTGTGCGTGCTGACCTTCTGTGCGAGGGCGGAGAACTTGAGGACGTTGAGCGTCTCGTCGGAACAGGAAGTGCTCTGGTTGACGTTGACGACCATGGAGACGCGGCCGGCGCCACAGAAGAAGAACTGCAGGAAGTGGGTGAGCTTGGACTCTCTGAACGGGACGTGGTGCTGCAACCTGCAGAGGGACGAGGTCATCAGACACACACACACACACACACACACACACACACACTGTGTCTCAGTTCAGCGGCTGCAGCCTACGCGGTCTCCGGGGGCAACGTCAACGGTCGGTAAATGTGACGGTCTACAGGTCTCGCCTTCAGAGCATTTCCTGATCCCAACGTAAACAACGGCCGAACGTTAAACATTTAAAAGTGGCGCCTGCAACGGCTCTACTGCTCCTCCGCCTTTTTTTAAATAAGTAGAATCAATACAGGGCAGTTATCATGAATATACTAATAAACAAACCATTAAATAGCAGCATGGGGGCTATTAAGGCTGTTAAGTGAATAGAGAATAAAGAGCAGAGTGATGTGTTTTCATAGATTTATTATTAGGCTATTTGAGTCAGATGCTTTGCCTCCGCTCCTCACCTGTGCAGCCAGACCAGAGCTCAGCTCAGCGGGCGACAACGGCTCTGAGCCGGCCGCAGAGCCGCGTTACCATGGCTACATGGTCCTGCTCTTAAAGGGCCTTTCACACCGAACGCGGTATGCGCTGCGCCCACCGCGAGGTACAGCGCAGACAGGCGCAGAGCAGGGCGGCAGCGCGTACACATATGGCGCGAGTTGCTGAGCAACCGAACAAACAAGACAGGATTTGGGGGGGGTATATGCAAAGATATGTTCGCCAGGAGCTACAAAACGACCGCTTCCAGGTGAACTTTAGCGTCAGGCTGAGCAGGGAGCAGTTTAACAGCCTGTTAGAGAGAGTTGGTCTGATCCTCAGGAGGATGACAACTCACTTCATGCATCTGTCACTTTAACTGAACGTCTGGTCGTTTGTTTTCTCTCTGCAAGCGGCTGATTTTTTTTCAGACTCCACTACATCCTCTCCCATTGGACGCGCCGAGATGTCGTCACAGCGCGCTGCGCCCAGATTAAACATTTTTTAATTTGAGCGCAGCGCGGTAGCATGTACACAATGAATGGGTTTGCTGCCGCCTTCCGCCGCCTGCCGCGTTCGGTGTGAAAGGCCCTTAAGTCTACTTATTTTTGCCTGTTTTTATTCTACTGTATGCACCTTTAGAGCCTTTAACACCCTGCAGCACTAGTAGCACTTTCTTGGGTTTTTATGTATTATTTTATTGCCTTGATGTAAAGCACTTGGGGTACCGTCTGGCTACTGTAAAGTGCTATACAAATAAATGTTGATTGATTGATTTGATTGAGCTGCTACGTTCGATAGCTAACGGGCTAGGCGCTGAACTGGGACACAGCTACACACACACACACACACACACACACACAGACAGACACACACACACACACAGCCTCAGCGTACTTGGCGTGCTGGTTGAGCCTCATGGCGCTGATGCACTTCCCCAGCGTGAGCAGAGAGCTGTTGATGTTTCCCGCCTCTTTCAGCCGCTCGCCGGTGTTCTGGGTGCGGGAGCAGCGCTCCGAGCCGGCCAGGTCGCACAGCGCCAGCCTGGACAACACAACAACACAACAACAACACAACAACATGATGAGTGTTGGCTCAGGCTCAGGCTCCGCCCACCGAGCTCGACACTGAGGAGACGCTCACTCACTCGCTGATGCCGAGGACTCTGGGAACTCCCACGGCGTCGACTCTCAGGACCCGGATGGAGAAGATGCTGTGGCTGCAGAGACACAGAGAGGCAGGGTGAACCAGAGTAGACTGGATAAAACTGGAATAAACTGGAATAAACTGGAATAAACTGGAATAAACCGGGGTAGACCTATAAACTGGAATAAACTGGAATAAACCGGAGTAGACCGGGGTAGACCGGGAGAAACTGGAATAAACTGGAATAAATGGAATAAACCAGAGTAGACCGGGAGAAACCGGAGTAGACCGGAATAAATTGGAATAAACTGGGATAAGAAGATGCTGTGGCTGCAGAGACACAGAGAGGCAGGGTGAACCGGGGTAAACCGGGGTAGACCGGGGTAGACCGGATAAAACTGGAATAAACCGGAGTAAACCGGGGTAGACCGGGAGAAACTGGAATAAACCGGAGTAGACCGGGAGAAACTGGAATAAACCGGAATAAGAAGATGCTGTGGCTGCAGAGACAGAGAGAGGCAGGGTTAACCGGGGTAGACTGGACAAAACTGGAATAAACCGGAGTAAACCGGGGTAGACCGGGAGAAACTGGAATAAACCGGAGAAAACCGGAACAAACCACAACAGAACAGTATAAATCAATATAAACCAGTATAAACTGGAATAAACCAGATTAAAACAGTGTAAATGGGAGTAAATGAGAATAAACAAGAATAAACGGTGGGGCGGTGTGTGGCGCAGTGGTTAAAGTGAAATTCCGGCGTAAGTGTAAACCATGGTCAAACACACCGTAACACCGAGTTAGACCCCCCCTCGAGAGATCAATTTGCCCGACCGCTACATTCACGAGATCCACCAACTTCAGCAAATACCGCAATATCGCCACACACGGCGCTCTCCGGATCCACTGTCTGACCGCAACCAAAACGCCACCATTTGCCCAAAATAATGCTCAGAACTGCACCAAATGTCATCAATAGTACACACAGGGTCCCAGCACGTAGTACGAGTTGTCAAACATCTGCTAGCTTTGCCTGTTTTCTTTAGCAAGGAGATGCAACTCAACTCACCTACTTCTCCTCCGGGAGCCGCTCGTTGGTGAGGAAGCCCTGACGAGTCGATCACCGAGTGCACCGGAGTTCCGCAGCTCAATCAACAATTACCTCATGGAAATACAATCAGAGTTTTTTTTTTTTTTATCTTGCATATCACTTTATAACTATTATTATCGAGTGCTGGCCACGATATAGGCGCAAATGAGCATTTTTAAGAGCTGCGGAACTCCGGTGCACTCGGTGATCGACTCGTCAGGGCTTCCTCACCAACCAGCGGCTCCCGGAGGAGAAGTAGGTGAGTTGAGTTGCATCTCCTTGCTAAAGAAAACAGGCAAAGCTAGCAGATGTTTGACAACTCGTACTACGTGCTGGGACCCTGTGTGTACTATTGATGACATTTGGTGCAGTTCTGAGCATTATTTTGGGCAAATGGTGGCGTTTTGGTTGCGGTCAGACAGTGGATCCGGACAGCGCCGTGTGTGTGGCGATATTGCGGTATTTGCTGAAGTTGGTGGATCTCGTGAATGTAGCGGTCGGGCAAATTGATCTCTCGAGGGGGGGTCTAACTCGGTGTTACGGTGTGTTTGACCATGGTTTACACTTACGCCGGAATTTCACTTTAAGGCGGCCGCCCCATGTAGAGGCTACAGTCCTCAACGCAGGCGTCCCCGGTTCGAGTCCCGTGTCGGGCAGACCTTTCCTGCATGTCATCCTCCTCTCTCTGGCCCCCCTTTCCTGTCTATCTCTACTATGTCTATCAAATAAAGGCATAAAAGCCAAAAAATATACTTAAAAAAAAAAAAAAAAGAAGAAACGGGTATAAATCGGAACAAACTGGAATAACCCGGTATGACACCTCGTCCTGACATACAGCGAGCAAGCGAAGCGGCAATGAAAACAGCAGCGTGACGATTTTGTCGCGAGTATATTCTATTGGTTCAGAATCCAAACCAATCAAATTATTGAGGGACGTAGCTACACAAACTTCTGTCGCTGTTCTGAGATTGCTGGCATTTCCTGGTTGCCTGGTTGTTTCTCACATCTCTGAGTGTTTGTTTACTCTCATATTCTCCTCTCTCTGGTAACTAGCTTGTCAACAGGAAGCAGCGTGGACTTATCAACCAATCAGAAGTGTTTAGGGGCGGGACACCGCCGCCAAATGTCGTCCAGAGAGAGACAACGCTAGAGATAACTTCAGGGTTGAGCGACATCGCTGGACGGAGAGACGTCAGGACAGGCTGGTTGAAAAGTAACGCATTCTAATGGACGGGGTGTAAAGCAGGATAAACGGTAATAAAGCTGGATGAACCGTTATAAACGTGACAGGTTCAGTATTGATGAGCGATGGACACCGACCGAAATCAATGTAAACGAGAATAATAAACCAGAATAAAGTAGAATAAACTGGAATAAACCAGAACAAACCACAATAGAACAGTATAAATCAATATAAATAAGAATAATAAACCAGTATAAACTGAAAGAAACTGGAATAAACCAGATTAAAATAGAGTACATGAGAGTTAACAAGAATAAACTGGTATAAACTAGAATAAACGGGTATAAATCGTAACAAACAAGAATAAACCGGTATAAAGCAGGATGAACGGTAATAAACGTGACAGGTTCAGTATTGATCGGTGAGGTTAGTGATCGGTTATTGATCGGTTATTGATCGGTGAGGTTAGTGATCGGTTATTGATCGGTTATTGATCGGCGATGGGCACCGACCTCCTGCTGGACAGATGGTTCAGTCTGGTGGAGGAGAAACTCTGGTTCTTCTTCCCGATCTTCATCACTCGGTACGCTTCATCAGAGCTGCTCACAGGGACCCAGCGCAGGTCTGACAGAGATACACACACAGAGAAACACACACACACACACACACACAGAGACACACACACACACACACACACACACACACAGAGAAACACACACAGAGACACACACACACACACACACACACAGAGACACACAGACAGAAGCTCAGACAGAATCATCTTCCAGAAAATCAATCAGTTTACCTGCAGAAAGTTCCTCTGTTAAAGGGATAGTTCAACATTTAGTCAAATTGGCCCATCACCATAATCCCTATAGTCATAGCAGTAGGTTCGTTACCTTTAAAGCAGATATCAGTGGCACGGCCGTTTCGGCTAATGCTGCGTTCAAGGCAGGCTTTTGAAACCGTAAGTTACAGCTTCAAGTCACAACTACGACTTGGTAGCGTTCCAGGTAACCCGTAGCTCGTGTTTTTACCGTCCTGTTGTCTGTGAAAGTTCCCTATAACGGCCACTCGTAACTTCCGACCCGTGAACTCGTACCAGATCGAACTGGTATGACTTCACAGGAAGGAAAAACACAAAGTACGAGTTTCCTTGAACGCACCATGAGTTAGCAGCCCCCGCCCTTGTCAGGCATCAATTGGTCCTCGTGCTACGTCACCACATTCACGCGCATCCCTTGGCTGCACACACAGCCCTTCATGCCGTTCTCTCCCCTCATTGGATAACACTTGTATCCCACAAGGAAAATGTTCTCCTCGGGTTACAGCAGAGCAGAGTGACGGAGAGACTCGTGTTTAGGCTGAAATACTTCATGTAAGTGATTGCTGACGGAAAATAGGACTATTTAGGACTTATATTAACAAAAACATTCCACTGATATCTGCTTTAATTGTCGGTGCAAGCTGTTTTTAGCTACGCTACGGAGGCTCATTATGGGATTTCTTGGTTTCCCTCATCATCAAACTCATCAAATACACAATCCAACAACTCCACAACGCTCTGGTGGACAAGTTGTGAGCTGCACATTCACCACGCTATGAGATAATAACACAACGTTACCACACAGAGTTGTTGTAGAGGGAAATACATGTAAAACCACTGATGCACGTTGCCTTCAGGGACAGTTTTTCATCAAACAGTCTCTGTATTTACCTATAGGGATTATGGCAATGGGCCAATTGGACTAAATGTTGAACTATCCCTTTAACAGAGCAGCAGTGACACACAGACACACACACACAGAGACACACTACCTTTGATGAAGGAGTTCCCTTTGACGTCCTGAGACAGACGCAGCGTCGTCCTCTTGTGGTGTCCACTGGGAACCTGGACAACGTAGAGATCACACAGCTAGAGAGAGAGAGAGTGTGTGTGTGTGTGTGTGTGTGTGTGTGTGTGTGTGTGTGTGTGTGTGTGTGTGTGTGTGTGTTCAGTCTGTTAACCCTCTCCAGTCAACGGCTTCCTGCTGCCCCCTAGTGGCCGTAACCTGATGCTGTGGGACTTTGTGCTGCTAGATCAGCGGTACTCAATAGGCCGCATCCGGCCCGCCGAACCTTCCAATCAGGCTCGCGACTGAGTTCTACTAGTTTACATACTGTATACTGTATTTCTCGGGCTCCGTGCGCCTGTAAGTCAAAGCGCTGGGACATGGAAACACGTGCGGAGCGTTTGTGTGTGCCTGTGAGGCGCTGCACTGGGATACAGAAACGCTGACGAACCCAAATCACCATGCGCGAGTGTTTGGGGGGCGGGCTGGACTGCAGGGTTTTCCCTGCCTGTCTGCAGAGACCGTGGGTGATTTTCACCGCCGTCTTGGTTCAACTGTGTGTGCATCATGCATGGGGGGCCGTTCAGATGAAGCTCAAACCCATTCAATGTAGCCGCGCGTCATGCACGCTCACAACTCAAAGCCGTAGCCGCGCGCATTTGATGAGACGCAATTGTTTTTCCGTGCACGTCTGCGGCGCACAGCTGCACGACCTGCTTCTCCCCCGGTGTTGTGTCCCTGTTCCATCGGCCTGTCTCTCCTACTGTTTCCCACTGAGCTCTGCCTCGTTTGAAAGGTGAAGGAAGCCCATGTGTGGAAAGACGTGGCCTCCGAGATGTAGAATGTGTATTACAGAAGAGAAACACATTTCAGGACCAATGACTTGTATCCTCAGAACAGAGTCAGACATGTCCTGTGATGGTCAGGTCATATTTAAGTTGAAAATCACAGGGCATGTCTGAGGATACAAGTCAGCAGTGTAAAGCTCCAGCATGATATGTAAATGATGATATGATAATGTCAAGATTTTTCACATCATACAAAACACCATGAAGTGTATAAATAAAAATTATGTGCTTACAAGTAAAATAAAAATATTTAAATTATTAGACGAAAAAGGTGAATTTAATTTCAATCTAGGCCTATTTGAATGTGCGGCCCCCAAGGTGTCTGTTAAGAAAAATTCTGGCCCTTCGACAAATGTATTTGAGTACCCCTGTGCTAGATCATACATGGGCATTTTACGGCCCGCGGGCCACACTCGGCCCGCATGCCGTCTCAATCCGGCCCGCGAGCCGAAGTGCTATTATGACCCGATTGCTTTTATTACGTTGATGCACACTAATCAGCTGTTTGAAACAGTGACAGCCCTGTCAGATCAGGAGCCTGCACATCACAGACAGAAACCTCCTCCAGGTAGAAGACAGTGATGAACGGCTGCTCAGTCTCTTTCTCTGTCTGACACCAGAGCTCCGACGGAGGAGGGAGAGCAGCCGCTCTGGTGCAGGTTTTCTCCACAGCGGAGTTTCTGATCACCGTGACCTGTCAGCGGTAGCCTAGACCACGGGACCGGGCCGGTGTTTCACAACCCTCCGTCAGCCGAATCAGAACTGCTGACGGTTACAAAGCCCCATCACGGCACCTTATTATTATTTCCCCAACACTAAGGTTTAGCAAACTGTGATTAAAAGAGCATTTTATGAGATCGCTGGGTTTTCTGACGTGATCGACCATATGACTGATTGTAGCCACGTGCGTCTGAAGCCTCCATCCACCAATGGCTACATGCTTGTAATCAAATCAGTCTTTTGTTTTTCATGTTGGTGCTGTTAGGCAGCAGCAAAGGAGTATTGTGTTTCTTCATAAATAAAAGGTTATCTACAAATAGAACAGTCTCACTGAATCAGAACTGAAAAGGATCTGAGTGCTTAATTATAATATTCAGGTGTCTGTGAACATTATTAATTGGTGCAGTCATTTATGGTCAGTAAGTTTTGATAAAACAATCTGCCTTGAGTCCATATTTATATCATAATACAGCATGTTTCTTCAGTGATCTGTGATGGATATAAGTTGAAAATGCGATTACATGGATTGTGGGCTGTCAGCCTATTGTAATGCAATCATTTCCACCAAATATATGTAGTTATATAGGCTAATATATAATTATATATAATTCAGCAATAAATATTTGATGTTTCAATTTGATTTCGAATCGTGTGGCCCTTCACTCACTTTATCGGAGTCAGTGTGGCCCTCTGGAAAAAATAATTGCCCAGCCCTGTGCTAGAGGAAGTCTGCACGTGACCACACGCCTCCACGACTCGACGGCACGAGGAGAGAATAAAAAACAAAAAAGACCTGATAGTATTGATCGGCCAAAGTTCTTGTTATCGTTAGTAGGCCTGTAACGATACACCAAAGTCACGATTCGATTCGTATCTCGATTTCTGACCCACGGTTCGATTCAATTCAAATTTTTATGGTTAAAAAAAGAAGAGATTTAGGCAGCAAAATAGTCCACCAAGCACTGGTCGACCAAAAACACATTAGCCGACCAAAATCTCATTGGTCGATTGGTCGCAGGAACAAAAAACAAAGAACATTTGGAGCCCTGTGTGTGTCAATGAGCTGTATAGTGTAGTCAGAGAGGAGATGCAGCTAAATCACACATAATTAATACGTTAAACTTTAAACCCTGTGGATTTATCTTATTTTGTTTTAACGATGATGATTGTAAACACTGTCTAATAAATGTATCTTTTAATTTTCCATTGCAGAGGGATAAACGCATCGATGGCTTTGGAATCTGGAGGAAACTGTTGATGAAACGTTGATGAAACGTTTCCCTTCTGGTTTTTATTTCTAATCTCCTTTTTCTTTCACGGCGCTACGGCAGAAAATGGAAGTTAAGCACCAGTTTGACTTTCTCCGCTGCATTCACTGAAACCAAGGGTCTGCTACTGTGTGTGTGTGTGTGTGTGTGTGTGTGTGTGTGTGTGTGTGTGTGTGTGTGTGTGTGTGTGTGTGTGTGTGTGTGACCTGTTCCAGCAGGTCGTGGATGTTGTCGTTGTAGATCTCACAGAAGGAAACCCAGACGGAGAAACGGACGTTGGAGCCGACGTCCAGACAGAAGCTGTCGGCTTCAGAGAGGCTGCTGCTGTCAGAGGAGAGGGACGAGGCTGCACACACACACAGAGACACACACACACACACACACACACAGAGAGACACACACACACAGAGAGAAACACACACACACACACACACACACACACACACACACACACACACAGAGAGAAACACACACACACACACACAGAGAGACACACACAGAGACACACAGAGAAACACACACAGAGAGACACACACACACAGAGACACACAGAGAGACACACACACACACACACACACACAGAGAGACACACAGAGAGACACACACACACACACAGAGACACACACACACACAGAGAGAAACACACACACAGAGAGAAACACACACACACACACACAGAGAGACACACACACACAGAGAGAGAAACACACACACAGAGAGAAACACACACACACACACACACACAGAAACACACACACAGAGAGACACACACAGAGAGAAACACACACACACACAGAGAGACACACACAGAGAGAAACACACACACACACACACACACACACAGAGAGAAACACACAGAGAGAGAGAAACACACACACACACAGAGAGACACACACACACACACACACACACACAGAGACACACACACACACACACACACACACACAGAGAGACACACACACACACACACAGAGAAACACACACACACACACAGAGAGAAACACACACACACACACACACACACACACACACACACACAGAGAAACACACACACACACACACACACACACAGAGAGAAACACACACACACACACAGAGACACACACACAGAGAGAAACACACACACACACACACACACACACACACACACACACACACACACAGAGACACACACACACACACACACAGAGAGAAACACACACACAGAGACACACACACAGACACACACACACACACACACAGAGACACACACACACACACACAGAGACACACACACACACACACACAGAGAGAAACACACACACACACACACAGAGAAACACACACACAGAAACACACAGAGAAACACACACACAGAGAGACACACACACACACACACACACAGAGACACACACACACACACACACACACACACACAGAGAGAAACACACACACAGAGACACACAGAGAAACACACAGAGAAACACACAGGGTGAGTCCTGTGGGTTCGAGCCTCAGACTTCGTTGTAAATAATAAAAGGATGAATGAGAGTGAAACCTTCTAGAAACGTGGACCGTCCAGACGTCTGACTCTTATCGCTCTGCAGAGACAAACAGAGACAGAGGGTCAACATCAAGGCTGTCAGCTACAGCTACAGCTCAACACAAGTTACATTTAAGACTTTTTAAAGCCACTTGAAATTAAATGTAAGACCGACTTCACAATAAACACAAATGCAAAAAAAAAAAAAGAAAAACACCAAAAAGCACCACATCAGTTACATAGGGTGAGTGACATCATCTAACAGCTGTGTAGTTGTGCTGCAGCGTCATCTCCAGGTGTGTTTACTGACAACACAACATTAACCCACGGCTCATTGTTGATCATTTCCACATTTTCTGACCACAACAGAAGCCTGTTGAATCCAAAAAGGCGCTTGGATTTTGCATTTGTTTCGGTTTGCATTCACACCAGACGCAAATCGCACCAGGGTTCGTTTGGGACTCTGGTCCGGACCAAACAAGTGAACTGAGTCCCAGCTGAAGAGGTGGTCTTGGTCCACTTGTTTGATCCGGAGTCCGCTGGTTTTTATTCACACCTCCACAAAAAGTCCGCACCAGAGGAAAAGTCCGTTTCAAGCGGACCAAACGAGCCTGGTGTGAATACGCCCTTAATAAACATAAACATGAGGCTGTCTGTCTCTGTGTGTCTGTGTGTGTCTGTGTGTGTGTGTGTGTGTGTGTGTCTCTCTAACCTCTTTGAGCAGCCGGAGCAGACTCCTCTTGCTGCTGCTCTCGGCTGCCTGCTGGTCTGGGGTCAGTCTGCTGAAGTCTCTGCAGCGTTGAGGCTTCAGGTCCCAGCGGTCGTAGAGTCGCCCCTCGATGCTGCTGAAGATCAGAGCCAGAGAGCGAGGCAGCAGCCCCGAGTCGTGGTCCGGACCTGGGGACACCGAGAGGAAACAACAACATCATCATCATCACTACGTGTTCCTAGTTCAATCAGACTGATCAGAGCTATTGATCTGATCGGTTCACAGAGACCAGGACACATCCACAACTACTATCTGTAACTAAATACCGTACTTTCTGGACTATAAGCCGCTACTCTTTCTCCCGCCCCGGTGTCCCAGCTCTCGTCTCACAAATGCAACGCGCTCCGTAACCCGTAATCTTGTGTTTATGACGGTTAAAACGACACAAACACACGCTGTAACATCGTATATGTTATGTAACGTTATCCACCGCTCCATTTACTGATGTTTCACCGGCTTCGTTGTAAACAGATGCACATGGAGGAGAGGAGCGTAACCAGAACAGACTGTCACAGTTCTACTGTCTTTCTGTTACAACATGAAAACCTGCAGCTTATATTCAAGTGCGGCCGATATACCGTATTTTCCGGACTATAAGTCGCGTTTTTTTTCCTAGTTTGGCTGACCATGCAACCTATATTCAGAAGCGACTTACATATCAAAAATATAGCCTACTACGCTACAACCACAAGAGGGAAGGGAGGCTTTTATTTCTAAATCCCTCCTCATTCAGTAGCTCATCTTCATCTTCCTCACGTGCTGTCGGACCTGTCTCCGTTGCACCGTAGCGCTTCACTCAGTCAGTTCAGAGTGTTTTCACAGCGTGTTCTGCGGCCCGTCTTCGGTCCGACAGTGCAGGGCCGTCCCTCTCTGAAGCAGAGGAGAGGTCGGCTTCACTCCCGTCAGTCTTCACAGAGTCCACAGAGAGTTTCTCATCATATCCTCGTCAGTTTGCTCCAGGTGACGGAGTTGTTTTTTTTCTTTTTCAACCCGGCCTGTAGTAGGCTATAGGTGTCGGCCTTTCGTGTAAACAAAGCCCCGGCCGTTATATGAGACCCGGCTATTTTGAAAAATAAATGCGACTTATAAACCGGTGCCACTTCAGTGTTTCCCGCCTAAACTAACATCTTAAAAAAAAAAAAAAAAAGTAGCGATATTCGCCCCGGCGGACGATCGCCTTCATTCATCTCCGCAGTGCGCACACATACACACCACAGAGAAGCGCGCATGCATAACAACAGCGCGTGGTGAAAGCGAAACTTATGCTGCGTTCAAGACGACTCGGAAGTCGGAAAAAAACGAGCTCCGAGTTGTAAAAAATTAATTGAACGGCGTCGAACTCGGAAATTACAGGTCGGGAACTCGGGTATCATATCAGAGCTCCGACTTTCTGACTTGACGTCACGACAACATGAAAACATGGCGTCATGCCCTCGTCTGAAACAGTTAGAATTTAGACATTTTTATTTATTTGTTGAGGTTTTAATGCATATTTTTGTGTATTATTGCAGTAGCCTTTATGAAATACGTTTATATTAAGATGTGATTGTTGTATTGGTGTGAAATTGTGTTTCCTCGTATGTGAGGGAAATAAGGTTTAACTGTTATCAAGGCTGTAACATTATATGTGCACTCATCTGCAGCGTCTCCTCTCCTCCAGAATAAACATCATTTACTGCTGCAGTGATTTTTACTGTTCAGCGATGAGCCACAATACGACAAACTTCCTTCAGGTAGCCATGGTTTTTTTCTACCGAGTTCCTGCAGCGTGAACGCAATGATGTCGGAAGTCGGAAATTTCCAAGTTGGGAATCCCGACCTCCGAGTTGTTATGAACGCACCATTAATACGGCGCCCCCCCGCCCCGCCAACAGGACAGACACCACCTTAACTAACACATTTTCTGGGGGAAACACTGCACTTCTATATGATTTTTTCCTCTTCATGACGTATTTTTTGACAGATGCGACTAATACTGCGGTGCCACATATAGTCTGGAAAATACAGTGTTTATTTTCTTGTAACATTTAGCTGGTGCGGCTAATACTCAGGTCCTCTATGGTCAGAAAGTACGGTAGCCACTGATCAGAACAGTGGTTTGGTGTTCTCTGGATCAATAACAGACTCTCTGGTCCTGGTTGTGGTTCTGACCCAGGAAGGTGAAGGTCTTCCCGGCGTTAGTGACTCCGTAGGTGAACACCAGACAGTTTCCTCCGTCCAGAACGTCTCGGACTGAACCACGAAGAGAACCCTCGAACACCGTCCTCTGGCCCGCGTCCGGTCCAAACACCTGCACACACACAGAGAGACACACACACACACACACACACACACACAGAGAGAGACACACATACACAGACACACACACACACAGAGAGAGACACACACACACACAGACACACAGAGAGACACACACAGACACACACACATGTGTACATTAAACCAGTTTGTTTCTGTGTTTATTCTCTCGTTCTCTCTCCCAGAAGTCTGGATTAAAGATGTGATGAGCCGTCTGTGGCTCTAACTAATGAAATAATCTCTTAAATGATTAGAAATTATAACAAATGTATCATAGAACAGCACAAACATGGTTTGGTTGTTGTTTTTTTGGAAACTAAATCCTTAGCAGGGTCTGACAGAGTCAAACTGAGCTCTGACAGCTGATGTCATGATGTGATTAATCATTTTCCAGGACAACTCAAGTTTTTCTCAGACATTTGACTTTTCTTCTAATTTTCCATGTGTTTTCCATGCCGGCCAGGTGCATGCTGGGAGATGCTGGGAGCAGCCTCAGGCCAGGTGCATGCTGGGAGATGCTGGGAGCAGCCTCAATGCTGGGAGCAGCCTCAGGCCAGGTGCATGCTGGGAGATGCTGGGAGCAGCGAGTTACCTGAGTGAAGCTGAACCTCTGAGCCGTCTGGGGGAGAGACTTGTCGCTCTGACGGTTTGACTGAGCGGCGCGAGGAGCCTTCAGCACCACGGTGTCGGGACCCTCGATGGTCAGACACTCCTGAGGACGGACACAGAGACTCAGTTACAGTTACAGTTACAGTTACAGTTACAGGGGGGCACTGAGTCAGTTAGTTCCAGATAAACACGAAGTTTTGAGCATTTTATTAACTCACTGAGTGCCGCGCTCCTTGTACCGGCAATTTAGATCATTTTTGACTTTTTATGTAGAGCCATAGTTTATTCTATATTATTGCCACCAACACATACTGTAGCTCAATTGAAAGGTTTAACTTTATGCTTCAAATGGTCACAAACCGTTTGTTTCTACGTGCCTCCGTTCCTGAGAAAAGTCAAGCTAAACATGGCTGGGTTTCACCAAAATCCCTCCTTTTTTTCTAGAAAAGGAGATAGAGCGTCTTTTCTGAAAGCTGCTCTGTTTGTGTCTGTCGCTCTTCTGACACTCGCATCTCTGGATCAAAGGGCTCGTATAAGATAAATATGAGTTAAAAAAGAACAAACGCAACAGTTCCTTTCCCTACAACGGAGTATTAGAGCCACATTGAGAAAAAAGTCATAGTTTTACTTAGAAAGGAAATACTAATATAATATCAGGGTTTATACAGGAATCTTGAAGTTAATTTTAAAACCTTTTTAAGACTTTTTCAAGACCTTCTCAATACTTTTCAACACCTCACCACCACTTCAAGCTGTGACCATTTACATCAGTGACACTGTTAACGTAATAACAGTTTTAGTTTGTGATAAAGACAATAGACCACTATGATACAACAGAATTCAAAATAGGCTGGGATAAGAAATAAAAGGCAAAGTTTATAAAAAAACAAAAAAACATTGCTCCACTCTCAAAAAACAAAAGCAACAATCTTCTTTTCTTTTTCATGAACCGGTTCATCTTTGGTTTTTAATAAAATGAATAAACTCACACACTTTCACAATGTTTTTTAAGACTCAAACTCTTGGACAGCTAATTCAGAAAAAATACCTTCAAACTTTAAGACTTTATAAAGTCCTGAAAAGACTTTTAATACTTTTTAAGGGTCTTAATTTTCCCAAAATTGATGTATCACCTGTTAATACTTTTCAAGACCCCGCGGATACGCTGAATATAATAATGTAATATAATAATATTCCACAGAAAGAACTTGGAGGAAATCGCTGCTTTATTTTCTCATGAAATTACCACTTTATTCTCAACGTGGCCCTGAAAGTAGTGTTCAGTCACTAACTCAGTTACTATTTGGGTAAAGTAGTAACTAGTAACTGTAACTAGTTACTTTGTTTCTACGGTAACGTGTCCAGTTACCTGTGGGTCTCCTCCGCTGCTCTCTGCGGCGGTGAACGGTCGAATCCTCAGGT
Organism: Trachurus japonicus; assembly: GCF_045865225.1. Lineage (NCBI taxonomy): Eukaryota > Metazoa > Chordata > Actinopteri > Carangiformes > Carangidae > Trachurus > Trachurus japonicus. The sequence continues at coordinate 413,138 of NC_140925.1, forward strand.
AAACCTGCAGGTTCTCAGACGGGGCCGCGGCGCCGTCCTGATGACATCACAACCACACACACACACACACACACACACACACACACAACCACACTCTCCTGTTTATTCTACATCTAACTGATCCTGTTAAAGGGACAACCAGGGGCCTCATTTATCATTGTGGATACACGCTTTTTTACACGCTCTTTCCCCCATTTTGTGCGTACGCACTTTTCTCCGCCTAATTTGGGATCTATCAAACCAAAACTTGTCGGGAGTAAGAGCAAAAATTTACGACCAGTCTGACCATGGCGTACCGGCATTTACACGCTTTTTGAAGAACAGGAGGAATTGGCGACGCCGCTGCAGAGTCAGAGAACTGCAGTGTGCGAGGGAGAGTGGAGCGCGGACACTGTTTGAAGTAGCAAGTGGTGGTGATGATGACCCCCCCCCCCCCACCACCACCACCACCACCGCACACGTGTTGACGTCGGCACTTTACATGAAAAGCACAGCGACTCTGATTTTTCCCCTGTGCATTTACACTAGTTTGCTCCTAAATACTGGCTTTATAAAACGAATTTCGTTTTCTTTTGATATCATATTGATATTTTCCCTTGCATGTAGGCTACACCTCTTCCACAACCAGTCTGTCCAGTCTGGAAAATAATTTCTGCGACGTGCGTGTGTTACGTAGCCAGACTGGACACACACAAGCAAGCAGCAAGCCCAATAATGTCGGCGCAAATCAAAGCAAATGAGAAAACATGATCGATATTTTTTGTGTGAATAATATTTATTGTATTTAACAAAAATGGGTGCTGCCCAACATCATTTTAGGAAAAGTCACAGACTGGTGGACTTCAATGTTTTTTTTTTTAAATATATAGCTATGCACAAATGAAAATCAAAGTCTTCCAGTGAACGGAAGTTGGGGGTTAGTGGAAAGGGGTGCAAAGTACTGACTGGCAGTGGAAACCCTGCTTTAAATTATTATGACATGATCTAAAATAAGGGGCAGAATAAATATGATTATTCTTCTTTCTGTTCTGTTTCATTTAGATTTGGGAGTTTTTTGTATTTATTGATTTCATCTTCAATGCAAGATGATGTTTCTGACTGATATTGCCGTGTTACCGTGTATCTCGCTTTCAGAGAAATTCCGCTTCTTTCTCCGCTCTCCGTCCGTCTGTTGTCTTCACCGTCTTCCACTGACGTCATTCCACACGTTTCCAGAGTGCACATGGCTACTTAATATGCACGTAACTGATTTGCATTGACCACTTATGGTTGCGTGGGGCCGTTTAGGGGGCTGGGTATGAGGCGTGTTCTCATCCACGCTTTTCTCAGGTCCGGTGTGATCTATCAAGGGAAATACCGTGCAGCCGTGTGTACGCGGAGTTTGATAGATCTGAAAAGAGTGTATATTTTTTGGTCGTACGCACATTTTGCCTTTCCGTCGTACTGAAAATTTAAGAGGACTTTTACACGCTCTTTGATAAATGAGGCCCCAGGAGTTTGTATCTGGTTATAAAAAGTCTGATATTAATGTGGATGAATCTCCGTTACCACTTGTTAATGGTCCATTTTAGATAAATCTATGGTTTTGTCTCTATGGTTATTTTGTTATTATTAGTGGTGGTGGAAATGCTGGGCGAGCCGACCAGCGTTTCTTTACTTTCGGTTTCGTGGCGAGTCATGAGAATAACGCCGCCGTATGAATCTCCGTTTATGGTGGGAACTACGACGGTATGTGATCGTCTTCCAACCTCTGACTTTAATTCTTGATGAATGAAAACATGAGTCTGTCTTGACCCGGTCAAAGAATTTCACGGTGCGGAGGCTCATAAATGTAGTGTGAAAACACTTCGCTTTAACAAAACTCCTAGTTGTCCCTTTAATATTGTGTTGCCATGGTAACTGTGTATAGAGTTAGTCGTAGCTGTTGCGTCTCACCTGAGGAGGAACAGCATCGAACTCTCCCAGCAGGTCTCTCCTGATGTCGTCGACCTCCACCGGGCCCACGCGCTCCGGCTTCCCCGCCAAGCACGACTCCATCATCTCACACACACACAGAGAGACACACAGAGAAAAACACACACACACACAGAGAAAAACACACACATTAGAGTTCAGCCGTTCCAGGGTAAACACAGGAATCTAGAAGTTAATTCTAAAACCTTTCTTCAGGGTCTCTGCAGGTTTCACCGGCTCAAATCTAAGACTTTTTAAGACCATTATGGATGAAATTTAAGACCTATCATGACTAGGGATGTCACAATAATAGATTTTTTTGGAACGATTATTGTCAGAGAAATAATCACGGTATTATGATAACACTATTAATGTGTAAAATCAAATTATTTATAATATACATACATATTAATTATAAAATATTTTAAATATCTATTAAAATATGACCAATTATTAACCCGCCAGGGCAAGTGTTTGAAATATTCAAGTCATTAATTGTCATCGAAGTTAATTTTAATCTTTTTTTTTAATTACAAATGACACTGTAGCATTTAAATTCCTACCAGTTCAATGCTACGTTAGATAAATGGACCAGTATCTGTGTATTTAACTTTACTTTGGCGCCACATCTGCCTACACGGTTCATACATAATGTTTTTTTGGAAAGTGACGGTATTTAGGAATCTTTGCGATCAATTAATTGTAGTGTTTAATACCGCGATTAATTGTGAAAACAAGTAATCATGACATCCCTAATCATGACAAATAAAAAACGTACAAAAGAAATGAAGAGTCACAAAATTAGAAATTGATTGCAATACATAAGTTGCGTGTTAGGCTTGTTTGTAGTTGAAAATACATTTAATAAAGCACAATGAAGTGTTGCAGGAGCATTTTATTGAGTATCTGCGAGGGCTCGACCATAACACTTTCAAAACCTTCTTAATACTTTTCAACACCTCACCACCACTTCAAGCTGTAACCATTCACATCAGTGACACTTTGAACTGAACAGGTTTAGTTTGTGATAAAGACTCTAGACCACTATGATACAACAGAGTTCAACATAGGCTGAGATAATAAATCAAAGGCAAAGTTTATAAAAAAAAAATAAAAAAAACATTGCTCCACTTTCAAAAAACAGAAACAACAATCTTCTTTTCTTTTTCTATGTACCGGTTCATCTTTGTTTTTTAATAAAATGAATAAATTCACACACTTTTACAATGTTTTTTAGGACTCAAACTCTTGGACAGCTAATTCAGAAAAAGCACCTTCAAAATGTAAGACTTTATAAAGTCGTGAAAAGACGTTTTAATACTTTTTAAGGGTTTTAATTTTCCCAAACTTGATTTATCACCTGTTAATACTTAGTAAGCCCCGCGGAGACGCTGCAGTTTCCTAACAAACACAACACAACAGTGAAACTCTGAGCCTGTTGTTCATGTTATTGACACCTGAAACTCAGACACACACCATATAACTTAATCAGTTCTATAATCGATCAATAATCAGTCAATAATCATTAAACCAGAGACGTTGAGATAGAAGGACTTTGATGAAACTGAACCGACGGTAGCTGTGTTGTTAGCATTAGCCACACGGAGCTAACCACAGACATGAGCTGTAAGTTACAGTTCTAACGGCTGTTTTATGTGTTCGTCCTGAGTATAACTGAATAATTAAAGGTTGAAGATGAAGCGGAGACTCACTGTGAACAGTTTATTCACCTCACTGAGCTCTGACAGCGGGAAACATCGGAAACAAGAGAGAATATCGCTGCCGTTCGCTTAGCTCAGCTTAGCTTAGCTGCTGCTGCTCCGCGGGCTGAGGTTTAAACTGAAGCCAGGCGGCCAATCAGCACAAGCTACGTCACAGCTCCCGTTCCCGTGTTCTCGCGAGATTATAATAAAGAGGGAGTGTGGAGCAAGCAATACAGCAACGCAGAATAAACAAAACATCAAAGAGACTCTAGACTTGATTAATAAACAGACTCGTTGTGATTATCTTGAAGAAGAAGAACACGCGACCAGAGGATACACATTTTAAATTTGACAAAAATTACAACAACAAAAAAATCTTTTTTTTAATTATTTTTATTCAGCATAATGAGTGCAGGGACAGATAAAGACAGACATTACAAGACGTGATAAGGCATACACTGAAAACAGAGGTGGTATAAAGACAAAAATGCTCTAATAAATGAATTAAATAATATAATATAAAATAAATAAGTAATATAGGACTGATAGAAAACTGTCATTTGAGTAAAACTGAAGAGCTGACCGGCTTTTTTCAAGTTTTAATACCTATATTTCAGAGACTCGAAATAAAAATAATTCATTTCGATTAAAAATAATGGAAATGAGGGAGTTCCTCTGGACATTTAACTTATATTATCATTAATTAGATCCGTTTTTTTTCCTTTTATTGACAAGCAAGTAGAGTACAATAATGTTTTTAGAATAGATATGAAACAAGGTAATAATCAGGCGAGATGGTAATAAAAAAAACCTAATAACAATTAGAAGAGGAGAGAAGCAAACATAAAAAAAGAAAAAGGGTACATACATTGGTCACGCGTAGAATACAGAGTACACAAAGACTATAATCATTGATTTATACACAAATAACACAGATTTCTCAAAACTAAACCGAAGTTAAAGGTGTTTCTACTTGAATTCAACTTTCATTTTAAATCTCTCAGAATTATAAATGAGATCTATTTCTGCAGTATTACGACAGACTTTTCATTTCATCTTTACATCACACAGATTTTTTCTTTTTTTTTTTTTTTTAATTTATTAACATTTATGTACAGAACAATACTGTTGTGCCAGGGGGAAAAATATATATATAAATATACAAAGAGATTATGTTTACCATGTATATATAAAAAAATAAAATATCTATATATATATGTATATAAAAAAAAACAAAAAAAAACATTGAAGTAAAGAAGATCATATTAAATAAATAAATACTTATCCAAAATAAAATTGTTTTTTAATGCTTTTGGTGTTTCAAGTCCTTTGGTTTACATCACACAGATGTAAAGATGTAAACACGGGCGGCGGCGGATGACGTAATCAGACGGGGACCGCGGCAGCAGCAGCGAAGAGACGGAAGAGGATCAGGACTGAAGCGGATTAAAGAAGCTGCTGCTGCTGCTCGGACACTTCACCTGCTCAGCGGACAGACAAGTAGGCCTACCTGTTCACCTGTTCACCACTTCACCTGTTCACCCGTTCACCGAGGAGAGAGAAGAGAGAGGACAGAAGCGGCGCCGAGGAGACGCAGCGACACGTTTCCATGACAACGGTGAAGCGGGGAGGAGGAGGAGGAGGGGGAGGAGGGGATTTATAATCTATAATATAATATTACTTGTTACCGATCAAAGTGACTGTTCATGACGTCACTACAACGGATCATTCTCAATAACGACCAGTCATCGATGATCAGTGATCTGGAGATAATGGGCTTTATGCTCAGCTCCGCTACTTCCTGAAATAAGGGTTGTTGATTAAGTGTGTCTGACCTCACAACAATGGTCAGACACACCTGGATTCATCAGTCGGTCCAATAATGTAAGACAGGAAATAAAGGAGCTGGTTTATTTCAGGAAGTAGTGGAGCTGTGCATAAAGCCCATTGGATTCATCGATCAGTTGTGTTGTTGTTGCTGTTTGTATTGGGCTGACTGAATGACACTGTGTTGGTGTTTCCTCATAGTTTCATACAGGTCAAGTAGTTGTAGTTTATGATCTGATCTGTAGCTCTAATTCTAGTGGGTTGTCATTTACTGCCAAGGATTAAAGGGATAGTTCACCCTAGAATGATATTTCGCTCATTATCTCCTCCCCCTCATGTGGACTAAGGGCTGGGAGAAGTTTCAGATTCCTCCGTCCCTTCTCTGAGTTACAGGGGGTCTCGGCGTAGCAGTGCATGTCCATATAACGGTTGCAAAGGGACACCGGAGCTCTTCGTAAAAAAACACACACAAAAAAACATCCAAATACCTCCATGCTGCTCGTATGTAATGTCCGTCTTGTGCTGAAGCCCCAAATTGCGTAATTGTCCCGAAAAAAATTAAATAAGTCTATATTTTAAGCTTGTTTGTAGCGGAAGCTTCTCGAAGCTCCTCTTCCTGGTCCGTCCAAATCTCGCGTGATTTGCGCCGGCGTCAGTGCGGTTACTGCGAATCACGCGAGATTTGGACGGACCAGGAAGAGGAGCTTTGAGAAGCTTCCGCTACAAACAAGCTTAAAATATAGACTTATTTAATTTTTTTCGGGACAATTACGCAATTTGGGGCTTCAGCACAAGACGGACATTACATACGAGCAGCATGGAGGTATTTGGATGTTTTTTTGTGTGTGTTTTTTTACGAAGAGCTCCGGTGTCCCTTTGCAACCGTTATATGGACATGCACTGCTACACCAAGACCCCCTGTAACTCAGAGAAGGGACGGAGGACTCTGAAGCTTCTTCCAGCCCTTAGTCAACATGAGGGTGAGTAGATAATGAGCGAAATATCATTCTAGGGTGAACTATCCCTTTAATAAAGAACTATTCTATTCTATTATCTCATTATCACCTTCTAGTGCAGAGTTTCAGCAGCTGCTCACCTATAGGCTGCTGCTCTTTGTGGGCTCAGTTTAAAAAAGCAAGTACTGTCAGACTTCAGGTTGCCTTTAATGAACGATTGTTTACGAACTGTGATGAGGAAAGCTCGGTGGTGCAGACTGAGACACACTGGTGTCTCTGTGGTTAAAGGGACAGTTCAACATTTAGTCAAATTGTCCCATTACCATATAACCCCTATAGTCATAGCAGTAGGTTCGTTACCTTTAATTGTCGGTGCAAGCTGTTTTTAGAACGGCGGAGCAGAGCCGTGAGCTGCTCAGAGCTACGCTACGGAGGCTCATTATGGGATTTCTTGGTTTCCCTCATCATCAAACTCATCAAATACACAATCCAACAACTCCACAATGCTCTGGTGGACAAGTTGTGAGCTGCACATTCACCACGCTATGAGATAATAACACAACGTTACCACACAGAGTTGTTTTAGAGGGAAATACAGAGACTGTTGATGAAAAACTGTCCCTGAAGGCAACGTGCATCAGCTGTTTTACATGAATTTCCCTCTATCTATCTATAGATCAGTTATAGGAGATTAGCAGCTGGTTGCCAGGTGACCGTGAGCTAGCAACAGTATCATCAATATTACTGTATTATCAATAACATTATCAATATCTGTTCTTTTCTCTGTGTGTGTGTGTGTGTGTGCAGCAGGTGTCCCAGTGTGTCCTCAGAGTGTGAGTCCGTGTGTGTGTGTGTGTGTGTGTGTGTGTGTGATGGTGGACTGCAGCGATGGCGGCCGCTGGCTGGACGCCCACTACGACCCGGTGGCCGGCCTCCACACGCTGTCCAGCTGCGTGGACCTGGCCGACCTGGGCGGCGACGGCGAGTCCCAGCTGGTGGTGGGCGACCTGGGCGACCCGGGCGCCGCGGCGACGGCGGCGGGGACGGGCATGAAGCTGAAGGTGTACCGCGGCACGGCGCTGGCCAGCGAGAGCGCGCTGCTGGACCTCCCCGCCGGCCTCGTGGCCTTCTTCATGGACCTGCACGAGCCGCGCATCCCGGCCGTCGCCGTGGCGTCGGGGCCCTGCGTCTACGTCTACAAGAACCTCCGGCCCTACTTCAAGTTCACGCTGCCGGGGCTGGACGTCAACACGCTGGAGCAGGTCTGACCACACAGCTACAACTACTAGTACAGTAATGTTCAACTATCATCAGTTTGAGTCGTTTTTTATTTTTTGTCACTTTATTTATTTATTTTATTTTAATGTTTATTTTGCAGGGACGATACATACAACATTGCCACAAAGAATGAAAAATGCGATGCATACAAGACGTGTAGCTTCAGCTAATTTGCAGTCTTTGTCCCTGGTCAGGCTAAAGAAGGATAAAAGATACTGAATACCGTTACAATAAGTGCAATAATACAAATACAGTGAATAATACAGTGAATAGTTATCATGAATAAATAAACACAGCTACAAAATTTAGATTAAGAAATTGCACAAATTAAATACATTAAACATTAGTAAAATGCTGTATTGACAGTGACTTGAGAGAAGTTAATGTTCACATTTCTGCTGCTGCTTAAGCCGATGTTTAGTTCTAGCACTAAACATCTTTAATTCTGTTTGGGATTTGATTTCTGCTGGTAAAGAATTCCATAGGTGTGTCTATCTACCCAGCACTGAGAGGGATGATTGACCGAATGTCGTCCTGCATCTTCCAATTTTACAGTTTTGCTTGTTCATGCTCCTTGTCGTTGTCCCACAGTCGTCTGACTTAGTAAAAATCTGTGACATCGCTTGTGGGGCTTAAATTTTTATTGAACTTTTAAGAAACATACAAATAAGTACAGGTTCAAGATACACATGTTTTCTTGTGTGTGTTTTGGTGCTGACATCCTCTCACACACCAAAAGGAGAGATTATGAAATCCAAACAAATATGACACATAAGGAATCCACATGAGAAGAAACCGAGTCCACCAAATAAATGATACAAGGTGCTGCATTTAGTCTCTGGTCTGCTTTGTGTAACTCCAAAGTAGTTCCCAAGAGCTCATCCCGTCTTCCTCTTTGCCTTTCAGCTACAGAGCAGCTTCATAGGATGCTGTCTCTCCCTCAGAGTAGGAGACACGGCCGTCTTCCAATGTCTTAGAGTCACTCTGGAGGCTGTAATCAGGCCCACCATGATAACAGAAAATGTTCCTTTAGATATATTTGGTAACTGAGACCTGTCCCCTAGAAGACCCATAGCAGGAGTCAAGGGGACTGCTGAACCACACCATTCACTCAGGAAGTCCACAACTTCTCCCCAGATTGGAGCCACTAATCTACACTCCCATACAGTGCAAACAAGTTCCCAGTCCTGTTTTACATTTCCAACACTTATTGTCATTCAACAATTTCATTCTATGTGATCTCACAGCAGTGTGGTAACATCTGTGTATAATCTTGTACTGTGTGAACTTCCTGAGTCGTTTTTTAAAGAGAAAAAGTCCAGATTCTCTGATTGCAGCTTCTTCAATGTGAATATTTCTGGTTCCTTTAGATTAGATGAACTTTATTGTCTCCCAAAGGAGAAATTTGTCTTGGGCAGAGTTCATAGAGCCGTATAGCAACAAGACAATCAGTACAGTGACAGACAGACAAAACAGCGTTACACAGCATCTGAACCATAGCAGTCAGCATTATGGGTTCTAGAAGAGAGGTGGAGGGTAAAAAAGGACAGAAGCTTGACTTGGTAAAAGATAAATAATAGAATTTAAAAGATCCTGAGATCCATGGAGAATTATAAGAGTAAAAACTGGAGCTGCACTACGGTTCCTCCACCAGCCTGAGGTTGATGCTGCCGCCATACAAGGGTTAGGGTTAGGGTTAGAAAGCCTTATACATCTGATAAGACTTTCTACGCTGCGTCGTAGAATGCTGACATGGTTTTCCTGCTCACCCCGAATAGTCTCAGTCTTCGGGTTAGGGTTAGTGCAAGCGTTGTGCTAATTTTGCACACAGGTAGTCAACATTTTAACATGTTGTCCATTTGTGTCCCCAGATACTTATATGAGCAAACCTGCTCAATTTGCATGTCCCCTATATTTACAGGGTTGTGGACTCTCACAGCCTCTGGATCAAAAACCATTTCTTTAGTTTTTGTGGTATTTAGTTCTTACTAAATACCACAACTCAGTTAATTGTTCCTTTATGACAATTTTGTGGACAAAACAAGACATTTGAGGACGATGTCGTCTGGTGGTTTGAGAAACACTGGTTGATGTTTTATTGACCAAACAACTAATTGATTAATCGTTTGAATAATCAACAGATGAATGGATAATGAAAATAATGGTTAGTGAACGGTGCAACTCGATCCTCCAACAGATTTACTGTTTGGAGAAACTAACAGAATCTTTAGGTTTGACGGGTTGATGACCTCAGGTTGTGTTCTGCGCTGTGATTGGTCAGGACGTGTGGCAGCAGGCGAGGGAGGGGCAGATCGACCCCCCCACCCTGAAGGAGATGCTGGAGGCCGTGAGGACCAAGGCCGACGTGCCGCTGTCCGTCCGCTCGCTGCGCTTCCTGTCGCTGGACGCCGCCGACATGGACGACTTCGTGCAGCTGCACAAGCAGCAGCCAATCAGACGCCAGGTAACATGGCAGCGTTGCCCTGACGACAGCCGTAAAACGTGTTAGTTACACTGCAAAAACTCAACATCTGTCCAAGAATATTTGTGTTATTTCTTGTCAAAATGTCTCATTTCTAGTCCAAACTAATCTCTTTCCACTTAAAATAAGACTCATCACCTAAAAATGAACTTGTTTTTAGATCATTTTCACTTGTTTCAAACTCATTTTCACTTGAAATAAGTAGAAAAATCTGACAGTGAAAGCAAGTTTTTTGTGTTTGTGTTGTGTTTGTCAGATTTTTCTACTTATTTCAAGTGAAAATGAGTTTGAAACAAGTGAAAATGATCTAAAAACAAGTTCATTTTTAGGTGATGAGTCTTATTTTAAGTGGAAAGAGATTAGTTTAGACTAGAAATAAGACAAATATTCTCTGTAAGAGTTTTTTAGTTTTTACAGTGTAGTCGTGGCACAGTTCAGACTTTACACCTAACCTGTCATGATGATGTCATCCCCTGGGTTTCTCCCGTGGCCCCGCCCCCTGGCCGTGATGTCATCCCCTGGGTTTCTCCCGTGGCCCCGCCCCCTGGCCGTGATGTCATCAGACGGTCATCACGTGCATCGGGACGCTGAAGAAGAGCACGGCGGACGAGGACGGCGTCAGCTGCCTGGTGATCGGGACGGAGAACTGTGACGTCTTCGTCCTCGACCCCGAAGCCTTCATCATCCTGTCCAAGGTAGAGACATCCCAGCCCCGGTTGCCTGGTTACCTGGTTACCTGGTTACCTGGTTACCTGGTTACCTGGTTACCTGGTTACCTGGTTATAGTTCAAATTCAAAGTTCAAAGTGTTTATTGTCATTTGCACAGTGGAAAGGTGAGTTTCCCTGACAATGAAATTCTTACTTTGCTGTCCTCGTCATAGAAGCCAGCAATTAGATAAAAATGGGCAATTAAAAACAACAATAATAGGGCTGAACGATTTATCATTTTCTGATCGAAATTGCGATTTTAGACAAAGCGATCATGTGATCGCGAAGGCTGCGATTTTTTGCAGTGCTCCTGACTGACCCAGGATCTGTTGTTAAAGACCCACTCCCGTGAAAATCGTGTTTTTTGAGCTTTTCACATGTTCCTGTGGCATTTTTCTTGTGTTAGAGCACTTATCAGCAGTAAGTTGTTGTATTTTGTAATTTATAATGTTGACGACGTGTGCTGCTGCCCTCTTGGCCAGGTCGCCCTTGAAAATGAGATCTCGATCTCAACGGGTCTTTTACCTGGTTAAATAAAGGCTAAATAAATAAATAAATAAGAAGGAAGTGCAAAATTGCATTTCAGAGTTTTTCTGCCTTCAAACTGCTGTGAACCAATGGCAGACTCAAACTGGCAGTTTCAGGAAGACTGGAGTTGAGGGTGTCACAGCTCCAGGGGAGGGCACTAGTGCTACAAGCTCCCGCCCTGCTTGCATCTGGCTCAGAGGTGAAAGCCTTCACAGCTCGGTGTAGCTGTCTAGGTATAATAGGTATAGCTCACCTGGTAGAGCAGCTTGCACTGTGAGCAAGGACTATGCTCCAGTCTGGGATCGAATCCCAGTGTGGAGTTTTACGCTAAACGCGCTGAATCTGTAATTGTACAATGTCCAGCTGTCAGCGAGCGGGGGGGTGGGGTGCGAGGAGGTGGCTGGGTGGGTGCAGAGCAGCGCAGTCTCCGCCCACCCCCCAGAGGTGCATTGCTAATGTGCATGGCTAATGAGCTGGTTTTAAAATGGCCGAAAAGGGTCGCGGGAGTGGGACTTTAAGACAGTTCAGACGGTCAAATGACTATTTTCCACTACACCAGATTTTTTCCCCCATTAATTAACAAAGAAAAAAAAAATAAAGTGTGTCACCCTCTCTCATCTCATCTCAGAATACAGTTTCCTTTAAAGGAGCTTTCATTGTGTGTTTTCTTCATATTGCATTGCAATATCCTGTTTAAAGTGATCATATATAATATCTATATACCGTAAAACACCAAATAAGGGCCCGGGCGTTTATTTGCTTAAATCGCTCAAATCAACCGGCGTTTATTAGGGACCTGCGTTTATTATATACCTGTTCAACCTGGACCTCCTTCTGGGGAAAGAGGCTTCACTCTGTGGCGGCGGTGGAACGATACGTGCGTTTCTCAAGGCATTACTGTAAATACGGCCAGGGCGGACTCGTTCTCGGTCTCTCTGACCTCCGCCGTCCTGGCCCGCACAGGTACCAGGAGACTGAGACCCCCGTCATGTCGGTCCTCCGCCCTCTCTGATCCGCCGCAAGTTGCAAAAACCCTGCGGACGCCCAGTCTCTCCACTCCTCTCCCACACTTCAGCACCTGTTGGCTCGCACCACCGTCCTTTTTTTTTTTCTTTTTGATTGAATGAAGTAGGTCTATAACTAATAATAATGCAACGTATAGCCTAACTAAATACGCGTATGAGTAATCAGAGAACAGAAGGCTGTTTACGCTACTTTTAAAAGGAGTAAAGTCATTTAAAACGAGGAGCGAGCCGAGCCGAGCCGACACTGTGCAGCCCAGGACAGGAGCTGAAGTGCGGATGAGAGGAGGACAGACCGGGCAGGAGCGACCAGCTGACGTCTCGTCTAGAGACACCTGCTATATTTGCATAGAATATTTTTTGGCAACCAGAAAAACAATGTTTGACCCGGCGTTTATTTGGGATGGGCGTTTAATATAAAAAATACTTTGCTACACCCGGCCGTTAATTGGGACCGGCGGCAATTTGGGACTCGGCCATTATTTGAAGTTTTACGGTATAAATATATCCTTAGTGGACCGGATAGCAGCAGATGATAAAGGGTCATTACAACCAGAAGAGACAGGAGACTTTTATTTTTTAGAGACTTGAGACTTGACTTGGACTTGCAAAAAAGACTTGTGAACATCTCTGGCCCCCACTACTTAACTTTAGTTTTCATTCTAGCATTAATGTTTTAACGGTATGATAATAATTCTCTGTCATGTTTGTAAATGTTACTGTACATTATGAATATCACACTGAAGCTTGATTAGAAGAAAATCGTGAATCAAATCAAAATCGTAATATCTGCCAGAAAAATCGCAATTAGATCTTTCCCCAAAATCGTTCAGCCCTACCTGGTTACCTGGTTACCTGGTTACCTGGGTACCTGGGTACCTGGGTACCTGGTTGCCTGGTTGCCTGGTTGCCTGGTTGCCTGGTTGCCTGGTTACCTGGTTGCCTGGTTACCTGGTCAACCTATTGGTTACCTGGTTACCTGGTTGCCTGGTTACCTGGTCACCTGGTTACCTGGTCAACCTATTGGTTGCCTGGTTGCCTGGTTGCCTGGTTGCCTGGTTACCTGGTTGCCTGTTGCCTGGTTACCTGGTTGCCTGGTTGCCTGGTTACCTGGTTACCTGGTTGCCTGGTTGCCTGGTTACCTGGTTGCCTGGTTACCTGTTTACCTGGTTACCTGGTTGCCTGATTACCTGGTCACCTGGTTACCTGGTCAACCTATTGGTTGCCTGGTTGCCTGGTTGCCTGGTTGCCTGGTTACCTGGTTGCCTGTTGCCTGGTTACCTGGTTGCCTGGTTACCTGGTTGCCTGGTTGCCTGGTTGCCTGATTACCTGGTTGCCTGGTTACCTGGTTGCCTGGTTACCTGGTTGCCTGGTTGCCTGGTTGCCTGGTTACCTGGTTACCTGTTTACCTGGTTACCTGTTTACCTGGTTACCTGGTTGCCTGATTACCTGGTTACCTGGTTGCCTGGTTACCTGGTTGCCTGGTTACCTGGTTACCTGGTTGCCTGGTTGCCTGGTTGCCTGGTTGCCTGGTTACCTGGTTACCTGGTTGCCTGGTTACCTGGTCAACCTATTGGTTACCTGGTTACCTGGTTACCTGGTTACCTGGTTACCTGGTTGCCTGGTTACCTGGTTGCCTGATTACCTGGTTACCTGGTTGCCTGGTTGCCTGGTTGCCTGGTTGCCTGGTTACCTGGTTGCCTGTTGCCTGGTTACCTGGTTGCCTGGTTACCTGGTTGCCTGATTACCTGGTTGCCTGGTTACCTGGTTGCCTGGTTACCTGGTTGCCTGGTTGCCTGGTTGCCTGGTTACCTGTTTACCTGGTTACCTGGTTGCCTGATTACCTGGTCAACCTATTGGTTGCCTGGTTGCCTGGTTGCCTGGTTGCCTGGTTACCTGGTTGCCTGGTTACCTGGTTGCCTGGTTACCTGGTTGCCTGGTTGCCTGGTTGCCTGGTTACCTGTTTACCTGGTTACCTGGTTGCCTGGTTACCTGTTTACCTGGTTACCTGGTCAACCTATTGGTTGCCTGGTTGCCTGGTTGCCTGGTTGCCTGGTTACCTGGTTGCCTGGTTACCTGGTCAACCTATTGGTTACCTGGTTACCTGGTTGCCTGGTTGCCTGGTTGCCTGGTTACCTGGTTGCCTGGTTACCTGACTGTCCTCTGCTGCAGATGACGCTGCCCGCTGCTCCCACCATGATGGACGTGACGGGTCAGTTCGATGTGGAGTTTCGCATCACGGTGGCGTGTCGCAACGGAAACATCTACATCCTCCGCAGGTGAGTGGGAGGGGCTTAGTCTGAGTGGGAGGGGCTTAGTCTGAGTGGGAGGGGCTTCATTCGAGTGGGAGGGGCTTAGTCTGAGTGGGAGGGGCTTCATCAGAGTGGGAGGGGCTTCATCAGAGTGGGAGGGGCTTAGTCTGAGTGGGAGGAGCTTAGTCTGAGTGGGAGGAGCTTAGTCTGAGTGGGAGGGGCTTAGTCTGAGTGGGAGGAGCTTAGTCTGAGTGGGAGGGGCTTCATCAGAGTGGGAGGGGCTTCAGCAGAGTGGGAGGGGCTTCAGCAGAGTGGGAGGGGCTTCAGCAGAGTGGGAGGGGCTTAGTCTGAGTGGGAGGGGCTTCAGCAGAGTGGGAGGGACTTAGTCTGAGTGGGAGGGGCTTCAGCAGAGTGGGAGGGGCTTAGTCTGAGTGGGAGGAGCTTAATGCTGCGTTCATTACCAGCCTTGATAACAGTTAAACCTTATTTCCCTCACATACAAACACAACTTCACACCATACAACAATCACAGCTTAATATAAACATATTTCATAGAGGCTACTGCAATAATACACAAAAATATGCATTCAGACCTCAACAAATAACTTCAAATGTCTAAATTCTAACCGTTTCAGACGAGGGCATGACGCCATGTTTTCATGTTGTCATGACGTCAAGTCAGAAAGTCAGAGCTCTGATATGATACCTGAGTTTCCCACCTGTAATTTCAGAGTTTGACGCCGTTCAATTCAGCTCGTTTTTTTCCGACTTCCGAGTTGTCTTGAGCATTAGTCTGAGTGGGAGGAGCTTCATCAGAGTGGGAGGAGCTTCATCAGAGTGGGAGGAGCTTCATCTCCTCCGGTCCTGACTCTGTGTCTCTGTGTTTCTCCTCAGGGAATCAGACAAACCGAAGTACTGCATCGAGCTGTCGTCGCATCCCGTCGGTCTGGTGAGAGTCGGCAAGAACGTGGCGGTCGGCTGCACCGACGAGAGTCTGACGGGGTTCACTCAGAAGGTAATTAAGGTTCCTCTGGTTCCTCTGGTTCCTCTGGTTCCTCTGGTTCCTCTGGCAGACAATTGGACTCGAGTCGCAAGTCTATTTAACGACTTGTGACTTGACTCAGACTTGGGAGACAATGGCTGCAGACTCGACTCGACTGGAGACAAGATGACTCAGACGACTTATAGGCCTGTTTTTTTCATTGCTTGTTTGTTTTTTTTTCCACGTGGATATCCTTCCAGTATGAGCAGAGCAGTCCGTTTGTGTGCACGGCGCGCGCTCTAGCAGGTTCAGTCCGTTTGTGTGCACGGCGCGCGCTCTAGCAGGTTCAGACCGTTTGTGTGCACGGCGCGCGCTCTAGCAGGTTCAGTCGGGCTCTGGTTTTGCTCTTGATTGCCTGGGCTTACTGATCCATTGTTTCCACTACAGTGTATTTTACATGTTTACTTTAAAAGAAAGGAGCTACAATATACGTCTCATGTGTTGCTATCGTTTCATTACATTCATTTCTCTCACACACACACACACACACCCTCAGTGAGGCGACTGTCCCGGTCCAGCCCATAATACTGTAGCCTACATCCATGGTACAGCCCCGTCCACTGGGCTTCCTGAGCTGCTTCCCCAGCTGACGTTACGAGTGGACTCTTGGTCCGAGTTGCCGCGGTGCGCAGTCCGAGCGGACCTGTTGGTGCATCAGGGGGTGTCGAACGTGTGGCCCGCGGGCCAAAAGCGGCCCGCCAGAGGGTCCAATCCGGCCCATAGGATGAATTTGCCAAGTGGGAAAATTACATAGAAGACAGAAGAGGCTTGATGATGTTGAAAATGCACATATTTTTTTCAATAAATGTCAGGTTGTTCATAATGTTCTGTAAAAGTATAGTTAAAGCAGAAGTAAGTGATATATTTGTGTTAATCTAAGTCTTAAATAGTTGTATCTTCCGACAGCAATCACTTCTATAGAGTGTTTGGTCTGAAACACGGGTCTGTCAGTCACTCTGCTCTGCTCTGAGCCCAGGAGAAAACTTTCCTTGTATCCTACAACCTTTATCCAATGAGGAGAGAGAACGGCATAAAGGGGCAGTCTGTGGCTCTCTGTGTGTGCAGCCAAGGGACGCCGTGAATGTGGCGACGTAGCGACGAGGACTGTTATGGTGCGTTCAAGGAAACTCGTATTTTTCTGACCTGTGAACTCGTACCAGTTCGATCTGGTACGAGTTCACGGGTCAGAAGTGACGAGTGGCCGTTATAGTGACTTTCACCGGTAAAACAGGTCGGAGAAACACGAGTGGGTTGCCTGGAACGCTACAAAGTCATAAGTTGTGACTTGAAGCTGTAATTTACGATTTCAAAAGCCTGCCTGGAACGCAGCATTAGCCAAAACCACCGGACCACTTACTTCTGCTTTAATAACTGTAAACCTCTGAATAATGTAGCTACTTGTAGCCTACTTCTTTGCACTAAAACAAAGGGAAGAATTTAGAGTTCTTGTTATATAGACTGTTATTCATTATTTTACTGGTCCGGCCCACTTGAGATTAAAAACAAAAAGAGTGTGCACACTAGTCTGCACACTCTTTTTTGACATTGACATTAGGAAGATAAGGATTCGACTTGACTGGACTGGACTTGACTGGACTTGCCCACAAAAGAAAAGACTTGAGACTCGTTTGGGACTCGGATCGGAGGGACTTGGACAATAGTCTGTCCTCTGGTTCCTCTGGTTCCTCTGGTTCCTCTGGTTCCTCTGGTTCCTCTGGTTCCTCTGGTTCCTGTGGTTCCTCTGGTTCCTCTGGTTCCTCTGGTTCCTCTGGTTCCTCTGGTTCCTCTCTGACTCTGGTTCCTCTGGTTCCTCTGGTTCCTCTGGTTCCTCTGGTTCCTCTGGTTCCTCTGGTTCCTCTGGTTCCTCTCTGACTCTGGTTCCTCTGGTTCCTCTGGTTCCTCTGGTTCCTCTGGTTCCTCTGGTTCCTCTCTGACTCTGGTTCCTCTGGTTCCTGTGGTTCCTCTGGTTCCTCTGGTTCCTCTCTGACTCTGCCTCCCTCTCCGTCGTCAGGGGAAGAAGCTGTGGCGCTGCGTCCTCCCCGCGCCCATCGTCACCATGGCGCCCATGGAGCTGTCGACGCGGGGCTTCCAGGCGGTGCTGGTGGGGCTGGCGAGCTGCGAGGTTCATCTGTACCGCGACAAGAACCTGCTGAGCCGCATCCGCACCCCCGAGGCCGTCAGCAGCATCTGCTTCGGCCGCTACGGCCGCGAGGACGGCACGCTGGTCATGACCACCAGGGGCGGCGGCCTGGTGGTGAAGATCCTGAAGCGCACCGCGGCCTTCGAGGACCGCGACGGCGCCCCGGGGCCGCCGCCGGCCCAGAGCGTCCGGCTCAACGTCCCCAAGAAGACCAAGCTGTACGTGGACCAGACGCTGCGCGAGCGCGAGAGCGGCGCCGCCATGCACCGAGCCTTCCAGATGGACCTGAGCCGGCTGCGCCTCGCCGCCGCCACCGCATACGTGGCCGCGCTCGAGTCCAGCCTGGCGCCCGTGTCCTCCCGCCTCGCTGAGCCGCTCAAGGTGACTACTGTCTGATTTATTTTATTATTCTCTTTTTATTCAGAAAGGCAGAGCTCCATCTAGTGACGTCACCATAATAGATTTTCTAGGTACGATTATTGTCAGAGAAATAATCACGGTGTTACGATTATCATGATTATTATGCATCAATACATTTCACAACACTATGAATGTGTAAAATCAAATATAGTCAAGATAACATTACATTACTAATCTCTTAATACAGGAGCAGTTATTAATCCCCCGGGGGAAGTGTTTGAAATATTTAAGTCATTAGTTGTCATCTATACAAAATGTTTATTTTAATCATTTTTTTAAAAACATTTAAATGACAAAGATAAATGGACCAGTATCTGTGCATTTTCCTTTACTTTGGCGCAAACCTGTCGATACGGTTCCGACATAATCTTTTTCGGAAAGTGATGGTATTTAGGAATCTTTACGATTAATTAATTGTGGCGTTTAATACCGCGCTCGAGTCCAGCCTGGCGCCCGTGTCCTCCCGCCTCGCCGAGCCGCTCAAGGTGGCTACTGTCTTTTTTTTTTTTTTTTTTATTCTCTTTTTATTCAGAAAGGCAGAGCTCCATCACATACACAACTTCACATTAACTCAGTTTGTCAAAGACACAATGATGTTGTACATACAGTAGGCTACTGCCCTTCTGGAGCTTTCTACCAGGGAGTGGGAGGAGCTTAGTCTGAGTGGGAGGGGCTTAGTCTGAGTGGGAGGGGCTTAGTCTTAGTGGGAGGAGCTTAGTCTGAGTGGGAGGAGCTTAGTCTGAGTGGGAGGAGCTTAGTCTGAGTGGGAGGGGCTTAGTCTTAGTGGGAGGAGCTTAGTCTGAGTGGGAGGAGCTTAGTCTGAGTGGGAGGGGCTTAGTCTGAGTGGGAGGAGCTTAGTCTGAGTGGGAGGGGCTTAGTCTGAGTGGGAGGAGCTTAGTCTGAGTGGGAGGGGCTTAGTCTGAGTGGGAGGGGCTTAGTCTGAGTGGGAGGAGCTTAGTCTGAGTGGGAGGGGCTTAGTCTTAGTGGGAGGGGCTTAGTCTGAGTGGGAGGGGCTTAGTCTTTGTAGGAGGAGCTTAGTCTTAGTAGGAGG
>NC_140925.1:437500-570000 GCF_045865225.1 Trachurus japonicus
AATACTATGACCTGGACAAATGAGAATATGCACCGGCTTTGTCAGAATAAATACTGATACACAACATTATAATCGGACAACAACACGAACATGAGGAGTCAAGTTCAATTTCAAACAACTTTATTCATCCCAAACAGTTCAGTTTACAGTCCAACAACGACACAACACAACGACAGGACGACGCACAATGAAGCAACAACACGTTGAGCTGCAGAGACAGAAGCAACACAAACACACAGTAACACACAGTAACACAAACACACAGCAACACAAACACACAGCAACACACAGTAACACAAACACACAGCAACACAAACACACAGCAGCACAAACACACAGCAACACAAACACAGTAACACACAGTAACACAAACACACAGCAACACACAGCAACACACAGCAACACAAACACACAGTAACACAAACACACAGTAACACAAACACACAGCAACACACAGCAACACACAGCAACACAAACACACAGCAACACAAACACACAGTAACACAAACACACAGTAACACAAACACACAGCAACACACAGCAACACACAGCAACACAAACACACAGCAACACAAACACACAGCAACACACAGCAACACACAGCAACACAAACACACAGCAACACAAACACACAGTAACACAAACACACAGTAACACAAACACACAGCAACACACAGCAACACACAGCAACACAAACACACAGCAACACAAACACACAGTAACACAAACACACAGTAACACAAACACACAGCAACACACAGCAACACAAACACACAGCAACACACAGCAACACAAACACACAGCAACCCCCAGTTCCAGTCCGCCCCCTGAAGCCTCCTTAAAGCCCTGACCCCTCCCTGACTAAAGTGACGTCAGCTCTAAGTGACAGAGTGTGAGGCCGAATTCCGATTCTCCCCTTAGCCCTAGCCCGTGGCCCTAACCCTTCGTTTTGCGCGTTCACGTGAAGTGGTGGTGGTGTCCCGATTCTGGTTCAGACGAGGGTTAGGGGGAAGTGGTCTGGCTATCTGGCCCTCGAAACGGAGATTTTTCAGGGGCACACTACAGACCGAGGGCTATGGCAAGTTTCCCAGAATGCATCATGCGGCAACCGGCAGCTGATTTATTTCTCACTGTAGCGCTGTGTTACTATAGTTTTAATATGTTTTCATGAGAGAAAGTAGCTGTTTAGATCCCCAATGTGCGGTCGGTTTATCCACATGAGGCTGTTTAGACGTTTGCTCCCATGTTTTTTGGGAGAAGTGAAGCTCCACGTTGGAGCCTCCACCTGTGGAGCAGATCAACGGCTCGTCACAGAGACACCAGCAGCTGCATTGATCACTGATGATCAGTGTTTCACTTGGACTCTTTGTTGTGTTAGTTTTTTTATGTTTTATTGAACATGAGTTCTGCAAACTCACCTTAAAAACCCAATGTGTGTGTTTGTGTGTCTCTGATGTGTGTTTGTGTAGTGTCTGAGTGTGTGTGTGTGTGTGTCTGTGTGTGTGTGTGTTGACCAACACTGGGAGTTTGTGGACTCTGGATTCAAACAGCAGCTGTTTACCGTCCTCTGCTGCTCCCGACCTTTGACCCCCCCCACCAGTTCAGTGTGTTACTGTGGCCCAGTTCCACTCCGACCCCTCACAGACTCACTGACTTAGAGGTGCGTTCAGGTTCAGTCCGTGAGTGTGTGAGGGCTGTTCCGTTGTCAGTTCATCAAGGCGCTGTCCCATTTCCCCCACTTCCACTCCATTTTGACCCTAGCACTCGGTTTTGCGCGTTCTCGTGTAGGGGCAGTGTGTCCCAATTCTTTTAAGAGTGAGGGGAAGTGCTTTTCAACCCTTAAAACTTCCCCTTAAATGGGAGGGAGGTCGGAGGCAGACTTCGAACGTAGTGCAAGATGAAATCACCCTCAATACTTTGTGAACTGGTTCCGTTATTGCGGGTGGCACCAGCTTTTCCGGCGCATTATCGCCACTATAGACGTTGGAACCCCCCGGTGTGCTATTATAAAATAACTTCAAATCAAATCTTTAATCATTGATAAGTGTGTTTGTGTGTCCCATTGCATAGTGTACGGCCTCTACTTCTCACTTCATCGTCGAGGGGAATCTCCCTTTGGTGGCCACTTGAAACCGAGTGCTAGTGTTAAGGGAAGAGAAATGGGATTGGGCCCAAGTCAGTGAGTCAGTGAATGAGCCCTTACTGCCCCCCCCCCCCCCCCCTTACCGTCAGTCAGCACCGATGCTGACTTTGGGTAGGGGGATTACCCACAGTTCATAGCGTTGTGAAGTCAAACACATGGGATGCCGTCGGAACGCAAGTGTTAAAATAAAAAAAGAAAAGTAAATGAACACATGTAGTCAGAGAGAGCTCCACTGTCTCTTTATTGTTAATAAATCAATTTTTGAGACGAGAGTCCGAATGTTTAGGTGAATAATCTTCAGTCCCTTCACTAAATCAATTGTATCTTATGGAAAAAAAAATGACAGTTCAGGTGAAAAAGTTTGAGTAGGGGGAGATAAAGTGAGAGTGGAGAGCAAGAACAAGAATAGACAGAACACACACTTACAGACAGACATACAAACGCACACACACACACAATGTAACGACACCATGAAAAGGTCTTAAATCAAAGACTCAGATTGCAATGTTATGCAAGTAGAAATAAGGAAGGGCCTTATTTAATTCAAAGTAGTATGCAGACAAAAATAAATAAATCAATCATATGGCAATCATATATTGTTTCATCTCTTCAAGATTTCTTCAGCAGTTTCTTCACTTAATTCAGCTTTAATAGTTTCAACAGTTTATTCAGCTCATTCAGCTTCCAGCTTTCAGCATTCACCCGGATTTCCTTCAGGAAATGCATTCTCTAGTTTTAAATGTAGTTGTGGTTGCAGTGCTTCATTCTGCAGGATGTTTGAGGTGCTTTGTGGTTTTGTGAATTAAGTATTTTGATAAAAACCAGCTCAGTTTGCAGTATTGTGTTTTAGCAGTTGGAAACGAGTGTAAAGTGTTTGTCTCTAGTTTTCAAAAAATGTTTTCAAACTGTTTTAAATAAATCTGAGTGCACTTCAATCTTTCAATTCATTCATATTCTTCACTAATTCAAGTAATTAGCACCCATTTCATACATCCTCCATCTTTCATCTTCTACTTTTACTCTTCACATATTGTTTACCGTAATCTACATTAGTAATGGTTCAAAAATGTTTTCAAACTGTCAGTTTTAAGTAAATCTGAGTAGATTTCAGACTTTCAATTTCTTCATACTGATCTTCAACAATTCAAGTCATTTCCAACCATTTCATACTCTTCATATATTGTTTAATCTCTTCAAGATTTCTTCAGCAGTTTCTTCACTGAATTCAGCTTTAATAGTTTCAACAGTTTATTCAGCTCATTCAGCTTCCAGCTTTCAGCATTCACCCGTATTTCCTTCAGGAAATGCATTCTCCAGTTTTATATGTAGTTGTGGTTGCAGTGCTTCATTCTGCAGGATGTTTGAGGTGTGTCGTGGTTTTGTGAATGAACTATTTTGATATAAAACCAGCTTAGTTTGCAGTATTGTGTTTTATCAGTTGAAGTGTTTGTTCAGAGAGGAAAACCCAGAGAGTTTCATCAGCTCGTCTGTTGTGAAACGTCAAACAGAGTGTGGACTCTCCACGGTGTCGACACCTCGCTCTATAAAACCTGTGGAGCCTGAACGCAGCACGCCACTCTTCATCCTCTTCATCTTCATCACCTTCATCTTCACTGACCATCGTCTTCATCATCATCATCAGACGACGACGACGACGAAGATGAGGCGAGTCCTCGTTCTGCTCGGTGAGAGACTCACTCTGTGTGTGTGTGTGTGTGTTTCACATCTGTCCCACAGCTGGGTGACGTTCAACAGCGCCGACGTTTGTTCAGCAGCTGCAGCTCAGAGTTCAGAACGAGAAGAGACACGAGACACGGAGGTTCAGGAAACATGAGACGTTGGGTGTAGGCGTTCGAGATGAGCCAGGCGACGTGCGCAGAATCGATCGCCGGCAACCAGCGCACAACGCACGCCGGTTACATTTGTGTTTTGTGTCGACTTGATCCCGACTTGCTCTGACGTAGCGGTGGGCCATACGGCAAAAATATCATATCACGATTTTTTAAAAATGAAGTCACGATTTCGATTTCATCACGATCTTAAATCGAAAAAAGAAAAACAGACAGTTTAGGCCAAAGAACCTTTCTGAACAGATTTTAATCTAAATAGTTGCAGTTTTATCAACATGTGCAAACAACGTAAACATAGTAAAAGGTAAACAACAACACTCTGATAAAGTGTACTCTTAAAGCAACATAAAAGGTAGCTTTCAATAAACATGAAAGTAAAATATTAATGAAGACATTACTGTTTGTTTTATTCAACTCAGTCATTTTAACAGGATTTTAGCCTAAGTGTTTTAATCAAAACACTAAATAGCTGATTGAAAAGGGTCAAATAAAAATACAAACTAAAGTAACTGTTGTTTTCTCTTTTAGCAAACTTTGTAAATGTCCTTTGTTTGGTCTTTGCAGCTTAGAACTGCAGTTTATAGAATATATATATATATATTATAGAATGAGCCCCAGACGATCCTACGATCTCTGCACTGTGGCAGATCGTCTACACGCTCTAATCCTTCACCATCTAATATCGCCGTATCGCCCAGCCCTACTCTGACGTCATGCAGGCGCCGGCAACGACTACCTCAGAGATCAAGACGGACGCAGGTTTTAGATTAGATTTATAAGTAGGCATAGTATTCTGTTGTGTTTGTTTTTTTGTTTCTTTTTTAATGCATTTTAATTATTGTAGTGCTGCAGTCACCAACTTGTTTATTATATTTATTAATGTTTATTAATGTGCATTGTCTCTGTATATTTAAAGCAGAAGTAAGTGATATATTTGTGTTAATCTAAGTCTTAAATAGTTGTATCTTCCGACAGCAATCACTTCTATAGAGTGTTTGGTCTGAAACACGGGTCTGTCAGTCACTCTGCTCTGCTCTGAGCCCAGGAGAAAACTTTCCTTGTATCCTACAACCTTTATCCAATGAGGAGAGAGAACGGCATAAAGGGGCAGTCCTCTCTGTGTGTGCAGCCAAGGGATGCGCCTGAATGTGGTGACGTAGGGACGAGTTTCTCCTGGGCTCAGAGCAGAGCAGAGTGACTGACAGACCCGTGTTTCAGACCAAACACTCTATAGAAGTGATTGCTGTCGGAAGATACAACTATTAGACTATAAGACTTATATTAACACAAATATTCACCTTACTTCTGCTTTAAACAGTGGAATTTAGGTGAAAAGTGTTGTTCATTATTCTCTGGCTACAGTAACGGCTTAAAACATATTCACACTGAGTCAAACTTCTGTTCTGACAAATATATTTGTTATTTATTGGACAATTGCAGCATAAGAAATATATAAATTGTGTGTGTGTGTGTGTGTGTGTGTGTGTGTGTGTGTGTGTGTGTGTGTGTGTAGCCGTGCTGTGTGTGTGTGAGGGTGTGCGGTTCGGGCAGCTCTGCAGTGGGAACCCGACCAACCGGAGGAGGACGTCCGACTCGTGGGGACACGGTCACTACGGCGCCGGGAGGTAACCTAGCAACCACCGGACTGTTGAGGTGCATTATGGGAAACGTATGAGCCAACATGCAGCAGAGAGACTCGTCTAAGCTCCAGTCTCACACCGGAACCACAGACTCTTTAAAGGGATAGTTCAACATTTAGTCAAACTGGCCCATCACCATAACCCCTATAGTCATAGCAGTAGGTTCGTTACCTTTAATTGTCGGTGCAAGCTGTTTTTAGAACGGCGGAGCAGAGCCGTGAGCTGCTCAGAGCTACGCTACGGAGGCTCATTATGGGATTTCTTGGTTTCCCTCATCATCAAACTCATCAAATACACAATCCAACAACTCCACAACGCTCTGGTGGACAAGTTGTGAGCTGCACATTCACCACGCTATGAGATAATAACACAACGTTACCACACAGAGTTGTTTTAGAGGGAAATACAGAGACTGATGATGAAAAACTGTCCCTGAAGGCAACGTGCATCAGAGGTTTTACATGTATTTCCCTCTAAAACAACTCTGTGTGGTAACGTTGTGTTATTATCTCATAGCGTGGTAGTATTTCCACCTTAACTCAGCTCCATGTGTCCCTTGTCTCTAGTTCTGGTTAAACCAATGACTAGTAACTAGTTCCAGGGAGAATGGAGCGTCTCTTGGCTGAAAACCAACCTGGTAAGATCAGAGCCTCCGACTGCTAATCTCTTGTTGATGACAGATAAGACTACACAGATATCACCATGGTAACATGGTAGATGATAAATAACCTTATCCACCGCTCCATGGATTCATTTCTCACCGGCTTCGTTGTTGGAAACAGATGAAACACATGGAGGAGAGGAGGGTTAGAGACACAGAGGAGGAGAGGTTACACTGCAAAAACTCTAAATCTCACCAAGAATATTTGTCTTATTTCTAGTCAAAACAAATCTCATTCTACTTAAAATCAGACTCATCACATTAAAAGCAGCTTGTTATAACACCGCTGTACAAAGGAAAGCCCTGTCAATAATCAGAGATGAGACTCAGCCCCTACACAGTGAATTTGAACAACTCCCCTCAGGGCGGCGCTATAGAGTTCCTCTAGCAAAGAAAAAGATCTACAAGAGCTCCTTCATCCCCAATGCCATCTACATAATAAACAAGACACAGTGAAGGACTTTTACTTTTATTTTATTTTATTTTATTTGATTTTATTGTATTTTATTTTTATTTTTACTATCTGTATGTGATGTGACCGCGTTTGTGTTCTGACTGTTTTGTCTATAAGTGAGACCAAAGATGAATCTCCTGCCTTGGCGGGACAATAAAGTTTTTTCTAATTCTAATTTAGACACTTTTTTACTTCTTTCAAGCAGATTTTCACTTGAAATAAGTAGAAAAATCTGATAGTGGAGCAAGTTTTTCTTTCTTATTACAAGCACAAAAAACTTGCTTTCACTGTCAGATTTTTCTACTTATTTCAAGTGAAAATTAGTTTGAAACAAGTGAAAATGATCTAAAAACAAGTTCATTTTTAGGTGATGAGTCTTATTTTAAGTGGAAAGAGATTAGTTTTGACTAGAAATGAGACATTTTGACAAGAAATAAGACAAATATTCTTGGAAAGATGTAGAGTTTTTGCAGTGCAGGGTTAACTCTGCACTGACCAGGTGGTTTCAGGTGTTTAGCTCCGCCCCCTGGCCAGGATTGGCTCTGACTGTGTGACTGTGTGTGTTTCAGGAGGGGGGAGACGCGGCGGTCTCACGAGGGCGTGGACATCGTGTGTCAGGACGGCGCCGACGTCTTCGCTCCGTTCGACGTGACTCTGAACGGCCGCCTGCTCGTCTACAACAAGCCGGAGAAGGCCGCCATCGACAGCGGCATCAACCTGCGTGGAGAGGGTGGGTCACCGCCGGCGTTTTATTTTATCTATTTTATTTAACCTTTATTTAAAGCAGAAGGAAGTGATATTTTTGTGTTAATCTAAGTCTTAAATAGTTGTATCTTCCGACAGCAATCACTTCTATAGAGTGTTTGGTCTGAAACACGGGTCTGTCAGTCACTCTGCTCTGCTCTGAGCCCAGGAGAAAACTTTCCTTGTATCCTACAACCTTTATCCAATGAGGAGAGAGAACGGCATAAAGGGGCAGTCCTCTCTGTGTGTGGAAAACTAATCTCTTTCCACTTAAAATCAGACTCATCACCTAAAATCTACTTTCACTACTTTTTTTCATTTTCACTTGTTTCAAACAAATTTTCAATTGAAAATCTGCTTGAAAGAAGTAAAAAGTGTCTAAAAACAAGCTGCTTTTTATGTGATGAGTCTTATTTTAAGTGGAAAGAGGTTTGTTTTGACTCGAAATGAGACAAATATTCTTGTTTTTGCAGTGTAACAAACCAGATGTCATTTTAGTCACAGAAGTCCAGAGAAAGACGGTAAAACAATACCACATCGCCATGACAACATATTGTCACGTGTATTGTTTTGGACCACTTGTTTACATAGAGGCTTGTTTATGTCGTTACGTGCAGCGGCTGTCGTCCGTCTGCCGTCTGCCCAATTTCACATGAATGCAGCATGAAAAATACCATTGAGTGGAGGAATTCTTACACAATGTTCCTTTAAATGAAAGCTCCTGATACTTCTAGTTCAAAACCCTGTCAGCGATGACGTCGGCCGTGATGTCACTGACGCCCTCTTGTTTCCCGCCAGGTCTGTGCTTCAAGCTGTTCTACGTGCGGCCGGACCGGACCTCGGGCTCGGTGAGGAAGGGCCAGCGGATCGGCACCATGCTGCCCATGCAGAGCGTCTACCCGGGCATCACCTCGCACCTCCACGTCCAGATGTGTGACCGCAGCGACCCCTCCCCCTACCTGTGATGACGTCACAGAGCCCCTCCCCCTACCTGTGATGACGTCACAGAGCCCCTCCCCCTACCTGTGATGACGTGAAACTAATAAAACATGAACCTTGTGTCAAATCATCAAAGAGTTTCTGTGTTTGTTTCAGTCTCACAGCTAAACACACAGGTGTCTCTACACTCAGAGGAAAGTTAAATGTCTCTAATTGCTCTGTGTGTATGTGAGGTTGTGATTGACAACAATGATAATAGAGCAGAAATAAAAATAAATAAATACATACATATATATATATATATATATAGGCCTATATATAGCCTATATATATATACATTTTTATTAGAATAATATTTTTTTATATTTTTTATAATAATAATAATAATATGATAATATCATTATTATTTCTGATATATATATATCAGAAATAATATATATATATCAGATATATATATATATATATATATATATATATATATATATATGAAGAGTTCATTTGCAAAAGCAGATAACTCTGTATTTAAAAAATTCAAGAATCTTCATTTTTTATTTTTTATTTCCATAAGGTGATATTTGTATCAGTCAAACAAAAGTTGAGTGACTTTGAGATGTAACAAAACAGACATATCTCAAAAAAATAAAGTTTTATTGAAAACTACATTATGCAAAGAATAATTACAAAGCCTCAGCTCATTTTTTTTCAAAATTATTATTATTATTATATTATTACTTATCTGCTTTTGCAAATGAACTCTTCATATATATATATAAATATATGTTGGTTGTTTTAAAGAAGTAAAGTAGAGAAAGTAAAGAAAAATGTCCTTTTCATGCAGATGAACTGAATGTCCAGTTTTCTCCTCAATAAAGTTTTGTACATTCAACCAAAACTTTGAAAAAACTTTCAAAAACTATTTGAAAATATAAACAGTGAAAAAATAAATGTGCTACTGGGGGAAAGTCAAGTGAGAAAACGTCTTTGGGACCATTACATAGCTTGTTTTGGGATTTCTGACGGGCGACTGCCTGTAGCTGGTTACCATAGCAACAGACGAGCTTGGTTACCACAGCAACAGAAAAGCAGCGCGCTCAGACAAGCTGCGGTCGACTCAGCTTTCACCAAAGACGGTTTATAAATATATATATTGAATATCTTTGCTTTCACCGTTCTCAGGTCAGTTCATGTGTTACCGAAGATAAACCGTCTTTGATATTACTGCGTTAGCCTTCTGCACATGCACAGACGTGTGGAAACGGTGCTTGTTGTTGCTCTACTTCAACAACTCTTCAAGTCTCTTACTGTTAGCAGCTAGCGGTTAGCAGTTAGCGGTTAGCAGCTAGCCGTTAGCAGCTAGCAGTTAGCGGTTAGCAGCTAGCCGTTAGCAGCTAGCCGTTAGCAGCTAGCGGTTAGCAGCATGTTAGCTCGGTGAACAAAGGCAAAACAAGAACAAGTAAAGAAAGAAATGGATGGTTTCTGGTGTAGACTGGCAGTAGTCAACGTGTGTGAGCAGTGAGAGTTGAGGTGAAGTGTGGAGCAGCTTTTAGCAGCTCCTCTGGGTCAGGGTTTGAGTTAGCTAACGTTAGCTCCCATAAACCCTGCTCTGTCTCACTGCTCTTACAAGCCTGGGCTGCTAACACTTCATTTATTCATTTTACTTATTTACAGTTAACCATTTAACATAGTTCTTAAGTCTTTTTATTTATTAATGTCTCCAGTGCAGTAAAGCTAAAGATGCAGCAAGATGCAGGAGAGAGACTCTGACAGGCAGCACACAATCACAAAGTTGTGTCTTTATTACTAGTTTATTAAACAACTTAATCACACATTGAATTAGTGATTATCTGGTTGTACGGTGGGGGTCTCCAGCTCTGCTTGCCTAACCCTC
Source organism: Trachurus japonicus (assembly GCF_045865225.1). Lineage (NCBI taxonomy): Eukaryota > Metazoa > Chordata > Actinopteri > Carangiformes > Carangidae > Trachurus > Trachurus japonicus. The sequence goes on from NC_140925.1 coordinate 447,820, forward strand.
GCTGCACCTTCGGGCCCAAACGTGTAACTACATTTAGCTTTATTTAATTATTATTTTTTTAATCCCTATATTTCAATCAGTTTTAAAGGCTTATGAAACTTGGCCAGGATGTGTATTTTATGATGATTAATATTCCAGATCCCCTCTATTGCAAAGTCTATGGAAGAAGGAGGAGGAGGAGTCAGTACCTCCATGACTCCAGCTGCAGCTCTACTGACACACAGCACCGACCAGTCCAGACACAGCTGCTGCACATCTGGAGGAGCCAAAGCACATCTGTCACATCTGTCACATCTGTCACATCTGTAGGCCCAGGAGGAGGAAGAGGAGGAGGAGGAGGAGTTATAGAAAACACCACCAGGTAAGAGACACAGGTCTGTACAGCAACTCATCAACTAGTGAAACTGTCAGTGTCGTAGACCAGTGTTTCTCAACCTTGGGGTCGTGACCCCACGTGGGGTCGCCTGGAATTCAAATGGGGTCGCCTAAAATGTCTAGTTATTGATACAAAAAATGTTTTAACTAATTATTATTCTTTTTAAAATGATGATTAAAAACACCACACACAATCTTATAAACAACTATATTCTATACTTTCACTTTCTCAAATATAAATCGAGTTCAAATAAGATGCAGCATATAAAAATATCTGAGCTGGCAAATCTTGATTGATGGCTGAGATCACGTGACTGCATGTGATCGCAGGCTCGCCAGAAATTTGTGATGTTAAAATGGGGTCACGAGCCAAAAAAGGTTGGGAACCACCGTCGTAGACAACAGTGATGAGCAGTGTGTGATTCCTGGTTTCACATGACAAATGGAGTCAAAGGAGCAGGAGGCTACAGTAGAACTAGCTAACGTCAGCTAGTTTTTAATAGGCTATGAATGATTACATGTTTGTCAAAGCAATTAATATTACACAATATTAGGATAACACTTTAGATTAGGCAACATATATTTACCATTAACTAGGTGCTTATTAATGTGCATATAAGTAGCTTACTAGCTCCTTTTTAGTAATTATTAAGCCCGTATTAACACCTTATTCTACATAGACTTATTCTCCCTCTATTACACCATGAATTAAGATTTTTCCTGATATTAACTCCTTATTATGGCTTATTCATTGTAAATTATTTTTTTTATTTTTTTATTTAGCACAAACAATATCATATAAATAAACAACATGAACAATCAACATTACTGGGATGTGCAAAGGGGAGGTATGAAACCCAAGAGGGCTTTTATGAAAACCTCACCCAACATATTCAAAGGTTTAAAAACAAATAACCTAGGAAAATAATTGAACAATAATGAAAAATAAGTAGAAAAGTAAGAGATTAAACAGTAAAATATAAGGAAACTGATGAGGTACTTTTTGAGAGCCTTTTTAAATGATGTTAAATTAATATTTTTTTTCAGATAGTCAGGTAGCTGATTCCAGAGACGTGGACCTTGATAACGAATTGAAAATTGACCAAGAGCAGTTCTAAAGAAGGCAGTGTGGAGGTTGGAGGAGTTTCGTGTCTGGTAGCTATGGACTTGGTTGTTATACATAAATATATGAGAGAAACTACCAGGTAAAATATTCATTCTATGCTGAAACACAAATAAACAGATCTGATACACATTGATATCATAAACATTCATGAAATTAAGTTCTTGAAACAGTGGACTTGAACTTGCAAGTTCAAATTCAAATTAATGCATTAAAGCTACTAATTCAGAGTGATAAAGGAAGAATTAGGATACCGTTCTTGTGTTACTGCCCCTGTACAAGGCCCCAATAACCCACTGGTTATTCACTTCACATCATTATTCAGAAGCGATAAGCGATAATTAGGAGTTAATATCAGGAAAAAGCTTAATTAATAAAATAATTTAATAACCTAGTTAATGGTGAATATGTGTTCCCTAATCTAAAGTGTTACCAATATTATTTACTACTGGTCAGGTCATATTTGACCCATTTTGACAGTTTGGCAGCAGTGTAAATTATTCTAAATGTCTGTCTTTTAATGTGATATTTGGGGACCAAAATACACCAAACTGAAAATACTTTAAAATGTTATATTTTTATTTCCAGATGATATCACAGCTATCTGTGAAATGTAGCTTCACACTGCTGTTGCTTCTACAGACCACAGAACACCAGCCAAGTGGATTATGGGATTTTTATTACACAACATAAAACACAGCAATGGCAATGGAAAAGTTAGCATCAGTCTCTGTTCATATAAAATAGAAAGAAAATCACTCCCTTAGTATATATGGTTATTCTACAAGACATAAGTAACGGCCCCAGCCCCTCCCCTCCCACACACGCACTCCAGGATATGACATGAAATTGCTTTTAAGAACACATATTTACCATGAGGTAAGTGTAAAATAGTTCACATGTGGCTAATTGACAGCATTTACATTAAATTCAGGGCTAGATAAACTAATGTGAGCCATTTAACTGAACAGAGGGAAATAAAACCATCTCACACAGGCAAAATATGCAATAAAAATGTCATGAAAAATAATATAAAATGTACAACATATTACCTGCAACACAACATAAAACACAGCAATGGCAATGGAAAAGTTAGCATCAGTCTCAGGACGATCACAGTGAGATCCTCTTTTCTCGGTGTTCAATAAACAATAAAACACCCAAATCTGTTCATATAAAATAGAAACAAAAATTAAATCCGAGTGTGGTCGTATAGTGAATATTGTTATTTTACAAATCATAGACCCCCGCCCCGCCCACATAATTCATTATAGGACATGACATTGCTTTTAAGAACACATTCATAATTTACCATGAGGTAAGTAGCCTATAATAATAGTTTACATCTGGCTTACATCAGCATTTACACTAAATTCAGGGATGGATAAACTAATGTCAGTCAATGCACTGAACAGATAAAAATAAATCAGATCACACAGGCAAAATATGCAATAAAAAGGTCATGAAAAGTAATAAAAATGCACAATAAACCTGCTACACAGCAGACAACACAGCAGAAATGGGAAGGTCAGCGTCAGTCTCGGTGCAATCTGAACAACACATGAAACGAAAATAAACATTTAAGCTAGGTTAGCTTCATTCACAAGTCTCTAAACATTACTTTGTGGACGACAAATGGCGTCAACCCAGTTACAGTAAATCACAATGAGAACCCCCCAAGAAAAATCAATAATTATCCCAGACCATGCAGTACATCTTACCACATCCTCTGTTCAGTTCCCACGCCACCCACTGTGCCAATAGATGGCGGCGTTGCACCTGTTTAGCCATAATTTAACAAGCACAAATCAACTCTCTTACACATACGACCTGAATCTATTGAAATGGATTTCAGATCCATTGTTGAGACGGAGGTTTTAGGGAAACCTTGTCATAGTTTTTAGGGAAACTATGACAAGATGGTTCTTTACGAGCTGCACCAATGGTATGAAATGGTACAGCTTCACTTCCTGTCTCCTGAGTGAGCGCGGTCGACCGTACCTCTACCTCGCGTTGTGAACGTGTGTGGATGGATAAGAGTTGTCAGTAGAGGTAGGTGAGCTATTTATATTTTCTTATGCTTCATTAAATGATATGTACGCAGCTATCAGTCATATTTAGCATTACGAAAGTTAGCGAGCGCGGGCGTTAGTGAGCGTTAGGCTAGTTGACGTTACCTTCGTGAGAGTGTGTTGTTGAGACAGAGACAGAACCTGAACAAAGTGTCATTTTCTTCTGATTTGTCTGAAAGTTGACCGTTTCGTTCGCCTGACGCACCAGACTACATCATTAACATGTCTAGTGTGTCAACGAGCGGTAGACCTCGGCTCAATCCATGGGGCGGGATGAAGGCTGTCTTTCAAACTGCCTCTGCACGAATAGGGTAGCGCTACGACCAATCAGAGCAAAGAGCAGGATGACGTTAGCCTGACAAGCCAATTAAAATGTGTGTCGTCATGGCGTTAAGCCGCCCAACGACTCTCTAAACAGATAGAGCGCTGTGATTGGTCAACACAAACGGTGTTACAGACTCAAAAAGTTCCTATGGCTCGTTTCTAGACCCACCTACGGAGCAAAGAGATCTGCTGCCGCTAGGGTGCAGATAGATTTAATTCAGGCTACCGTTTGGTGTCAAATGTTCAGAGGAGATGTGGCTTGTGAAAAATGAGTCCAATATTTACTTTGGTGACTATGGAGCTAAAGAATCGACCGTCGAGTCAACAGACTCAAGACCTGCTGCTGCTGCTGGTCTCCTAAAGAGGCGGAGTCATGGAGAAACCCACATGACACAGATACTGGAAACTGACTAATATTGATGATTGTAGATTGATTTATCAGTCTGGACGGTGTTTAACGGTTGTTGTGGTCGTATATTTAAGACAATATGGCTGTTGTGTTTTCACGTCTTAGGTAAAAATTAAATATGATATTGTAAATGTTTTTTCTCCATAAATGAGTGATGTAAAACCTCAATCCCCTCTCCCTGCTCTCTTATACATCACATAAGGATTAATCACCCATTGTTAACATCTAATAAAAGGATATTTATACATTTATACATTGTAATTAGAGCAGAGGAGCCACACAAATAAGCTTTAGAGGAGAGACTACGAGAGGTGAGCGGTCAACTTTCACATTTATGATTGTGTTGAATATCTTTATATATGTATATTTTTAGATAGTGAAGCATGAAGCAACTGGGCAGCTGTTAGTAATGGCTAAATACAACTATTTACATACAGTTAGGAATCAGACGGTTCACACAGATTTCCTCTCTGCTCTGCTTCAGATTCACAAAGTCCCAACAGTCCTGAAGATGATGATCCAAAATCCAGGTGTTTGCTCTTCAGTCATCTTTGGATGAGATTAATTGATGAAGAAAAAATGATTCATAACTTTGCCTTTGAAAGCATCATCACTGTACTTTCAGTCTCTAAACCAATAAATCAGTGTTGTTTCTCCAAGAGATTCTGTGCTGCAAAAACCTGTTGATCACATGAGACTGAGAGGAGAGATGAAACCACAGAGGATTTCCTCCTGCAGGATCTCAGTGAAACTCTAAAGGGAACATCTGAGGGACGATGCTGGATCTCAGTGAAACTCTAAAGGGAACATCTGAGGGACGATGCAGGATCTCAGTGAAACTCTAAAGGGAACATCTGAGGGACGATGCTGGATCTCAGTGAAACTCTAAAGCAGGGGTGGCCAACCAGCGGTGGTACTGCAAAGAGCCACATTATATAGCCCCCCCCCCCCTTTATATAGGTATACACACACAGAGAATGAAATATATACAATTTACCATGTCACAAATGTCTAATATTTGCAATAGCATCTAGACAAGAGAATATGTGAGAAAAGGTTTTTTGTTTTGTTTTGTTTTTTTTGCTCAGATGTAGGTTAGATCTTCACATGTTGAACTCTTTTTATACAAAGTAGCCAAACACCCGTCTGACGAGAGAGGAACAGCAGAGGCTCTGACAACTCGGTCAGCTGCAGGTGAACTGGCTGGAGCGTCTTTTTTCTTTTTAAATTTACTGCAAGTTGGAGAGCTGCATTCTTATTGACCACGAGCTGCGGGTTGGCCACCCCTGCTCTAAAGGGAACATCTGAGGGACGATGCTGGATCTCAGTGAAACTCTAAAGGGAACATCTGAGGGACGATGCTGGATCGTTGACTGAGCTGATGGACAGGTGTGTGGCAGCTGACGAGTCTGGATGTCAGACAAGTTCCTCCTCTGCAGCAGCCTGGACTCCTTCTTCTTCAGCTGGCCCTCCGTCAGCTGTGGAAACACCCAGGTTGAAAGACTGCAGCTCTATGGCCTCCTGTTGGACTGGACTCTGCCCCCTGGTGGCCTGGAGAGATGTGGCAGCACACAGACATGAGACTTCAGTTCAACATACAGGAGCTGAGAGCTTCATGTCAGACAGAGCTCAGGTCAACAAAGGAGAGTCTGGTACCTTAAAGGAGCAGTACGTAAGACTGTGGACAAAACTGTTGCTGCAGTCAAATTCAAAACACTGCAACGCGTTGTTTCCAGATATCCACACACTAACCTCTGCCCTGCTCCAGCTTTGTGGCTATGGCACCCCGAGACTCACTCAGACAGTCTCTACAGGCTCTACAGTAAAGATGATCATGCCTCTCTATAGCTAATTGTTAGACTGCATCAACTCAACACACTGTTACTCTACATGAGTGCACAATAACATAAATCTCAATAGCAAGCAGAACAAATTACAATTAATCGGTCAAGCAAGAACAAGTTGTTTCAAACTGTTGGGCAACAAGGTGCTTGAATCTGTTTAGGGAGGGTGGAGAAGCCAACTTCAAAGTATTTTGCAATGTGTTCCGAGAATGCGCAGTGGCTACAGAAAAGGCAGTTTTGCCTAAGTTTGTTCGGCTGTAAGGCACCTCTAGGAGAAACCAGTCATTGTGTCGGGTGGGATAATGATTAGCGTGCGGGGATAACAAAGAGGAGATGTAGTCTGGAGATTTACAGAGAATATGAGACGTCTTACCGCAGAATTAACAACACGACGAGCAGCTCAGTGTTTTCACAGTCGGAGTTTTCTCCTCCACTTTCTGAGCGTCGTATCATCAGGTCACTCTGACTCCACACTGCTCCTCACAGCAGCAGACATGAAGATGCTGCTGCAGCCTCCTCTGTCTCCTCTACACTGACCTGCTGCTCTACTGGACACTCAACCCTCCGCCTCCAACACTGATGAAAATATTTCACTAGGTCTCCGTCACGAGGCTTCAAACACGATGACGACCCGAGACAGAAGAACTGACCGGGCCGGACTCGTCTCATGAACTGCTCCACACGTTCCCCATCACTTTATTTACCATCAGCTCCACTTCCACTCGTTTCCTCCCTCTTTTCCAACTTTCACTTTGTAATTCTTCCCTTTAGCTTTAGCTGACTGTTTTCTTTTCTGTAACAACATCTCTGTTCCGTCTGTCCGTCCTGGGTGAGGGATCCCTCCTCTGTTGCTCACCCTGAGGTTTCTCCGATTTTTCCCTGTTAAAAGGGTTTTCCATGGAGTTTTTCCTCAGTGGATGTGAAGGTCTAAGGACAGAGGATGTTGTTATGATGCCATGTAAAGCCCTTTGAGACAAACTGTAAAAACGGGCTATACAAATAAAATTCCCTTGCCTTGCCTTGTCTTGCCTGAGATTGTTTAATCTCCCAGCCGTAGCTGCAGCTCAGTGGGAGCCAAGACACAAAATCAAAACACAAACATTTGTGTAGTAGATTTGTGTTTTTAAATGTGAATATTCCTGCTGTACTAATGTTGGCCGCGTTTCCCAGATTTGTTAAGAAGCTCTTAGCGCTAAGATCTTCTTTGGAGCGCTCTTAAGAGCGCTGTAAAAGAAGAACGTGTTTCCCAGAGTCGCTCTTAGCTTAAGAAGATCTTTCACTAAGAAGGAAATGTAAGATCGAGCTGACCCACTCTTTCGAGTCTTCTTAGCGACTTTTTAGCACTTTTTCAAGGCAAATCAATATCACACTAAGCAAGATTTAAACAGTGCACATATGTTTAAAACATATTAAATATGTGCCGAAATAAAAAATAGAGATAAAAAATAAAATAAGAACAATAAATAACCTAAATATGAGGAATAACGTGTGCTCTGCACATCAGGCACACAAATAAAATAAATCATCATGACTATAATATATCATAATTTTTACGCACACATCCACGTGCCATATCTGCATGAACATCAAAAACACAGCCGTTCTTAAATCAACCCCTAGTGTCGCTGTTGCATCGTGTTTTTATGCAGTGGGCAGCTTCTTGGTGTGGTGGGGGCATTGCAAGCAAGGGTCAGTGTCACGGAGTGTGGCAGCCGTGACACTGATCCTCCCGTGCCATTTTATACTGGCACTAAAAAGACTGTCACGCATTAACACTCCACTGCCTAAATATATATGTAGCCTATATACATATGTATAGCATTGATCATTCAGTGATGATGAGAAAAGAAAAACGTGTTGACCACCAAAATAATTTTCTATTGGGTGAATTTGAACCCAGACCACAGCAATGCTTCAACTTGCAGTGGGGATACTCTATGAGGTGAGCTATTTGCTACCTTGTGTTTTCATCCTTTCCAGAGTTGTCTGGCTGTAAACCAGCCAGCCCCTGCGCACATTTTTATTTTTATTTTCACACACATCAATCACATGGTCACGCAGCCGTCTCGGCCGCATCTTTACGCGGCTGTGCCGTGTCACCTACGGCCAGTCCGTCGCTGCCCGTGACCAACGCGGCAACAACAGCGGAGAAGTTTCTAATTAGGCCCGCCGACACCTGTGTTAACCCCATGTTTGACAAGTGGAAATCCCGTTTTCGGTTTATTCATCGCCTGTCGGTGCAGCTGCGCTTGTCACTGTGTGTGATTTATGCGCGTAATAGGTGGCGTGTGATATAATAATCGATTTGCCTGGCATCGATTGATTCAGTTTCAGTACTGTGGTGGTGGACAGCTCCCGTTAAGAGCTTCTTAAGAAGCTTCTTTGGCGTGATCTTAAGAAGGCAGTTAAGAACGCATCTGGGAAACACCCGTATCTTAGCGCTCCTTCTTAGCCGAACCCTTCTTAAGAGCCTTCTTAAGTCCTTAAGAAAGATCGAATCTGGGAAACGCGGCCGTTGTCAGTTAGATCAATATCTCAAATTAACATGATTCCTGACATATTGGGTGGTTTCATGATAACTTACCATACATTTCTTACATCCAGCTCCCTTAAGGCTGAGACAGATGACAGCGATCATCAGCAACAGACCGAGTGGCAGGACGACCAGTCTGATGATACGACCTGTTGGATCTGATGAGACACATTCAGTCATCACGTTAGATCACATGACATGAGTACAACAGCTTCAGTAAACAAACCTCAACATGTTTGAGTCAGTTCTTAGAGAATAAGGTCGTCTGATCGTCTCTGTGCTCTGACGATGTTGGACAGACACAACAGGTGGACAGAGTTAGTCTGAAAGGATGAACTGAAGCTTCTTGTCTCCTTCCAGCCTGTGTCTGGTTGAAATGTCTCAGGTGAGTGTTAATCACCGTCTTTACAGGCAGTTTACCAAACATGATGAAGCTGAATCATCCTGCTGACGTCTGACTCATCATGTAAAACCCAGTTTCTTACCATCATGGTGCTCATGTACCTTCACTGGATCCTCTCCTGTCGTGGACTTTTCACTACAGCAACATGGACGGATGAAGAGACAATGGGCCCCTGAGCACAGACAGGTGAAATGTGCTTCAACTCACCTGAGACGGTGAGGGACAGTCGACGGCTCTCAGAGGAGAAGTTATGAGAGAAAACGTAGAGGTGATAAACACAGCTGTAGTTTCCTTGGTGGGCGGGCTCTGCAGCAGGAAACAGGAAGGAGGCGGAGTGATTGACAGCTGGCTGGGTGTAGTTGTCCGTTGTGTTGGAGGAGGTGAAGGTGAGCTGGAAGGAGCCTCCTGGGTACTGTGGCTGGATGGAGCAGCTGATGGTGAAGTTGGAGCCCATCAACACTCCTGAATAACCCTGCTGCTGGGCCTGGGAGACCCCGTACATGGAGGACACAGAGATGATTGGCTGGACCAGCAGGTCTGTAAACAGAGAGATGATTGGCTGAATGTTAACAGTCAGTTTCTAAAAGGACTCTGATCTAGATGTTCACTGGAGAGATAACAAGACAAGTTTGTTCTGAATTATTCTGTATTATATCTATAAAGCATCAGTAAATGACAGTTCCTTTCTGTGGGGAATCATGAGGCATCCAACTGTTTGAACTTCCAGTGTAGTTCTCTTTCATGACCTTTGGGAAGTTTTCTCGTCATTGCATGCCTGAACGTTGGCAACCTCAAAATGTTTTGACTGGTTTTTTTTTTACAGATTATGATAATAGACACTCTCCTCCGATATGTCAAACTGATTTAACCTACAATCAGAACATGATGGTTCTCATATAATGTGTGATCTTGGTTTTGCGTCACGATGTTGCTATGGCGATGTCCACATACTCAATAGCACCCGACACAAAAACGCCCATAAAACTACACAAAAACCTTGTAATCTTTCTCCTTACTGCTCGTCCGCTGCAATCTAAGTGTCCTGAAGAGTTTACTCAAAACGACATCATTTAGGACATTTTTACAGGCTAAACAGTCCTGTATTGAATTTGCCTGGGGCGCGCTCTCACGTTCACGCACATGAACATCTGAGAGCGCCCCAGGGCCCGCTCTGTTTAGCAACACTTGGGAAATATTTACAAAAAAGTGAAATTTTTATAGGGGGGCTAATAATTCCGTCCTCAGATGTATATCTATACAAATACTTATTTACCCGTAGAAATCATTTGGGAGACATGTCACACTGTAGAGGACCAGTAAAATACGTGGATTGCCATCTAACACAAAAGTGCATTTTTCTCTGAAACTAGAGCAGGAGCCCCATTTTTGGAGAAACTTGGCTCTCTTCTTCTCCTTCGTGCTCACGAACGAAACAGCGAAGAAACTTGTTTCTTCGAGGCACACGTTGGAAATTCACTCTTCAACCACGTGAAAACCGTTTGTTTCTAGGCCTTGTCCAGAGTTTGCTTTGACGTTGAAAAAAAGGTAAACAAATAGCTAAAAACATGCGGTCTCAGTGAGATGTGATGAGCAATTAACTGAGGTTGTGAAAGAGTTAAAGGAGCTGTGAGTGAGGACTGTGGCAGCTGCTGGGTTTGTCAGTGAACCACAGCAGGTTGGTTGAAGCTGCAGCCAACGTATCTGGCTGTTGTGGTAAATAATCCTCAGAATGGGTTTCTCCTGCTCCGATGTCCCATTCATCCTTTGGAGTGAGCAGCGTGTCAGACGCACAGCCAGAAAAGATCCAAAGAGCATCGTGGTTCACTGATGATTATGATTAATTGTCTGAGATGAAAAGCAACAACATGAAAGTAATATGATGTTTCTGGTGGTGAGTTCATGTGTCTGTTCAATCCAGTGATGCTGCAGTCAGTGACAGTATCATACATACAACGCTAAAGAGAAACCAAAACGTCTTGGACCATTGACAGCGGAGGAAATCTCTGATGCGGAGCTGTATTGGATTCAGGTAACGCAGAGGAAAAGTTTCAAAGAGGAGATTTCCAGGAATACATTGAGAAGACCGGTACAGCTGCTTTATCCCCTTGAACTCTCTTAGTGATGAGCTGACTGGAGTCACTCTCATCGGCCGGGAGTGTGCTGCAGCTTTACTGGTGTGCAAACCAAGCGCACCTTTACTACGTCCCAGCAGTTGTCAATGGGCTGATTGCCTGCTGGGGGCGTGGCTTAGTTTACAAATGTTTGTCATTCATGTTTGTCTTGGTGTGTGAAAAGCAAGTAAAAAAACCCAAAAGCAATGGAACTATCTGTCTGTCGTTATTCATGGAGAAGTTGAATTTGTTATGCAACACTGCATCACCTGCCGTCCACCATCAAACTTAAAGGATGGACACATTTATGATAATGTTGTTCTACATCTTCAGTTCAGTGGAGACGACTGACTGTCACTGTAGATGAACGGAAATATTACTCACTGATGGACTCACCTGAACAGATGAGCGCCACGGTGAAGGAAGAGGAACCTGAATATGAACACTCCCTCAGGATAAATCCAGACTGAACACAGACAGGGCCGATCCACCACACAGACCTCTCTGAGGACTCATTTCTTGTTGTTGTTGAAACAGCAGAGCCACAGTCCAGCTCTCTACAGGCTACAGATGCTGCCTTCAGGTTCCAGTTCCTGCCATCCACTGGTCTCCACTCTCCTAGTTCCAGCTGCAGTTCACCTGCACAGCGACTGGCTCCTCCCACCAACCTGACAGGCTCTGAACACAGAGAAGAGAGTGAAGAGTAAAAGAAGTGAGTTTGATTCAAACAGAAATGAAGCAAATCCAAACTGTAGCTCCACTTGTACCTGAGCAGGTGAGTCCAACAGCTTTGCCAGGTGAGCAGCTGGTTCTAGTTGAGCCTGAGCTTCTACAGTCCAGGAGAGCTGACTCGTTGCCTCCACACTGGAACTCTTTGGTCCACATTGGAGCCTCCACTGCTCCATAGAGCGCCCCCTGGAGGACTGAAGGAGCCCCACAGCGAAGCTCCCTACAGACCACCTCTGCATCCTGCTGGTCAAAGTCATCTTCACACACTGAGGACCACCACTGGTCAGACTGGTTGGACTTAACCTCCAGTCTGCCTGAACACACACTGGTCCCATTCACCAGCCTGACAGAGTCTGCAGAGAGAGACACAACATTTCAATTTTGATCCTGACCTTTATTTACTGTCATATCAACTTTAAAGTCTGTCCCCAACACAACCATTAAAGAAACTCAAAGTCCAGCTCTTGAGTCAAAGGGTGAATTCCAGTTCCCCCCTTAGCCCTAGCCCTTCGTTGTGCACGTTCATGTGAAGTGGTAGGGCTATCTTGAACATGGTGTTTTTAGATGTCCATATTAAGCAAAGTAGCACCACGTCAGTGCGATTTCAATAGGTCCTCACGGGACACTGTCCCGTTTGGGCCCTAATAAACATAGCAATTACAATAGGGCTTTCGCCAATGCATGTCGTCGCTCAGGCCCTAAAAAAAACAGCACGATTTCAATAGGTCCTCACGGAACCTTGTCCCGCTCAGGCCCTAATAAACATAGCAATTACAATAGGGCTTTCGCTGGGCGACTTGCAGTCGCCGCTCAGGCCCTAAAAATAAACATTACAATTTCTATAGGGTCCTCACGGGACACTGTCCCGCTCGGGCCCTAATAAACAGAGCAATTTCAATAGGGCCTTCGCCGACGCTTGTCGTCGCTCGGGCCCTAATAAACAGAGCAATTTCAATAGGGCCTTCGCCGGCGCTTGTCGTCGCTCGGGCCCTAATAAACAGAGCAATTACAATAGGGCCTTCACTGGGAGACTTGCAGTCGCCGCTCGGGCCCTGATAAATGAGACAAATATTCTTGGAAAGATTTTGAGTTTTTGCAGTGAAAAGCAAAGTGTTTTCACACTACATTTATGAGCCTCCGCACACACTGTGAAATTCTTTGACCAACAGACTCATGTTTTCATTCATCAAGAATTAAAGTCAGAGGTCCGAAGACATGGAGAAACTCCTTGTTGTCAATTTAAGATAAAATAATAATATTATTATTATTATTATTATCTTGGTATATTTGCATCATAAAGAGTCAAATCAGTTCCTGTTTGGGCTATAACCTGCATGTACAAACTGTTACTGCAGGAAAACCTTGACTACTATGTCTGATGTTCAGTTTGAATGGCCCACATTCAAACATGGACGTCATAAAACTCACTGAGCCGCCAACTGAAGCCATTTCAGTTCCAGATTTCCAGCTTTGAGATGAGATGTGGTGGAAGAGGATTGATTTCCTACCTGGTAAGGTCTGCTGAGGCTCGCATATCATCTCTCCGATCCCGTTACCATAGCAATAGCAGCGGTAGTGGATGTTGTGGATGGCCTTCTCCCACGTATCTCCGATTTGGTAGAAAGCTCTGGTCTGTGGCTCCTGACACTGATCTATTGTAGAACAAAAACACAGAGTCAAGTCAAGTCAGCAGAGGACAAATGAGATAAGTGTGATTTTAATTCCCCCGAACGCACCGAGGGCATCGCACTTCCAGCGTCCACGTCTCTGTCCGTAGCAGATGCAGTTCATCATGTAGCCCTCGTTGTGGCGTTTGGAGAATTCCTGGTTCACTTCGTAGGTCAAACCGTCGACAATACACTGATCTGCACACGAGACAAACAGATAAAACACACACACAGCTCATTAATTCTCCCCTGGTCCGGCCTCTTGTCTTTAGAGACGTTTTTTTTTTTTTTTTTAAGTATATTTTTTGGCTTTTTGCCTTTATTTGATAGGGATGACAGTAGAGATAGACAGGAAATGGGGAGGCAGAGAGAGGGGGAATGACACGCAGGAAAGGTCTGCCCGACGCGGGATTCGAACCGGGGACGCCTGCGGCGAGGACTGTAGCCTCTACATGGGGCGGCCGCTCTACCCACTGCGCCACGCACCGCCCCTAGAGACCTTTTTTAACAATCATCTTTTTTTTCTTGTCTCTCAACACTGACCTTGCAGCTGTGAGTGAGAGATGCAGCTCCACTCCCCGCGGCCGTTCCCCAGGCAGGTGCACTCCATCATGTGACCCATGGACTCATGACGTTTGTCCCACTTGTCTCCTACGCGGTGCCTCACTCCGTCAGCGGTGGTGCACACCTCCTCCTGAGCTACGTCGAGAGGACACACAAAAACATAAAAAACAGTGAAGACTTTGCTCGAGGGAAACTCTCCGTGGTCCGGTTCAGCTCTGAACTGTAACGTTACGTAATAACTTTACTCTCCCATGACCGTAAACGCCCCATCTCCTCTAAAAGCCAGTTATTCAGTCTGTAAGTGACTCGTGCAGCCGGCAGTAATTATCATCTGTGAGAACAAGATTAAGACCAAAGCATTTAGTGAAACAAAGATGAAGACTTCACTGAGTGTAAATGTGCTGAAAGAAACTCACATAATAAGGAACATATTGTGATTTGTTTCATATTATTTAAACTAGGCATATTCAAACGGTGATGCAATAAATAAGTTATTGCTAATACTGGGTGCTATTTAGTTTTTTTATGCAGTTTGTTGAATTGTTCCTGGTTTCATATAAAGTTCATTTTTATTTCAAAAGTGGAGTTCAATGTTGCTTCTATACCTCAGTTTCTGTTCACTTTTTGATGAACCTGCACTGCAAAAACAAAATGTTACCAAGAAAATTTGTCTTATTTTTAGTCAAAATGTCATTTCTAGTCAAAACAAATCTCATTCTACTTAAAATAAGACTCATCACATTAAAAAAGTAGCTTGTTTTTAGAAATGTTTTACTTCGTTCACACATATTTTCACTTGAAATAAGAAGAAGAATCTGATAGTGGAGCAAGTTTTTCTTTCTTATTACAAGCACAAAAAACCTGCTTTCACTGGCAGATTTTTTTCTACGTATTTCAAGTGAAAATTTGTTTGAAACAAATGAAAATTATCTAAAAACAAGTTCCATTTTAGGTGAGGAGTCTTATTTTAAGTGGAAAGAGATTAGTTTTGACTAGAAAGGAGATTTTTTTTTTTACAACGAACGAAATAATAAATGTAATTTACGATTATGTATTTTCCCCATTTCCCACGGTCTGTTGGTCGCACCTTCTCGGCCCCTTGGGTGGTCGCACTGGGAGCGTACTTCTCTTCCTCTCTCCGCGCCCGTCAGACATCGACTGCAGTCGCCCATACTCGTATTCACTCGGTTTTCCACACACACGTCATTTTAAACGTGTGTGTGTGTGTGTCTTGTGTGCAGACGCAACTGACAAATATTTAGGCTATAGACGGACAAGCAACAACTTAATTAAAGCAGAAGTAAGTGATATATTTGTGTTAATATAAGTCTTAAATAGTTGTATCTTCTGACAGCAATCACTTACATAGAGTGTTTGGACCAAAACACGGGTCTGTCAGTCACTCTGCTCTGCTCTGAGCCCAGGAGAAAACTTTCCTTGTATCCTACAACCTTTATCCAATGAGGAGAGAGAACGGCATAAAGGGGCAGTCCTCTCTGTGCGTGCAGCCAAGGGATGCGCCTGAATGTGGTGACGTAGGGACGAGGACTGTTATGGTGCGTTCAAGGCAACTCGTAACTCGTGTTTTTCCGACCTGTGAAGTTGTACCAGTTCGGTCTGGTACGAGTTCACGGGTCAGAAGTTACGAGTGGCCGTTATAGTGACTTTCACAGGTAAAACAGGTCGGAGAAACACGAGTGGGTTGCCTGGAACGCTACAAAGTTGTATTTCAAAAGCCTGCCTGGAACGCAGCATTAGCCAAAACCACCGGATCGCTTACTTCTGCTTTAATCATCATTTTATTTATTTTATTTTGAAAATTGACCGGATTCTCTCGCCTTTTCTGTGCCCGACTTCCTGTCTGGTACGATCTGGTCTATCCAGCTTGACAGACGGCGCTCTCGGCGCTCGCGTGAAAAATAGAAATGAACCGATCTGAAGCGCTGCAGGCGCGCGCACTGCGCTCCAGAGCACGAGATGTGCGCCTATCTGAAACTGAATTTGAATTTTTATTTTTGCACAAAGTTAAAAGAATACAACAGAAAAAAAAAACAGAAAAATGAAAAATGTCTTGTTTTTCGTTTGCCAGATTGAATGGAATAAT
Source organism: Trachurus japonicus (assembly GCF_045865225.1). NCBI lineage: Eukaryota > Metazoa > Chordata > Actinopteri > Carangiformes > Carangidae > Trachurus > Trachurus japonicus. The sequence continues at coordinate 464,078 of NC_140925.1, forward strand.
TAAATGGACGGATGATACACGAATCCGTGGACCACAGACCCTCCACCAGCACCTTCATGTGTCCTCATCCTCTCTGTTTACCTGTGGAGTTGTGGCTTCCTTCAGCCCAGAGTCCTGAGGAGAAAACCAGAAAGGAAACATCAGTGAGATCTGTGAAGACAGCGACGTCACTAAGAAGCAGAAACAGTTGCACCATCACTTAGGTCAGGAACAATGAAATGAATCCCCAACACATCCATCACAGCAGCTTCAGCTCCCACAATCCTCCACACTGAGCTCCATATATCTGCTCTTTATCTCCCATGATGCTCAGGGTGATGGGTGTTTCTGTCTGTTTCTGTTAAGTTGTTTTTATCAGTCCGTCTATCCTCTGACTTCTCCAGCTGGTTTGGATGAAAACCAGCTTGTAGCCCATTGTAGACGTTACTGCAGTAGTGACGAGGCATCGCTGTGTCACTAAAGGAGAATCTGGTCGTCTCAACCCAAATATGAAGTAAAACTGGATCAAATCAAACGTAAATGAGCCACTTTCCTCAGTTTACTCTCATGTCCAGTTTACTCTCCACATTGTTTCCTCATTGTATTTGTCTGTTAAAGGGTATTGTGTTATTTTTATGTACTTGTCTACTGCAACACTAATTGCTCCCCGGAGGGACATAATGATATATGATATGATATATATAATATAATGTACATATGTTTGAAATTGATTCAAACAGGAGCTTGAAGATTTTGCATGCATGTAAATATGTTTTGTTTGTAGAACATGATAGTCTTAATAACATGAAGATAGCAGGGGAGACAAACGTACGGCCCGCAGGACTAATCCTCATCATATGTTAAAGGGATAGTTCAACATTTTGGCAAATTGGCCCATTGCCATAATCCCGACGACGAGTGTGTGTGTGTGTGTGTGTGTGTGTGTGTGTGTGTGTGTCTGTGGTGTGACCAAGATCACTTCCTGGTCGCTCCGAACTGCGTGAGCACCGCGAGAAAAAGCGGAGCGCCTGTGCACCAATCAAACTTTTTTTTCTCAGATATTTTGTAGAAAAACACGCCCACAAATGACGTGAGGATTGAAGCTGAACGTGTTCGCCATCTAGTGGTACCAAGCAGTAACAATATAGGGCAGTAGATTTAAAGATATGGGCTGTTTGATCCAAGCATGCTGCCTGTCGCAATAATGCGACTTTGGCGCCTAGAGGGTTAATTGTCGGTGCAAGCTATTTTTAGAACGGCGGAGCAGAGCCGCGAGACAAATGCAGAGACTACTTCCCCGACGGGAATGCGTGTCAGCGGTTTTGCATGAATTTCCCTCTAAAACGACTCCGTCTCGTAACGTTCCGTTATTATCTCATAGCGTGGTGAATGTGCAGCTCACAACTTGAGGCTCACTTCCACCTCAATTTCAGCATATTTCATCTCTGTCATGGGCAGGTCAGGCTAATAAACGCTAAACGTGTTGAACTACGGCGTCCAGCTCTCAGCGGGGAGGGGGGGGGGGGGGCCTTGGGTACGTACACACACACACAAATGTCAGCACACGTTTACAGATTGTTTGAAACATTTACAAATATGATTACGCACACAGACATTGAGATACACATTTGCATTTAACAAAGTAACAATAACACATCCATCCATGTCCGTCAGTCCTACCTGAGCTCCACAGCAGCAGCAGCAGCAGCAGCAGCAGGTGATCCATGTCCATGTAGACGTCTGTCTTCGTCTCTGTCTCCTCTCTGACTGCTGGACTCGTCCTCTGCTCCTCTGTTAACCTCAGCTTTTATCTCTTCATTAGCCACGTGTGGTCTGTACATCCTATTTAATATGACATGACTTGTTATTTCCTGAGTGACAGTTTCACAGAAACATATCTGCTGCTTTATCATGACACCATCTCAACTCAATCTATATATAGTTCACCTGCTGCATACAGAGTCACAGATCTGACCCTTTTATGAGGATGTTTAACTTAAATAAATCCAAATGTAATTGGACTTAAGTCTGTTTTTATACACAAGTGCTGAGGCCTCATTTATAAACACTGCATGCGCACAAAAGAAGGCGTACGCCACTTGTAGACAACATTTGGGATAGAAAACAAACGTGTCGGAAGAATGTGCACACCTCCACTGCAGCTCTGACCCTGCCGTACGCCCCAAATCTGGAGAAACGGGAAACTGCGACCCCAACAGCAGAAAGATTGAAATATGAAAATTGAAAATATGTGAAATTGATACAATTGTGTGAAATAATCAAATATTACCTTTCACATAGCCTATCCTATATGAAGGATATGTTTGCAAACACACAAAAAAGATTCACAATAAAAAACAAAGATGTCTTTTATTGAACCACTAATTATGTTAAGTCATTATAAAAAAAAACTTAGGCTACATGTTGTTATTACATAATCAATAATGCTTTTTCATGGCTCTTTTCCCCTTTTAGCATCAATGAATATTCATCAAGGATGTTCCCCTGACCTTATATGGGCACCATATGGGTGGGGTAAAGCGCTTCCTAAACATGCACCAACTTTGCACACATTTCCTGTGTTTCCTACATACATGCTCTCCTCTCCACCACCCCCCCCCCCCCCCTCAGAGGCTGAGCTGCTGCCTGTTGCTGGACGACTGATGAGGCCGACCTGATAACAGACAGCTGCTGCTGAAAGGACTTATCACGGAAATGTTTTTAAGTTATTATCAGATGCACTTGATGTCGCAACTTTGCAGCTCCTGGAACCAACACTGATCAACACGGTTGGACCAATGAGACCAACATGAGAGCAGCACAGTCACACACACTTTGGGCTACATGCTAACATGCTAACATGAGCCATGTGTAACTGTGTGCAGGGTTTTATAATCCAGGTTCACTGTAGCCCGTGGCAACATGTCACTCACTTAAATCCCTCTAAGCATCATGGGAACTGTAGTCCCAAAGCTCAGAGCATGGTCGACCCAGACAGAAGAAAAAGGACGACAACATCCACTAATATTCACTTGTTTATTACTTGTGATGTGTTATTAACATGTGTCTAGGTGTGTGTGTGTGAGTGTGTGTGTGTTTAGTATCATGCATGTGGACACACTTTCCTCAGTTGCCATGGTGACAGTGTAATCTGTTCTCTGAATCAGCCTCATCAGTTAGCGCGCCCACAAAAGACGTCAAACTCAGACGTGTCATGGTCGTGTTCGGAGCTGATGGTGAAACTTTGGGCTTTAGTTACTCTTTAACAACATTTATAAATATCAGGTGCTTCATGGAAACTTTATCTCAGTGTTTTGGCGGCGCTGCACCGACAGTCACATGACCAGAGGAGGGTTTTCACAGCTCCTGCTGCTTCAACCCCCCTCTACCCACAATCCCTTGTGTGCAGACCATGTAGGCTACGTGCACACATGGGGCCCAAAGGGTGTTTGAGCCTAACCCCTGAATGTGTCTGGGTTTGGAAGAACTGGACACAGTTTGGCAAAAACAATAATTATTTACACAATTCACAAGGATTTGGAGGAACACACAGGGAGAAACTCAGGACACGACACGAGGTAGAAATGCAGACGATCCCACAAAGACAAAAAGAGACACTGAGGTTATATACAGGGAAGACACAGGTGGTGCAGTCAGGTCAAGTTCAACACACTGGGGTGATCAGGAGGGAGCGAACACAGGAAGACCAGACCAGAAGTTCAAAATAAAACAGGAAGTAAAGACAGACCGAGACAAAAGGGAGCGAACACAGAAAAAACAACAGTAATATAAAACACATACAGGCCCCCCCCCCCCCCTCTCAGAGGTTCACATGCTGCCTGATGCTGAACGTAGACACCAGACATCTGCTGCTGAAACAAATTCTCTCTCTCTTTCTTTTTTTAACTTTTTTTTATCAGATGCACTTGTTGTCGGGACGTTGCAGCTCCTGAAACGATACGATCAGTGTCACACACACACACACACACACACACACACACAGGGCTGTGAAGCTGCTTTAACAGGAAGTGGGGGTACATGTAGTCCAGTCAGAATAAAACCAGGAAACATTATTGACTGAAGGTAAAGCTGCCTGAATGACCACAGAAGTCACCTGGAGGAGCCCCTGCTGCTGGGCCTGGGAGACCCCTTCCACAGAGCAGGACACTGTGCTCTCCAGTGGACGAGCTGCTCACGTCCCCTCGGTCTGAGGAACCAAACATGACGTCCTCGCCCACTGCAGTGACTCATGACGGGAGCTTTGCATCATACGTGTCACGGCCCTGAGCCCGCCGCCATTCTCTCAAGTCACTGTCAATACAGCATTTTACTAATGTTTAATTTGTGCAATTTCTTAATCTAAATTTTGTAGCTGTGTTTATTTATTCATGATAACTATTCACTGTATTATTCACTGTATTTGTATTATTGCACTTATTGTAACGGTATTCAGTATCTTTTATCCTTCTTCAGCCTGACCAGGGACAAAGACTGACCATTAGCTGAAGCTAGACGTCTTGTATGCATCGCATTTTTCATTCTTTGTGGCAATGTTGTATGTATCGTCCCTGCAAAATAAACATTAAAATAAATAAATAAATTCAGTGGCTCGGTTTTCTGTTGTTTTGGACTCTTGTTTTCTTCAGTTCCTGTTTTATTTTGTTGTTCAGTTCTTGTGCCTTTTGTTTGCAACTTGTGAGTAATAAATCCTTTTTGTGTCACTGAACCCTGTATCCTGGCTGTCTGCATTTGCGTCCTGTTATCCCCCAACCCTGACAGTACGATCAGACCAGTCATGGACCCAGCAGACCTCTACAGGGTGACATATTCCCTAATATGCCTTCGTAATGACTTTAAATATGCCTCCTCCTGCAAAGAAAGGAGAGGGGTTTTGTTGAGGTCTCGCCAGGAGGTGTCTGGTTAATGCCACAACTCCCTGAGAGGGTCAACGACTCTTTGCCCTCCTCACCTGTTGCTTGTTGCTTTGATTAGTTCTGGTGTATTTAGTCTTGTGTGTCTTTCAGTTCCTTGTCCGATTCTTGTGTTTTGTTCTCCTGCCTGTCTTGAGTTATTAAACCTCAGTTTGCAAGTATCCGCCTGTGTTAGCTCCTGCATTCAGGTCCACCTGTTTCCCTCGGCCCAGTCCCAGAAGCCCCAGCGGCAGCCGAGCAACACGGCCAAACCTCACAAGCATCAACCAAGAAACCCGTCAAAGTCCCAGAAGCCGGTCTCCTCAGCCCCATGGCCTCTCAGCCGACTGCCGACTGCCCAAAAGTCCGACGGCTCATTTCTCCGACTACCCATTCTACAGTGTTAAGGTTCGGTTTAGGGTAAGGTTAAGGGTTAGGGCTACTGAAGTCGGAGAAGTGGGAGGTCGGACTGATGGACGCAAAAATAAAGAAATGTATGGTCGGAGAAATGGGTAGTCGGACAGACGTCATGCTCCCGCCGCCGCTCAGTGGCTCAGTTTTCTGTTGTTTTGGACTCTTGTTTTCTTCAGTTCCTGTTTTATTTTGTAATTCAGTTCTTGTACATGTTGTTCTAGTGTTACTTCCTGTGTTTCATAGCCTCGTAAACCAGCCGCTCCCGGAAATACAATTCATTCATTTCTGAGGGAGAGTCTGGCCTCATCCCCATTCTAAGCGTTTGGCCTGAAACCCTCAGAAGGCCTAAGAGCCAATCGGCGTCGCCGCTGTGATTGACACAGCACGTTTGCCAATCAGGGACCGACTGGTGCAAAGCCCCGTCACTACACCAACTTGCTGATTGGCTGAATGGGGTTGTCTGTCAACGCTACTACTCCCACCCACCCCAAACGCTTACAGCAGGGATGAGGCCAGACTCTCTGAGGAATGAAATGAAATGAAATGCATTTCTGGGAGCGGCTGGTTTACGAGTGTTTCACCTCGTCAGCCCTGTTTCAATAATATAATAAATAAAATAATAAATCCTTTTTGTGTCTGAACCCTGAATCCTGGCTGTCTGCATTTGGCTCCTGTTATCCCCCGACCAGAAACCAACACTGATCAACACAGTTGGACCGATTGGACCAATGAGGTGTGTGTGTGTGTGTGTGTGTGTGTGTGGTGTCGTGCATGGGAACACTCTCCTCGGTTGCCATGGTGACAGTGTAATCTGTTCTCTGAATCAGCCTCTCATCAGTTAGCGCGCCCACAAAAGACGTCAAACTCAGAGCTGGTGGTGAAACTTTGGGCTTTAGTTACTCTTTAACTGCTGTTTTATGCTGTTCTTTATGTTTTGTCTTTATGTGAAGCACATTGAGTTGCCTTGGTATGAAATGTGCTATATCAATAAAGATGCCTTGCCTTTAACAACATTTATAAATATCAGGTGCATCATGGAAACTTTATCTCAGTGTTTTGCCGGCGCTGCACCGACAGTCACATGACCAGAGGAGGGTTTTCATGTGACACGTGGTCATATTGGTCCTATAACTTTATTCTTGATGTCTTGTTTTATTTTGCCGCTCCCATTATATTTTAATCCCTTAATCAGGTTTTAGTAATATTGTAATGGTTTAATAAAATGTAGTTTTTTTTTTTTTTGTATGGTGATAAGTTTGTTGCATTTTGAATCTGTGTTGGGGAATTCTAAGTGAAGTGTTAAATGTGTTTAACCTTTTCTTCTTTGTGTTTTTTTTTGTATATTCCTCTACATAGTTGTCACGGTGTTATGGGCAATAAACTTAAGCACCTGTATGAAACTCTCCGCCTCATTCTTTGGGAACCAAGGGTCCGCTACAACACTAATTTTATGACCCATAGTGGAATCAAATTCATTTTTCTTTTCTGTACACCTTTAAACTTTTGGAGACTTGAGAAGATGTTTAGCTCTCTGTGTGTCAGTTTAAATATTTGTGCTATGCAGCAGGTCATTTTAGTGGGTTATAAACTGGAAGAAACTTTAAAATATTGTTAAAGGGACAACCAGGAGTTTCTCCGTCGACAGAACGAAAAATTCCACGACAATAAAAAAGTCTGATATTAATGTGGATGAATCTCCGTTACCACTTGTTAATGGTCCATTTTAGATAAATCTATGGTTTTGTCTCTATGGTTATTTTGTTATTATTAGTGGTGGTGGAAATGCTGGGCGAGCCGACCAGCGTTTCTTTACTTTCGGTTTCGTGGCGAGTCATGAGAATAACGCCGCCGTATGAATCTCCGTTTATGGTGGGAACTACGACGGTATGTGATCGTCTTCCAACCTCTGACTTTAATTCTAGATGAATGAAAACATGAGTCTGTCTTGACCCGGTCAAAGAATTTCACGGTGCGGAGGCTCATAAATGTAGAGAGAAAACACTTCGCTTTAACAAAACTCCTCCTTGTCCCTTTAATATACCTAGTTAAAACATGAAATCAGCCGCATGTTAAATTTTTACTTACTTTTATTTTGAAATGTAAAACAGTGATCTATTGTTACTTCCGGCTTTTATTTTGGCTCCTTGAAGCGGAAGTTGCGTCACGTCTCTGCAGCTCAGGGAAAGTCACTGGTCGGCCACCTGGACCCGGAACATCAACAACAACAACTCTCTGGAGCGTCTCGGTCCTTCTGCTCCCGACATGATCCCCGGTTCGAGTCCCGGTCTGAGGCCCGGTGCTGGTGCAGGTGCCGGGCTGCTGGCGGCTCTGGGCCTGTCCCTGGCTCTCCTGGCTCGGCCCTGCAGCAGCAGCAGCCCGGTCCCGGTCCCGGACGTCCCGCTCATCGCCTCGTACTTCGGCACCAAGAGCCGCTACGAGGACCAGCGGCCGCTGCTGCTGAGGAACCGGACCGACACCGACCTGTCTGCGCTGCGGCCGCCGCCGGAGGAGCGCTGCTCCCCGCTGCACCTCACCGCGGTGGTCCGCCACGGCAGCCGCTTCCCCACCGCCAGGAACATCCGGAGGATCCAGAGGCTGGTGCAGCTGGTCCAGACCGAGGCCCGGGGCTCACAGGACCCCCAGGACCCGGTCCGAGAGCTGCAGGACCGCTGGGACATGTGGTACACCGAGGACATGGACGGTGAGGCAGGACTCAGACTCTGGTCCATTTATAGGGTCAATCAATCAATCAATCAATCAATCAATCAATCAATCAATCAATCAATCAATCAATCAATCAATCAATCAATCAATCAATCAATCAATCAATCAATCAATCAATCAATCAATCAATATTAATATTATTGATTTAAAATCCTCTGAAGAAAATTCTTAACACCATAAATCTGAAAATGACCAGCGTTGGACACGTTACTGTGAAAAACTAGTTATAGTTAGTAATTTAGTTATTTTCCCCCAAAAGTAACGGAGTTAATGATAATCAAAGGAACATTGTGTAAGAATTCCTCCATCTAGTGTTGTGGTTGTATATCACAAGCAACTCAGTTGTATTTTTCATGCTGCATTCATGTGAAATTGGGCAGACGGCAGACGGACGACAGCCGCTGCACGTAACGACATAAACAAGCCTCTATGTAAACAAGTGGTCCGTCAGCACGAGGCAAAACAACACACGTGACAACATGTTGTCATGGCGATGTGGTATTGTTTTACCGGCTTTCTCTGGACTTCTGTGACTAAAATGACATCTGGTTTGTTAGCGACGGCCGTCTGCCCGACTGCAGGTGAATGCAGCATCAGTGTTAGCCCAGCTAACGTTAATCTAAAATGTAATGAATGGAGTGTCATGTCGCTCTCCAGAAAGTGGTGGAGATATGAATGATATTCCGGCTCATTCAGAGCTGAAAGGAACACTTCACTTTGTTGATGGGGGGGTTACTGCTTAATGAAACACAGACTGAAGAACCAAATAATCGATTTTCATGAATAGAGAACTGGAGAAGTTACACAATGTCCCTTTAATATTATAGTTTTAATGTGAAGGAGCTCCACAGCTCTTATTGTGAAGTCTTCCTCCTCCTCCTCCTCAGGTCAGCTGGTGATGAAGGGCCGACAGGACCTGCACCACCTGGCTCTGCGTCTGTCCTCCTTGTTTCCCTCTCTGCTGTCGGAGGACAACGTGAGGAAGAGGAGGCTGAGCTTCGTCACCAGCTCTAAGCATCGCTGTGTGAGCAGCGTGGAGGCCTTCCAGGCCGCGCTGCAGGGGGGCGGGGCCTCTGGAGGTGAGGACCAATCACACACATCTACACGTAGCTGCCTCTGCCTCTGACACTGCTGCCCATTGACCAGAGCGGCATCTTTATTTCATTTCATTTTCCTTTATTTGTTGGAGAGGGACAGTGTACATTAATGAACATTTTAAAAAGATAAAATGTAAATGCACCCTCTATAGCCAATAGGCTCATTTCGGTGGTCAGTCCCCCTGCCGGATGGAGCACGGCAATGACACCTAGAATAAAGGTAGCAAATTACATTAAGACACATAGCACAATATCTACAACAGCAACATTACACTTTAACCCCCACCCCTCCCACCCATACCCACACATGCACAAACACTATCCAATCCACAACCAGAACTCCCTTTACCCCTCAACCACACAGTAACGTTTACATCCCCCATTCAGACAGGGGAATATTCATATCAACAACAAGAACAACAAGTGCATGTCAAATTACACTTAATTAATGAAGCCATGTACTACAGGGGATTCAGGGACTAGTGTTCACAGATTTGGTTTTCTATGAACCATTTCTTTAGATTGGCTTTAAATGCACCGTATGAAATGGACTCTCTTATGTTTTGTGGTATTGTATTCCACTCTTTGCCTGAAAACACTGACTGACCACATAAAGTTTTTCTAAATGGGATCTCGCAATCTCCTTATGCAAATGAGAATGACTGATGCATCCTGGGTAATTCATCCCTCCATTGAAAAGTTCAGCCTAACTGTCTTGACAAACTAACTAACACAAAGTTGTCTATTAACAGGCTATTTACAGACAACACTGAGCCAAAACCTCCCGGTGATTCCACCAAATACGTGTAGATGTCTGGGTCAGACATTTCTGGACACTGTGGGAGGCTAAAGGAGCATACCGCTAGATTCATTCATTGTAGTTTTTCAAGATAGCGTGAACGGTGGGTTTCAAAGAGGGTGTCAAAATAATTATGAGACACAGTGCTATAAAAGAAACACAAAATAAAACATTCAAATTGATTGTTAGTTAGTCTACGCTCCATCAAAACACAAAAAGCCACTGAGTGCAATGTAAAAATGCCGGGCGCTGCCCCTGAATTACCCAGGATGCATCAGTCATTCTCATTTGCATAGAGATGCCACTCTGGTCTATCGGAACGGATCGGGGCCGCCACCGCCATCTTGAACAGGAGGTGTCTAACTTCTACTTCCTGTATCTCCAGAGGCAGTAGAGGTCTGTCACTGAAGCTGTTTGTTTTCATAGAAATACTACAACTCAGCTACATAACTCACCTTAGCAGTTATAGGGTTAATGTCAGGGCCATGAAACTGATTTAATATGGCCGAGCACAGTTATATAGGTAGCCTCATCACCATGGCAACCACAAACTCACAACTACCACAGCCTGTAGCCTACACATACAGGCAACACAATAACAAACTATTAATATATGAACTAGCGGTATATGCACTAAATGTAACACATCTCCACCCTATGATACGTTACCTTAGTTTCATTTATGTCAGATAACTCACCTACATCAACAGTTCTAGAATATAAAACAACTTATTACTGGAGAAAAGTTATTCCATGTCTCTTGGTTTAGGTGTTTTCTTTCACGGGAACATCCGTACGCCGCACAAAAGGCGGCATTTTATATATATATTCGTCTATATATCTATGAGGACCAATCACACGGCAGCAGCAGCTTTTCACCCTATCACCTGACACCGATGGCAGTAACCCCCCCTCTCCTCCCCCCCCACAGAGCCGCCGGAGTTCAGCCACCGCGTCGACGACCACCTGATGCGCTTCTTCGAGCGTTGCCGCGGTTACGTGGAGGGCGTGGAGAAGAACCGCACGGCGCTGAAGGAGGTGGAGAAGTTCAAACACGGAGAGGAGATGGAGGGAGTGAGGAGGAGGATGGAGGAGAAGCTGGGCCTTCCTCCTCACCGCCTCACACCAGGTTTACACACACTACTACACACATACTACACACTGATACTACACACATACTACACACATACTACACACTACTACCACTGTTCCCTCTCAGGTGTTTTACTGCTCCTCCTCTTTGCTCAGAAGACAAAAAGTTGCACACTCAAACATCCCCGACTAGTTTCCTGTTCATTTCAGAGGGGAACGTGTGGAGTGGACAATGTTTCCATCCCTCTCTTTCATTGTTTGGGGCCCATTGGAAAAACATAACAGTTACAATTTTGCAAGCTCTCTCTCACACTCACAGACACACACACGCACCGTGGTCTGTAGTGCAACTACCATTGAAGTTTTTGCTTGAGAATTATTATTACTGTTCATATCAAGATGCTTCTGTGCCAAGAGTTGATGACACCAACTTGATGTTAGTTAGTTTTTTCATATTGTTCATATGGTAATAAATGCTAAATCTATTTTGCCAAAACCATATAGTATTTTGTTCTCATTAACTGTAACTGCAGCAGCCTAGGTAATGTTGTAGAAATAATCTGTTATTAATCATTATAGTAATAGCCAGTAGTGTTGATATGTGGAGTTGGACAGAGGCCAGAGCACCAGGCAGCATGTGCTCAAACTCGCTCCAGCAGCTCATCAGGGGAGTTGAATTTCTGCTCAGGAGTTTTGAAAATGAGAGGGAACTCATCATATGTGACTACTACACATATACTACACACATGGATACTCAGTAGTATGTAGACGCACTGGAAAGGGTTAATAAAGACTGATTACTGAGCAGTTCAAATGTTTCACTCATCATTGATCAGCTCTAACTGTGTTTATTTGAAAACAGGGACAGTCACATTAATAACATCACTGTAAATGAGCCAAGAGGCAGTTTTTCATCTGTCGTCCCCAGACGGACGTTCAAAAGTCCCTGAAAACAGAATATGAATATGATTAAAATTACAAAGTTATTAGCCAAGGCAATCTACAAACATGCACAGCAGTTAACAACTTGACAAAAGAACATATATAACATCAATCAGAAAACATAATCAGTACATCCCCAACACATGCAGCAAAGACACATGACACAAGACACATCACACCACAGCAGAGCTGAAGCACAGACACAAACTGCTGCATACATAATAATAACATCATATTATAAACTACATACTAATGAGAATTCATGCGTTATAAATGATGAATTCAGTATTTATTAGTACTGTGTGTAGCTACTTGTTATAAAAAGAACAATCAGAAATATATAAATGATAATAATGAAAGAAAAATGACACAGAGATAAACCATCAACATATATAAATAACAATACAAGAAACAAAAGAATTGTTTTTAGGAGATTAAACAAAAGTATTCTATGACTTCTGTGATAGAGCAGTTCCATTTAGAGCAGAAACTGACCTTCGTCGTCTTTTAGTCTTAGTTTAGTTTTAGTGAGTTCAACAAGAGATGAGTCAGTTTAGTTTAGTTTTTATTTTAGGGGAATTGACTAGTTTTATTTAGTCTTAGTTGTAGTTTTCCAGTCCTTTCCAGTTCCAGTTTTCCAAGCGCTGCGTTGCCTTTTTAAAAACGAGTATATTTTTTTAAAAGGCAACGCAGCGCTGACATCTCATCAGAAAACTGAATTCTTTTCATGTGAGTAAGAATATTTAGGGTCTGGTCTGTCAGGGTGCTGTGGAGAAAGCCTCTGTCAGACCTCTGAAGATGAACTTGTTCCCTTTTAGTTGCATCCATCCCATAATGTTCCCATCACCAGCCCTCATCAGGTTCCATTTATTTATTTATTTATTTATTTATTTGCACCATAAAAAACGACAATTACAAAAAACAGAAATGAAAGAAGAATAGTAAGTGCAGGAGAGGTTAAAAAACCCAACATGGGCTGATAAGAAACACCTCCCCAAGAAATATACACATTCAGAGGATAAATCAACAACAACAATAGGAGAAAGCAACAACAAATAACAACAAAAAAGGAAGCAATACAAGTGCCATTTTATAGCACACACTCAAAGAAGTCAGAAATAAAAACATGGGTATGTATAAATATAAAATAATTGTATTTAACTGAGTGTATGAGCATGTAAAGAGATATTCACTCTTATCTAGCTGTGGCTCGTACTCCAAGACAAGAAAACTACCACTAAGCTGCTGTTACCTGATGAAACTTTACTTTACTGCAGTTTAGCATCAAACCTGGAGGCTGGAGATAGTTCTAGGTTTAGTTTTAGTTCAGTTCACTAGATTATTGTTTCACTTTAGTTTTATTTCAGTTCACTAGATTATTGTTTCACTTTAGTTTTATTTCAGTTTACTAGATTATTGTTTCACTTTAGTTTTAGTTTTATTTCAGTTTACTAGATTATTGTTTCACTTTAGTTTTATTACAGTTCACTAGATTATTGTTTCACTTTAGTTTTAGTTTTATTTCAGTTTACTAGATTATTGTTTCACTTTAGTTTTATTTCAGTTTACTAGATTATTGTTTCACTTTAGTTTTATTTCAGTTTACTAGATTATTGTTTCACTTTAGTTTTAGTTTTATTTCAGTTTACTAGATTATTGTTTCACTTTAGTTTTATTTCAGTTTACTAGATTATTGTTTCACTTTAGTTTTATTTCAGTTTACTAGATTATTGTTTCACTTTAGTTTTAGTTTTATTTCAGTTTACTAGATTATTGTTTCACTTTAGTTTTATTACAGTTCACTAGATTATTGTTTCACTTTAGTTTTAGTTCAGTTCACTAGATTATTTCTTCACTTTAGTTGTATTTCTGGTCTAAAGTGAGTGTGTGTGTGATGAAGTTTGTCCCTCTGTGTTTCCTGTAGATCTGGTTGAAGCCGCCTTCTTCCTCTGTTCCTACGAGCTGTCCATCAAGTCTCTCCACTCTCCGTGGTGCTTCCTGTTTGACGAGGCCGACGCCAAGGTAACCGCCTCGTCTTCATCACCACCTTCATCCTATCTTACTTACATTAAAGGGTAATACCGTTTTTTTACAACCTGGACCTTATTTCTAGCATAGAATCCGATCATTTCCTCCCCCAGATAACTCTGGTGTCATTCCAAGTGGTTGTGATGAAATGAGCAGAATGCAGCCTCTAAATAACACATTATCTGCAGAGAAACTCCTTCATTTCACCAATATTTAGTTCTGATAGGCTAGTGCTATTCCCCTCTGAGTCCGGGGTTATAGGGGGGAATAGCACTTTAATATCCTTTAATATAGGAGACTGTTCTGGAAACGTTTCCACTAAATAAAAGTGCGCGGCCACTGGAACTAGAAGCTAAAAATAGATTCCTGGTCGGTCGACGTCGGCCAATCAGAGAGCAGCTTCTGGCGGACAGAGTGACGTCGTTCAGCTCTGGTCAGATTCAACCTGTGAGTCAGTATGAATGTTGCAAGGGTTGGGGAGTAATAGATTACATGTAACGGCATTACGTAATCAGGATACAGAAAAAGGTAACTGTAATCCGTTACAGTGCAGATGTAACATGTAATCAGATTACTGGTACATGTGATTAAACAGAGGATTACATTTTAAAAACCAACCAGAGCAGAGATGGTTTCACTATCGGGGTTTATCCATCGTCTTTTATTTTGAAATTTCCTGAATTTGACTTCCTGTCTGCAGTGATGTAATCTACATGGGTTGATGTTTGGTATTGAAGTAATCTAAAAGTAACTGTAATCCGGTACATTACTTTACTTTAGATTAGATTAGATTATACTTTATTTCATCCCCGAGGGGAAATTCGTTCGTGACAGCAGCATTTAACAAAAGGAAATAAAACAGGACAAATAGAGTAGGTTACTGATATCAGTTTGAAGTAGCGGGTAACTTGTAACTGTAATGGATTACTTTTCCAAAAGGTTCTGGAGTACAAGTCGGACCTGAAGCAGTACTGGAAGCGTTCCCATGGTTACGAGATCAGCGCCATGTCCAGCTGTCCTCTGTTCCACCACATCTTCAGGACGCTGGACAAGGCCGGACGCCCCCGCAGGTAAGGTGGTTACCACGGTTACCACGGCTGATGACGTCATCAGATCGTGTGTGTGATGTGATGTGATGTGATGTCATGGTGTCGTCAGGGCGACGGACGCGGCCCCCGAGCCGGCCTCGGTGCTGCTGGGCCACGCCGAGACGCTGCTGCCGCTGCTGTCGCTGCTCGGGCTGCACAAGGACCAGGTCCCGCCCACCGCCAGCAACTACCAATCACAGCACGGTAACAGGCCACGCCCACCAGCCTCAGGGCCAATCAGCTCAGCTCATTTTATAACCTTTATTTAAAGTCTGAGATACAGTATAGGCCTATTGAGGAGTGACCTCATTTACAACAGAGCCGAGATTAAACACAAGACATATACGGACAGAAGACAAAACATTTGAAACATACATAAGCATAACAGAATACCGGAAGTTAAAGGGATACACCAACATTTTTTTTCGTGTCTTGCCTCACTCCCGAGTCCATGACCAGCAGATAGACACCATCCTTTCTACTGTGTGTGCAGTAACCATGGAGATAGAGCCGTATCGCCGTAATTAGCTTAGCTCAAACACTGGAAGTGTATGGGTAGTGTTTGCCTGCCTCCTACCTAAAGTCGCTAATTAGCTTAGCTCAAACACTGGAAGTGTATGGGTAGTGTTTGCCTGCCTCCTACCTAAAATCGCTAATTAGCTTAGCTCAAACGCTGGAAGTGTATAGGTGGTGTTAGCCTGCCTCCACCTAAAGTCGCTAATTAGCTTAGCTCAAACACTGGAAGTGTATGGGTAGTGTTAGCCTGCCTCCACCTAAAGTCGCTAATTAGCTTAGCTCAAACACTGGAAGTGTATGGGTAGTGTTAGCCTGCCTCCCACCTAAAGTCGCTAATTAGCTTAGCTCAAACACTGGAAGTGTATAGGTAGTGTTAGCCTGCCTCCACCTAAAGTCGCTAATTAGCTTAGCTCAAACACTGGAAGTGTATGGGTAGTGTTAGCCTGCCTCCACCTAAAGTCGCTAATTAGCTTAGCTCAAACACTGGAAGTGTATGGGTAGTGTTAGCCTGCCTCCACCTAAAGTCGCTAATTAGCTTAGCTCAAACACTGGAAGTGTATGGGTAGTGTTAGCCTGCCTCCACCTAAAGTCGCTAATTAGCTTAGCTCAAACACTGGAAGTGTATGGGTAGTGTTAGCCTGCCTCCTAGCTGAAGTTGCAGTGTTTGAGCTAAGCTAATTACGGCGATACGGCTCTATCTCCATGGTTACTGCACACACAGTGGAAAGGATGGTGTCTATCTGCTGGTCATGGACTCGGGAGTGAGGCAAGACACGGAAAAAAAAGAAATGTTGGCGTATCCCTTTAAGAACCAGTGACATCATCACCTCCTCTGGTGTCTTACAGGTCGGAGCTTCCGTAGCGGCCGTCTGGTCCCGTACGCCGCCAACCTGCTGTTCGTGCTGTACGACTGCCAGCGCGGCCCGCGGCTACAGCTGCTGCTCAACGAGGCCCCGGTTCGATTCCCGGGCCTGGACGGGGAGGACGCGCCGCTGTACCGCGACGTCCGCGCAAACTACCGCCACCTGCTGGACGGCTGCGACTTCCACCACGAGTGTGAGGGGCGGAGCTACGGCCGGGCGCCAAACACCGAGCTCTGAGGCGGCTTTCACACCTGAGAGTCTGAACCGGTCCGGACCGGTCTGAACCGGTCTGAACCGGTCTGAACCAGAGGGGAGAGACGAGACACTGTTGAAGTTTCAGTCCGGTCTGTGTTCACACGGTCCCTCGTCAACACGCAGCTTTTTTGTAAACAAATGACACGTGGTCTAACAGGTCGTTCAGCTATTCTGCCCTGCAACGCAAGAAGGGGGTAACTCATTTTTTTTCAAAAATGAGATTTTGTCATTTTTGGGACATTAAAGGGACAACAAGGAGTTTCTATTCGGTTATAAAAAAGTCTCACGTTAATGTGGATGAATCTCCGCTACCCACACTTGTTAATGGGCCCATTTAGATAAATATATCGTTCTGTCTCTATCGTTATTTTGTTACTATTAGTGGTGGCGGAAACGCTGGTCGAGCCGACCAGCGTTTCCTTAATGAGAATAACGCAGCTGAATCTCCGTTTATGGTGGGAACTACGACGGTATGTGATCGTCTTCCAACCTCTGACTTTAATTCTTGATGAATGAAAACATGAGTCTGTCTTGCGCCGGTCAAAGAATTTCACGGTGCGGAGGCTCATAAATGTAGTGTGGAAACACTTCACTTTTCCAAAACTCCTCGTTGTCCCTTTAAAGGTTCTGCTACATCATGTGGATAAATATCTTGACTCAACGTTTTCTTATTTGGGATATATTTGCGGGTGGTTTTCACACTAACTCCCAAAAACTGCGGTGAAACAACCAGAGAACACAGTAACATGAGTTACCCTTTTCTCTCTGTGTATAGATGATCAACAGGCTGCTATCATTCTACCAACCAATAGGAGTTAGTTTCCTCTTTCTTGTGTTGTATGTCCAGCTTATATTTAGCCTCAATGCACAGACAGACAGAGGTAACTCTGAAATAAGGGTCAAATGTTAAGTTTGAGTTAAATATTTTTACACAGCTAGACTAGGCTACTACTCGCAAAAGCAAAATCAAGGATTTGACCAATTTTTAGAATCCTAAGTTCAATACAGTTGACTGGACAACAACAATACTTTAAACTCTCTTCTCAGAACTGCAGTCTGAGGAGTTTTACCCCGTTCTTCCGTTGTAGGGCAGTATTGGTCAGAACACTTGTGAGGGAAAATCACTTTCAGATAAAGAGCGACCATGAATGAATGAAACGATATTGCGTTGGTCGAGCCAAAAGCCGAAAAATCTATTCATGGTTGAGGTAATTTATTATGGGAAACAGAAACACTGCTGCTGTGTTGGTTTGCTTCCTGTATTAAAAGTCCGATCACATTCTCACCTGAAGCGAACCGGACCCTGGTTCACTTTGGACCGGACCGAGTCCTGACTTTTTGGGGGGACCACGGTCCACTTGTTTGGTCCAACAAAAGTCTGAGGGAGTGTTCACACCTGAAATTTTGGTTCGGACCAAACTGAAAAGTCCTAAAGTCCTAAAGACCAAACGAGGCTAGTGTGAAAGCGACCTGAGACCGGGACCGGGACCGGGACCAGAACCAGAACCAGGACTGAGCTCCAAACACCAGTCGTCCAATCACAACAGAGGACCCTGATTGAACGCTGACGATAATTAATTGATTGATTAATTAATTCTTAACTGACGATGAAGACAAACCTTCATCATCATCCTGTGGTTTAATCATGTGGTTTAATGGCGGCCGCCTGCTGTTGCTGGGCGACCGTTGAAGCTTTACGTTAATTTATTTCCTCACTTTTTTTATTATTATTATTATTATTATTATGGTCTGTTTGTTTAGTTTGATTTTCTACTGGTGTAGCTCTTCCAGCTTCCTGTGGGAGGATTTTCACAGTAAAAGCTCGGCTGATTGTGGGGATCTTTATGCTGAAATTATATTTTTTCTTTCACTTCCTGTGGAATTTTTCCTTTTGGTGCCAAATCTTTCAAAATAAAAGCTTTGATAACGGTTTTTCACTCAGAACAGACTCCGCCTCTTTTATTTCCAACATGGTTTCTGATCAATAATCAATAATAATCAATGAGTCACAGACGTTTCACTCTGAGTTTTTATTCCGTCACCGTCTCAACATCATCACAGGCAAAGAAACTACACTGTAAAAAAAAAACCTGTCGTACTCGTTTATATTGATGCAGATTCACAAAGGAAACAATCAATGGAATTATTGATTAGTTATTAGTTAAAGGCAGAAACTGAAAAATCTTTGATTTGTTGGTTTAATGTGATTTTTTTTCTGTTGAATCTGAATCTTTGGGTTTTTAAACAGTTTCAAAAAAAAAAAAAGTGTAAAAAAAGAAAAAGGTCACTGTTTATAATTGATTAAATTAAAGTATTGATCGATCAGAGGAAACAGAGTTCCTGTTCTCTGCTGCCGTAGAAACAGTCACTTCCTGTTTTCTACAGCGCCAACATGGCCGACGACCACAGGAAACAGGCGACTGACGAGCACCCGCCAAAATAAAGTTCAGACATTACAGATAAACATTTCACCAGAGCATGCCATCCCAGACGTCACCGATCATCTATAATCACATCAATTCACATGTCGATCAGCGGCTCCATCGCTTCCCCTCCGGCCGCCGTGATGTCACCGCTGCGTTTCCACAGCAACCGCTCCTCCGTGGTGACAAGCTCCGCCTCCAGCTCGCCGTCAGAGGGGGCGGGGCTTAGAGACTGAAACAGCTTTTACTTTGAAATCCGCTCCCAGACAGACGGTATGTACAGGGGGGGGGGGGGGGGGGGTCAGAGGTCAGGGGGCGTGGCCTCGAGGTCTGGTCCAATCAGGAGCCGACGTGTGAGTGCATCAGTTTATTTACAGAGATGGAGGTGTTGCCGTGACGACCGTCACTCGGACCGTCGCCACGACGACGTCAGCAGATTTAAATAAAAACAAAGAAAACAACTGTGGCACATTAAACACACCGACACGCCGGCCGCGCGGGAATCGAACCCGCGGCGGCGGCGGCGTCGGCTCAGTCCAGAGCGGCGTGCAGCAGGACGCCGTGTCCGCCCGCAGACTTGGACTTCTTCATCTTCCCGATGGAGCGCTGCATGTCGGACTGATGGATGGGACGGATGACGTCATCGGGACTGAGACAGAGAGAGACAGCGTGAGTATCGAGTATCGAGTATCGATTAGTGATTAGTGATTAGTGATTATTGATTAGTGATTAGTGATCTAGAGCTCTGGAAAAAAAATGAAGAGACCAAGTCCAAATGTTCTTAATAAAATCAGCTTCTCTGCATGTGGCAGACGTTCGATTCCAGTGTCTACTGAACTTCAACACAAGGATCAACACATTTTATTCTACTTAAGTCACCTGAGCCAAATCATATTAAAGCAGATATCAGTGGCACGGCCGTTTCGGCTAATGCTGTGTTCAAGGCAGGCTTTTGAAACCGTAAGTTACAGCTTCAAGTCACAACTACGACTTGGTAGCGTTCCAGGTAACCCGTAGCTCGTGTTTTTACCGTCCTGTTGTCTGTGAAAGTTCCCTATAACGGCCACTCGTAACTTCCGACCCGTGAACTCGTACCAGATCGAACTGGTATGACTTCACAGGAAGGAAAAACACAAAGTACGAGTTTCCTTGAACGCACCATGAGTTAGCAGCCCCCGCCCTTGTCAGGCATCAATTGGTCCTCGTGCTACGTCACCACATTCACGCGCATCCCTTGGCTGCACACACAGCCCTTCATGCCGTTCTCTCCCCTCATTGGATAACACTTGTATCCCACAAGGAAAATTTTCTCCTCGGGTTACAGCAGAGCAGAGTGACGGAGAGACTCGTGTTTAGGCTGAAATACTTCATGTAAGTGATTGCTGACGGAAAATAGGACTATTTAGGACTTATATTAACAAAAACATTCCACTGATATCTGCTTTAATGAAGATTATAAAAACCACTGTTGAGATTTAAAATTGAGATTATTCCACCAGCGTTGCTTTCTGAAATCTTTCGTGTTGTGTTTTTTTTTTTTAATTACTATGAACTTTTCTTTGCATTATTCAAGGTCTAAATTAAAACACTGGACCTTTTTTTTTAAAATCATTTGACCCATAGATATATATTACTGACTAGACGCCGCCTTCTGCTTCTCAGCGTACGTCAACACGGCGGCCATCTTGGTCAGGGGTTTCTGACCATAGACATTTAAACGTCTGACCAGCAGTCAGACCAGTCAGACCCTGTACAACATGTTTCAGTGTATGTGTGTATGTGGGTGTGTGTCTGAGTATGGAAGTGTATGTTTAATACATTAAAAAAAAAATTCTAAAATTTTTATTTTGTTATATCATAAATATATGTCTGATATTTATAATAAACCAAACGGTTTGAAAGTCGGTTGAATATTCAGTGAGTTGTGGTGATTTTAATGGTTGATAGACGTCTAGTGCAGGAAGTAGACACGACTTCCCCCTGACCAAGATGGCCGCCGCGTTGACGTATAACACTCAATAGAGCTGCCTGGGAACGCAGCATCTAGTCAGTATATATTGTATATCTATGATTTTGACTAGTTGTCATTTTCTGCAAATAAATGCTCTTAATGACAATATGTTTTTTTCAAATTTGTGAGAAATGTTGTCAGTAGTTACAGAACAGTAACAAAACTCTCCAAATCCTATAAATACTAAAACCAGAGAAACTGATCATTTTGAAGTGGTCTCTTAATTTTTTCCAGGGCTGTATGTAGTCTGAGTGTGAGTGGGCGTGGCCTCTATTAGTGGGCGTGGCCCCCGTGAGGTCGTACCTGTCACTCTGACTGTGGACGAAGTCCCGCACGCAGAGCAGCGCGGCGTCGCGACACATCTCCCTGAGGTCACTTCCTGAGAAACCGTCCGTCTCCCTGGCAACGTCGGCCAAGTTGATGGAGGAGTCGACCTGTAGAGACGGAGGGGGCGGAGTCAGGAAGGTGGAGCTCTTTCTCCTAACACCTGAAAAACTAAGACTAACTCACTAAAACTAAACTAAAACTGATTCATCACTCGTTGAACTAAAACTAAACTGAAATAAATACACAAACTAAAATACTAAATAAAAATAAAAACTCAATAAAACTGTAATAACGTGGATGTGGGCGGAGCTAAACCAGGAAGTCGTACTCACGCTCTCGTTCTCCAGGATGAGTTTGAGGATCTGCTCCCTCTGGCCCACGCTCTGCAACACACACACACACACACACACACACAGAGTCAGTCCCCGCCCCGCTGACATCATGATGATGTCATCAGGCTGGTGTTAAGAGGCGTACCGGTTGGTTGATGTGGAACCTGGTGGGCATCCTCCTCAGGATGGCCGAGTCCAGGTCCTGAGGCCGGTTGGTGGCGCCCATGATGATCACCTGCAGGTCGGCAATAACCATCAATAATCATCAATAACCACCAATAATCATCAATAACCATCAATAACCATCAATAACCACCAATAACCATCAACAATCATCAATAATCATCAATAATCATCAACAACCATCAATAATCATCAACAACCACCAATAACCATCAATAATCATCAATAACCATTAATAACCAATCAATAACCATCAATAACCATTAATAACCATCAATAATCAATAACCATCAATAACCATCAATAATCAATCAATAACCATCAATAATCATCAATAATCATCAACAACCATCAATAACCACCAATAACCATCAATAATCATCAATAACCATCAATAATCAATCAATAATCATCAATAACCATCAATAACCATCAATAATCATCAATAACCATTAACAGGGTTTCCCGCAGCGCTTTCCTGTTAAGGCGGCCGCCTTAACAACAAAGAGCTACCGCCTAAACTAACACCTTAAAAAAAAAAAAATTGTAGCGATATTCGCTGCCGCCCCCCCCCCCCCCGTCGGACGAGTGGCCGCATCCCCTCACACACATACACACCACAGAGAAGCGCGGACGCAGAACAGCAGCGCGGGTTGAAAGCGAAACTTTAATACGGCACGGCGCGTCCTCCCCCGTCGATCGATCCCCCCCCCGTCAACAGATCTCCGCGCTACCCCCCCCCCCCGTCAACAGATCTCCGCGCTACCCCCCCCCCCCCCCCCCCGTCGACAGGTCAGACACCACCTTAACTAACAAATTTTCTGGGGGAAACACTGATTAATAACCAATCAATAACCATCAATAACCATTAATAACCATCAATAATCAATAACCATCAATAACCATCAATAATCATCAACAACCACCAATAACCATCAATAATCATCAATAACCATCAATAACCATCAATAACCATAAATAACCAATCAATAACCATCAATAATCAATCAATAACCATCAATAATCAATCAATAACCATCAATAACCAATCAATAACCATCAATAACCATAAATAACCAATCAATAACCATCAATAACCAATCAATGACCATCAATAACCATCAATAATCAATCAATAACCATTAATAACCATCAATAATCAATAACCATCAATAATCAATCAATAACCATCAATAACCATCAATAATCAATCAATAATCAATCAATAACCATCAATAACCATAAATAACCGTCAATAACCATCAATAACCAATCAATAACCATCAATAATCAATCAATAACCATCAATAATCAATCAATAACCATCAATAACCATCAATAACCAATCAATGACCATCAATAACCATCAATAATCAATCAATAACCATCAATAATCAATCAATAACCATCAATAACCAATCAATAACCATCAATAACCATAAATAACCAATCAATAACCATCAATAACCAATCAATGACCATCAATAACCATCAATAATCAATCAATAACCATTAATAACCATCAATAATCAATAACCATCAATAATCAATCAATAACCATCAATAACCATCAATAATCAATCAATAATCAATCAATAACCATCAATAACCATAAATAACCGTCAATAACCATCAATAACCAATCAATAACCATCAATAATCAATCAATAACCATCAATAACCAATCAATAACCACCAATAACCATCAATAATCATCAACAACCACCAATAACCATCAATAATCATCAATAATCATCAATAACCATCAATAACCACCAATAACCATCAATAATCATCAATAACCATCAATAATCAACCAATAACCATCAATAACCAATAATAACCATCAATAACCGTCAGTGACGAGCCTCTACACCAGGGTTTTGGCCAAACATGAACCGGTCTTGAGGGTCGGGGGCCAAAACTAAACATTCTAATTAAATATGTCTATAACAGGTTCACTGTGCAAAACAAAGTCAATTCTAAATAACACTATTGATTATTGTGTTTCACTGTTCAACAGGGCTCCAGACCCCGACATGGAGGCATTCTGCCCCTACATGGGGGCGTTTTGCCCCTAAAATTTGGGACAGTGCCAGTAAATATTTCATCTACTTGTGCACATGTGCAACCAGTGAATTTGCCTCTTTTGTGTTGTAACGCTGGTGAAACATGAAGGAGAGACTCAAACAACCTGATGTTGTCATTCCAGGTGGCAGGTCAGTGTGTGTGAGTTTTGTGAATCGTAAAATTCGGAATATGAGTTGCAGTTTATTTTGGGGGGTCTCAAACTGGGAAAACAAGGTTTTCTATGCCTATTTTTCTTTAAATAAAAACACTATACAAGTTATTCCACCAGTCTCCAACGTGAAGTTTCTGTGCTGCATCGTAGCGCTTTTTATTTTAAAGGGTTAGTTACAGATTCACCTGTCTGAAAACTAACTAACACCTATCAGACAGGTGAATCTGTAGAGAGATGATGTCATGGTGACGTCATGGTGATGTCATGGTGATGTCATGGTAACGGTTGCGTGGTGCTGACCTGGCAGTGGTGGTCCGTGTCCAGACCGTCCCACAGACTCATGAACTGAGCTTTCATCATGGCCGTCGCCTCGTGGTCCGAGCTGGAGCGGCTCCTCAGGAACGAGTCTAGATACACACACAGAGAGACACACACACACACACACAGACACACACACACACACACACAGAGACACACACACACACACACACACACACACACACACAGAGACACACACACACACACAGACACACACACACACACAGACACACACACACAGACACAGAGACACACACACACACACACACACACACACACACACACACACACAGGGATGTAAATAACAAAGCTCCTTGTCATTGTGGATGCAGCAGAACAGCCCTTTATCAATGTTTACTGTTACATTTAACTCGTGTTTTAATCTGGAATTTACAACTGAAACTGTGTTTATTTATTTTTATTTCCCGTATTTTCCCGACACAAGTTTCCGAACGTCAGAACCAGAGGCTGGTTTTACATTCCCGGTGGAATTGTACGTTTCCGTTTCCATGGTTTTCAGTCGTTGTCATAGTTACGGTAAACGCATGGATCTATTAACGCTGGCTTTTAACACGGATGTCAGTCTGTTAGAAGCTGCTGTGATGATCCATGCGTTTTACAGAGATTCATTGAAATAAAAATTTAATAAATCCATGCATTTACTGCGACTACCGAAACCATGGAAACGTGAACATAAAGTTCCACCGGAAGAGCAAAACCGGCAAAACCGGCTACGTTTTTGACGTTCGGAAAAAGGTGGGTAAGTCGCGTTTTTTTAGTAGTTTGGCCATGCAACCTAAATTTAGGAATATACGCCATGTCATCTATGACGCCGTGCAGTGTGGCGACTTCCTCGCTAAATCTGGCGACTTTCCAAACACTCTTGGTGACTTTTTTTCTTTTTGTCAGAAGCGACTAGCGACAAATCTAGCCACTTTTCCCGGTGTTTGTGTTGCTGTTTCCCGGCCGTTAATGAAATGTTTCTAAAATAAATGTGACCTATAGACCGATGTGAATTATTAATGTTTTTTTTTCCTCTTCATATTTTTTGACAGATGCGACTAATTAACTCCGGTGCCACACAAAGTCTGGAAAATACGGTATCTATTCACTGTATTTGTATCGTTGCACGTTTTGTTGTGTTCAGTATATTTTATTCTATTCTAAAGACACAGAGACACACTAGCTGGTTTCCATCCAAGTCGTATCGAATTTAAAAGCAGATTTTGTGAAAATGCGCAAAAAGCAAAGCGAATTTATGACCGTTTCCATTCATTAGTGTTTTGCGATTAGGAGGAGTGCACCGTGAGATTACGTCATAAGAGAGCGTGAATGTATAGAACAGTTGACACTCAGTTGACACTCAACATCATGGACAATTTACGTACTTTCCGGACTATAGACGCACCTGTATAAGACACACCAGCTACATTTTAAAAGAAAATACACATATAGGCCGCACTTGAATATAAGCTGCAGGTTTTCATGTTGTAACATGAGATATTTACACAGAAAGACAGTAGGACTGTGACAGTCTGTTCTGGTTACACTCCTCTCCTCCATGTGCATCTGTTTACATACGAAGCCGGTGAAACATCAATAAATGTAGCGGTGGATAACGTTACATAACATATACGATGTTACGGCGTGTGATTGTGTCGTCTTAACCGTCATAAACTAAACATTACGGGTTACGGAGCGTTTGTGTTGCGGTGCAGAGAGGAGAGCTGGGACACCGCGGCGTCGCTGGGTGAAGTCCAGCAGCTTCACCCACAAACTCTGCCTCAATTCACATCATCTGTTTCCATCACAAAAACTCACATTTCCTTTAATCGATACGCTGACAAATCCATCCCCCCAAAGCGTCAAAACTTTTATGCACATTTACTGCCTTTATTCTAATTTCTGGCGTTTCCATTCAAGTATTTATTCGCAATTTTTGAAAATGCGAATAAAAAAGGTGGATGGAAACGCAACTAGTGTCCCACTGTCTGTGTCGTTCCTGTTGAATTAACATTTAAATAAATAAATAAATAGTGATGTGTGTCTCTGTGTGTGTGTGTGTGTGTGTGTGTGTGTGTATTTCTGTGTGTGTGTGTGTGTTAGTGTGTGTGTGTGTGTGTGTGTGTGTGTGTGTGTGTGTGTGTGTGTGTGTGTGTGTGTGTTAGTGTACCTATCTCGTCGATGAAGATGATGGACGGCTGCAGCTTGACGGCCAATGAGAAGACGGCGGCGGCCAGCTTCTGAGACTCTCCGTACCACTTGTCCGTCAACGTGCTCGGCTGCAGGTTGATGAAGCGGAACCCCGCCTCCTTCGCCGTCGCCTTGGCGATCAGCGTCTTACCGCAGCCCGGCGGCCCGTACAGCAGCACGCCTGTAACCACGACAACAACAGCGTTGTCAGAAAACACATCACACCGGACAAACACACAAACACACACACACACTAAAACAGAACAGAAACAAAAACGGTCTCCAGAACACATATTACAGGACCCAATTCAAAATCAACAGGACTCCACATCGTAGCTCTTAACATTCATTTAAAGGGACAACCAGGAGTTTTGTTAAAGCGAAGTGTTTTCTCACTACATCTATGAGCCTCCGCACCGTGAAATTCTTTGACCGGGTCAAGACAGACTCATGTTTTCATTCATCAAGAATTAAAGTCAGAGGTTGGAAGACGATCACATACCGTCGTAGTTCCCACCATAAACGGAGATTCATACGGCGGCGTTATTCTCATGACTCGCCACGAAACCGAAAGTAAAGAAACGCTGGTCGGCTCGCCCAGCATTTCCACCACCACTAATAATAACAAAATAACCATAGAGACAAAACCATAGATTTATCTAAAATGGACCATTAACAAGTGGTAACGGAGATTCATCCACATTAAGATCAGACTTTTTTATAACTGAATAGAAACTCCTCGTTGTCCCTTTAAATAGTCCGATGCTCAGGTGTATGTCAGCATCAACATCCGTTCAACATAATTCCATTATATTCCATTACATTTGCAAAAAAAAAACGATTTTAGAACAACTAATTGATTGTTCCAAGTAGCCTCGGCTACACATCGACCGACACCGAGAGCTGTTTGGCTAACAAGAGTTCTTTAAATCTGTATTAGTTGTTTTCTTGAATAATATCCTATGTCCTGGCAGAGTATTCCATAAAACCACGGCTCTATACATTACTACTGTACTCTTCATCCTGTTTGTTTGTACTTTAAGTATATAGTATATAGGTACTATAGTAAATCTTCCTTCGTAGTCTCGTATTATAACCAGGCTCTTCTGAACTGAAACACACACATCTGTATAAAACCCTCGGAAGCTTAGTTGCAGATATTTTTCTAATATTAGGAAGTAATGAGGCAGTAAGTCTCTGTGTGTGTGTGTGTGTGTGTGTGTGTGTGTGTGTGTGTCTCTGTGTGTGTGTGTGTGTGTGTGTGTGTCTCTCTGTGTGTGTGTGTGTGTGTGTGTCTCTCTGTGTGTGTGTGTGTGTGTCTCTCTGTGTGTGTGTGTGTGTGTGTGTCTCTGTGTGTGTGTGTGTGTGTGTGTGTGTGTGTGTGTGTGTGTGTGACCTTTAGGCGGCTGCAGCAGCCTGGACCCCTGGAACAGATGTCTCTTCTGGACCGGCAGGATGACGGTCTCCTTCAGCTCCGTGATGACCTCGTCCAGACCTGCGATGTCTCTCCACGTGATCTGACGTCACAGCAACTTTACTTTATTTAACTCTTTATTCAAGTTTTATCACAAGTTTGTTCCAGAAATTTTACATCATTTCATGACATTTCTTGAAAGTTTTTCCAAAGCTTTAGTTTAAACGTTCACTTAGTAAAGAAAAAGTTACATTCTTCAGTCTCAGAACAAATGTTTGTGTATTTCTGGTTTGTTTCAACATGTTGTCCAACGGGTCCACGGTCTAGTTTGTGTCAGTTTAGAGTCTGCTCTATACGATCAATAAACTACAGGATCAATAAACTATAAGATCAATAAACTACAGGATCAATAAACTACAAGGTGACAGGTGACAGGTGAGCGGTGATGTCATCAGTTACCTGCATGGTGAGTGGGTCGACCAGGTGAGCAGCGATGCTCATCTCGTACTCAGACAGCTTCACGTTCTTCACCCCGATCTGACGCATCAGCTTCTCCGCCTGGACACAGACAAGGGACAGGTGAGTTACAGGTGAGTTACAGGTAGAGGTGAGTTACAGGTGAGTTACATGTTCAGGTGGAGGTACAGGTAGAGGTGAGTTACAGGTAGAGGTGAGTAGCCCCGTAGCTCCGCCCACTAGCTCTGACATCAGCAGAACTGCCCTAGCTAACTGGTTTCCAGGACCAGTTCTCTGATGGAGCAAGAAGATCTGGTTCTGACTTTGGCTCCAAACCAGAACTAGAGACTCTGATGGAAACAGGACTGGACCGGACCGGACTGGACTGGACTGGACTTAGTGGACTGGACCGGACTAGACTGGAATGGACCATAGATAAATACTGACTAGATGGCGCCTTCTGCTTCTCAGCGTACGTCAACACGGCGGCCATCTTGGTGAGGGGTTTCTGACCATAGACATATAAACGTCTGACCAGCAGTCAGACCAGTCAGACCCTGGAGAACACATCTCAGTGTGTTTATGCATGTGGGTGTGTGTCTGAGTATGGAAGTGTATGTTTAATACATTAAAAAAATATATAAAAAATGTTCAAAAAAGATTTTTTGTTGTTGTTGTTGTATCATAAATATGTGTCTGACATTTATAATAAACCAAACATCTTGAGAATGGGTTGAATATTCAGTGAGTTGTGGTGATGTTAATGGTTGATAGACCTCTAATGCAGGAAGTAGACACGGCTTCCCCCTGACCAAGATGGCCGCCGTGTTGACGTATAACACTCAATAGAGCTGCCTGGGAACGCTGCATCTAGTCACTATATATATCTATGAGAATGGACTAGGTGGACTGAACTGGACCGGACTGACCTGCTTCTGAGCCTCCAGCTTCTGCTTCCGGGTCTGGACTAGTGAACTGGACTAGTGGTCTAAGTGGACTAAGTGGTCTAAGTGGTCTAAGTGGACTAGTGGTCTAAGTGGTCTAAGTGGTCTAAGTGGTCTAAGTGGACTAAGTGGTCTGGACTAAGTGGTCTAACTGGACTAACTGGACTAAGTGGTCTAGACTAAGTGGTCTAAGTGGTCTAACTGGACTAAGTGGTCTAGACTAAGTGGACTAAGTGGTCTAGGTGGTCTAACTGGACTAAGTGGTCTAGACTAAGTGGTCTAAGTGGTCTAACTGGACTAAGTGGTCTAAGTGGTCTAGACTAAGTGGACTAACCTGCTTCTGAGCCTCCATCTTCTGCTTCCTGGTGGGGTCGATGGCGTCCACCATCCACTTGATGGTGAAGTAGGTGACAGCTCCAAATATGGTGAGGCGGAAGAGGAGGCCGATGACCTCGTTGCGGCCCAGGGGGCGGGCCATGTTCTCCACCGGCACCTCCCTCAGCACCATGGCAACGGCA
Organism: Trachurus japonicus; assembly: GCF_045865225.1. Taxonomy (NCBI): domain Eukaryota; kingdom Metazoa; phylum Chordata; class Actinopteri; order Carangiformes; family Carangidae; genus Trachurus; species Trachurus japonicus. The sequence goes on from NC_140925.1 coordinate 494,146, forward strand.
GCACACAGGAAACAGGAAGCTGCAAACACACACTGGGCTGCCACGGCAACGCAAACACACAGTCAACATTACATCATCATCATCACAGTCTGAGATGAAAATGAATCTGATTGGTCGTTATCGAGCGGACGGGATTATTATTTCTTTTTTTCAATAAATCTTTATTGAAAAAAATAGAAACAATACAAAGGCAGTTATTAAAGGGACAACCAGGAGTTTTGTTAAAGTGAAGTGTTTTCTCACTACATTTATGAGCCTCCGCACCGTGAAATTCTTTGACCGGGTCAAGACAGACTCATGTTTTCATTCATCAAGAATTAAAGTCAGAGGTTGGAAGACGATCACATACCGTCGTAGTTCCCACCATAAACGGAGATTCATACGGCGGCGTTATTCTCATGACTCGCCACGAAACCGAAAGTAAAGAAACGCTGGTCGGCTCGCCCAGCATTTCCACCACCACTAATAATAACAAAATAACCATAGAGACAAAACCATAGATTTATCTAAAATGGACCATTAACAAGTGGTAACGTAGATTCATCCACATTAATATCAGACTTTGTTATTGTCGCAGAATTTTTCGTTCTGCCGATGGTGAAACTCCTCGTTGTCCCTTTAAAGTATCTTCAAACAAATAACTGAACAACAGCCAGGGGTGTAGCCTAGGCTAGTACATAATTACAGAGAATAAAAAGCACAAATAATGTTTTCATAGCTTTCTTATTATTTGAGAAAGATCCAGTATCAGTGGCTGATGAACCGTGAGCAACGTGACGTATAATCCGTGCACCTGCATTATCCAATGGGGAAAAAAAATCCCAGATTTACTGGAAAATAGAATTTTGCACAAAGTTTGAGCTCCATCGTCTGATAGATGAGTTATTACACTGATGTTAGGACCCATAGTAGTGGAATCAAATTCACTTTTCTTTTCTGTGCAGCTTTAAAGATATTTCTCACACAAAGAAGACTAGAAGAGTTTAGATAATGTTAGGTTTTGTGTTTTAGCCACTTTGCTGCTCTCGACGTTAACGATGTACATCACCACACACACTTCAACTTTGACTTTCTGACAGCTGTATATATCTATGGGATGGCCAGACGTCCATCTATGGGATGGCCAGACGTTTAGCTGTATGTATCTATGGGATGGCCAGACGTCCTGTTAAAGCGTGTTGTGGAGTCTGTTAATTAAAAGGGAGATAACAAGGGAGAAGAGGAAAATAAAACAGACCAGAGAAGCCTTGACTGTGTTATTAAGTTGACAGGAAAGTTTCAAGCTATATGTTTCCTTATGTGAGAGAACTTGAGAAGGTTGAATTTAAATAAAATATAGCCTAATATAATATTTGTTAAGTTTCTAGTAATGTTTTGACCTAGGGAGCAGAATAGAAAGTTATTTTAGCTCACATTGTCCAACATGTAGACAAACATCTGGTCACACAACATGGAGCTGCTTTTAAATACGAAGCTTTATCCGTTTAAACTAAATACAGAGTGTTTCCTGTTGCTAATGTTGACACTTTAGTTCATATCTCTCTGTTTCCGCATCATTATAAAACCGAAAGCTGTGTGTTAGCCTCGTTAGCCTTGTTAGCATCGTTAGCTGTGAATTTAAATACAATATACAATATAATATTTGTTCAGTAGTACTGTTTTGACCTAGGGAGCAGAATAGAAAGTTATTTTATCTCACATTGTCCAACATGTAGACAAACATCTGGGGAGTTGAGATCTGGTCACAACATTATGAAGCTTTATCCATTTTAACTAAATATACAGAGACAGAGAGACGTGTTAACTAAATACAGACTGTTTCCTGTTGCTAATGTTGACAGTTTAGTTCATATCTCTCTGTTTCCGCATCATTATAAAACCGAAAGCTGTGTGTTAGCCTCGTTAGCATCGTTAGCATCGTTAGCTCCGTTAGCTGTGACCTTCTCCAGCGGCAGCGGTGCTTCTCTCTGCTCTGACCGGCCACTGAGCGCCTCTAAGCGGCCTCAGAGCGGCTCAGACCGGCCTGTGAGCTCCGGTTTCCCCCCGGTTAGACACATAAAACAGCAGAAAGAGTCGGTTTTTACCGGTTTCTACCCGGTGAAACGGAACAAACTCTCACCTGCTCCTCCGGTCACGTCAGGCGGCTCCGGTCTGATGCTGCTGCGGCTCCTCGATGCTCCGTCTGCGGGGAGGAGAGGGAGGGGAGCTCGCTGCTGCCCCTGGAGCTCCGGAGGACTAACACTGTATATAATATATAATATATAATATAATATAATACATCCATGAGAAGAGCTCGCTGCTGCCCCTGGAGCTCCGGAGGACTAACACTGTATATAATATATAATATATAATATAATACATCCACGAGGAGAGCTGGCTGCTGCCCCTGGAGCTCCGGATGACTAACACACTATAATATATATAATATAATATAATACATCCATGAGGAGAGCTGGCTGCTGCCCCTGGAGCTCCGGAGGACAAACACACTATACTAGAAAAAACATTTCCAAGAATGGAAATGGTGTGAATGCTGAAAGCAGCTGAACGCTGTTGCAGAATTAGCAAATAGTGCAAGCAGTGACTGATCACCATACAAATGTTTAACCGAGGTAGGAATTGAACCCACAACCTCATAGTTAGTAGACTTTGACTTTGCCTCTAGGCCACAGTGTACACACTGTTGCAAAGACTGTTGTCTGTTGATGAGCTGCACTCTGTCTCACTCTGAAGTTAATGAGCCCAAAGCTGCACCTGTTGGAAACACACTGTGTCAACACCAAGAAAGCTTGAGAGTCAAGCTTCAATGACTTACAATGAAAATTTCTGTGAATTTCAGGCTGAGAGCAGCAGTTTCAACATGAAGCAATAGTGGCCCTTACTTCTCTCGTGGTGAAAAATTTTGAGAAAATTTTGAAAAATGAGGTTCTTTCTCTTGTGGTAGACAGACTTGATCCTTTTCAGTTTGCCTACCAAAGAAATAAGGGAGTAGACGATGCTAAACTTTTTATTCTTGATAACATATACAAACACCTGGAGAAACCTAAATCTCATGTCAGGCTTTTATTTGCCGACTTTTCTTCGGCTTTTAATAAGATGCTACCACATATTTTAAAGGGATAGTTCACCCTAGAATGATATTTCGCTCATTATCTACTCACCCTCATGTGGACTAAGGGCTGGAAGAAGTTTCAGAGTCCTCCGTCCCTTCTCTGAGTTACAGGGGGTCTCGGCATAGCAGTGCATTTCAATGCAACGGTTGCAAAGGGACACCAGAGCTCTTCGTAAAAAAACACACACAAAAAAACATCCAAATACCTCCATGCTGCTCGTATGTAATGTCCGTCTTGTGCTGAAGCCCCAAATTGCGTAATTGTCCCGAAAAAAATTAAATAAGTCTATATTTTAAGCTTGTTTGTAGCGGAAGCTTCTCGAAGCTCCTCTTCCTGGTCCGTCCAAATCTCGCATGATTTGCGCCGGCGTCAGCATGCGTCAGTGCGGTTACTGCGAATCACGCGAGATTTGGACGGACCAGGAAGAGGAGCTTCGAGAAGCTTCCGCTACAAACAAGCTTAAAATATAGACTTATTTAATTTTTTTCGGGACAATTACGCAATTTGGGGCTTCAGCACAAGACGGACATTACATACGAGCATCATGGAGGTATTTGGATGTTTTTTTGTGTGTGTTTTTTTACGAAGAGCTCTGGTGTCCCTTTACAACCGTTGCATTGAAATGCACTGCTACACCGAGACCCCCTGTAACTCAGAGAAGGGACGGAGGACTCTGAAACTTCTTCCAGCCCTTAGTCCACATGAGGGTGAGTAGATAATGAGCGAAATATCATTCTAGGGTGAACTATCCCTTTAATCGAGAGACTAGCGTCTTATTTTAATTTGCCTGATCATGTTTTAACCTTGCTTTTAAATTTTTTAACTAACAGGACACAGCGGGTTTTAGTCAACGGGGTCCTGTCCAAAACTCTGATCTCTAATACTGGCTCACCACAAGGATGTGTCCTTTCCCCATTACTTTTTATTCTACACACTGATAGCTGTAGGTGCCTTAAAGCTGACAGCTTCCTTGTTAAATTTTCAGATGATACGGCTCTGTTCTCTTAACCGAAGATTGTCTGTCAGGAAACTGTGCAGTTGTCTTTAGAATTATTTATCAGTTTAGTTCCTTCTTTTTGTCTCCTAGTATGCTCAAAGCTTCCAGATGTTCCTCATGCCAATGTCGAGTACAACGATGGAGACGTGATAAACTTTGCTTGTGAATCTGGATATTCATCCCCTCAGCCCTCCAAATTCATGTGCACAAGTAACGGCTGGCTGACGCTCAGTCAGGGAAAATGCTTCTGTGAGTTTGATCTTTTTCTGGTTTTTCACCAGTGACTGAATGACAACTGGTTTTTGGGTGTCCTTTTGAGTTGGGAAGGGACTTCAAGGGGTCCAAGATTGTAGATTGTAGGGTTTACATATGCCATGTAGGCTAGGAAGACCTCCGTTTCCCCCAGGAAGAGCTTGATGAGGAGTCTAACTTCAGGAAGGACATCAGTGCTACTTTGTTCAACATGCAGTGAGGCAGGCAATCTGTTGTTTCACCATCACAATGACTTTTCCTATGAGGTCCAAACCTTAAAGGAATAGTTGAACATTTTGGCAAATTCGCCCATTGCCATAATCCCTATAGTCATAAGGGTAAGTTAATTACTTTTAATTGTAGGTGCATGTTGTTTTGAGATCCGCGGGGCAGAGACACCCAATGGAACTCAGTGGAGGTGAACAGTAGGTCCCCTGTCCCTCATCAAACTCAACGGAGACACGAGCTGCTCAGTCAACCCTAACAGTACAGGTCCCTTATCCCTCATGAAAAAAAAGTGACTGAGTGTTGCAAACAGTGTTTGTTGCAATGCAGCATGTGACCCTGGAATCTCTCGAAAGGTCCAAGTTACAAATGTCAGTGATCCCGGAGGAGACGACTGGATTTCAGCTCTCAACAACTGTCAACATGAACTTGTCTTTTCTCCTTTTGTTTCTCCACCTGTGGAGCAACGCAGAGATTTCTATGTCACAACACGGTAAGTTTTTTTCTAGATATAGAGATGCTGCATGTACTGTAAATATCTGACATCTGTGTGGTATTAGATAATATTACAATTTCATTAATCACAACCACAGCAGAAGTTAAACATTGGCTTATGAGTAGGCTGCTATAAAAGGACCTTTACCACGCTGAATGTGTCAGTCAATCACTCAATAGGAATCACATTTACTCTGTAATTCTATATTGACTAGAATAATCTGCTGTTTCTTATTTTAATGGGGGTCAACATTAAAAATTGTACCACAAATGTTTGTGAACAGATTAAATGATACAGTCATTTGTTTAAAAAGCATTGCAGTCTGAACTCAGTTCTGTCAGTGTATTTCTTTATTAATTTACCTGTATTTTTTTTATTATAAATTAAAACTACATCTGTTTCTCCTTAAAAAACAAAAACAATATAAAAACACGTCAATCCAAATATTTCTTCTAACTGACACTATAAGAACCCATATAAGCTTACACTGTTTCAATGACTTTACACATGAGGACTTTTTTTTAGATTCATTAGTGTGAATGCTGAAAGCTGAAAGCAGTCACACTATTGTTCTACTGTTCAGCCATTTTCTTCCGCCTTTTTACGGTCTTCTTCTAGTCCTTCATACTTTGTGCTATTTCAACAATTCATATATCAAAACGTGCAGCTTTTTCTGGACTTTATCGGATGTATTCAAATTTTTCATACTTTTTATACTTTTTCAAATATTTAACTTTTTCTGATTTTTTTCAGCTTTATAATGTGTGTGTATTGCGTCTAACGAGCAGAGCCAGAGTGGTGCCAGAGTGGATAGAGGCAAAAAAACATTCTAGAGTTTTTCTGGCTAAACTGTCAGCACGGCCACAAATTAAACTCTAGACAAATTATTTTCTCCAGTTTTGTAGCCACACTTGTCTTCTGGCTAAAATTCTGGTCAAAAATGCAAAGAGACTTAGATAATAATTTTAAATATTTTTTAAATGCAGCCAGGGAGCTCTCTGCTCTCATTAAGCTCAATGCATTTTTTTCACATCAGCAGGAGAAGGAGCTCAACTTTGTAACTTGCTGTTAAGTGCTTTTTAATTCATTTGAATTCACCAAAAAATAGTCACAGGTCACAAAAAAGTCCTCTTCTTACTTGGTGGGACTAATTTCTGCACTTTCCTTACTTTTTTTTTTAAGCAGAAGCCAGTGATCCTCGTATTAAAGGTTTTCTTTGCCCCTCACATACTGTCTCTGTCTGTAGCCTAGTGGTTAGCTCGCTGGGTTGATGGCCTGAAGGCTACTGGTTCAAATCTTGCCTCAACAACAATTATAGTGAATTATTTACCCAGTCGTCCTCTGTTGACTTCTGATAACTTGCTTCATGTTGAAACTGCAGCTCTCAGCCTGAAATTCACAGACATTTTCATTGTAAGTCATTCAAGCTTGACTCTCAAGCTTTCTTGGTGTTGACACAGTGTGTTTCCAACAGGTGCAGCTTTGGGCTCGTTAACTTCAGAGTGAGACAGAGTGCAGCTCATCAACAGACAACAGTCTTTGCAGCTGTGTGTACACTGTGGCCTAGAGGCAGAGTGAAAGTCTACTGACCATGAGTTTGTACGTTCAATTCCTACCTCGGTTAAACATTTGTATGGTGATCAGTCACTGCTTTCACTATTTGCTAATTCTGCAACAGCTTTCAGCATTCACACCATTTCCATTCTTGGAAATGTTTTTTCTAGTTTATATTACATTTTTGTACATTTAAACATGTAGGATGGTAACTAACTTACTTATGTAAGAAGATTGTCTGTCAGGAAACTGTGCAGTTGTCTTTAGAATTATTTATCAGTTTAGTTCCTTCTTTTTGTCTCCTAGTATGTTCAAAGCTTCCAGATGTTCCTCATGCCAATGTCGAGTACAACGATGGAGACGTGATCAACTTCACTTGTGAACCTGGATATTCATCCCCTCAACCCTCCAAATTCATGTGCACAAGTAACGGCTGGCTGACGCTCAGTCAGGGAAAATGCTTCTGTGAGTTTGATCTTTTTCTGGTTTTTCACCGGTGACTGAATGACAACTGGTTTTTGGGTGTCCTTTTGAGTTGGGAAAGGACTTCAAGGGGTCCAAGATTGTAGGTTGTAGGGTTTACATATGCCATGTAGGCTAGGAAGACCTCCGTTTCCCCCAGGAAGAGCTTGATGAGGAGTCTAACTTCAGGAAGGACATCAGTGCTACTTTGTTCAACATGCAGTGAGGCAGGCAATCTGTTCTTTCGCCATCACAATGACTTTTCGTATGAGGTCCAAACCTTAAAGGGATAGTTGAACATTTTGGCAAATTCGCCCATTGCCATAATCCCTATAGTCATAAGGGTAAGTTAATTACTTTTAATTGTAGGTGCATGTTGTTTTGAGATCCGCGGGGCAGAGACACCCAATGGAACTCAATGGAGGTGAACAGTAGGTCCCCTGTCCCTCATCAAACTCATAAAAAAAGACAATCCAACAACTCCAAAACGCTCTCGTGGACAAGTTGTGACCTGTACATTCACCACACTATGAAATAATCACGTAACATTATGCAACGGAGTTGTTTTCGAGGCAAATGCATAGCCAGAACTATATTCCAGAGACATTTCCATGAAGCTACAGCATGTAGGCCTGTATCTAAGAGCAAATGTTTTTCTATATATATCTATAGCAACTTAGGGTAATTCTCTAAAACAGCTCATGATGTCTGATGTTGTCTTTCTTTGTTGCTATGTTGTCTTTTAGCATGTTCCACGCTGCCAGATGTACCTCATGCCCTGGTTTCAGAAGAGACCAAAAAATCTGACTACCAAGTGGGAGATGTGATACATTTCAATTGTGAATCTGGATATGCATCAACTGAAACCATCAAATATGTTTGCTCAAGTGATGGCTGGCTGGCAGTCGGTCAGGGAATGTGCCAACGTAAGTTTTATAGCTTTTGTCAGCAGCTGAATGCCTACTGTTAAGAATTAAGACGAGAAGAAAAGAAGAATTATGTCATAGTAAAGTTGAAATGTTGTCATTTCATGTTACTTTATTCTAGGTCTACAGTATTCTTGAACTGCAGGAGACTGAAGTCAAAAATCTGTGAACATGAAATGACTGCAACATACTAACACCCAGCCTTGTACCCTGTCACTGACCATGTTCTGTAACTCTTTTAGCTCCATCAGGGTCGGGGTGTGGGACGCCGCCGGCTCTTCAAGATGGATACATCACGACGACTTCACAAAATGAGTCCAGACACAATGACTGGGTTGCATACTCCTGCCTTCATCTCTACACTATGGAGGGTGACACCTTCAAAACATGCAAAGATGGGGAGTGGACTGGAGAGATGAGATGCCTCAGTAAGTTGCACTAATAATAATAATAATAATAATAATATTAATAAGGCAACAAAAATCAACACAGGGACCGACACATGTAGTTTATCATGTGAAAGGCTCCTTGGAGCAATCCATAGCTTTAGCTAGATTTACCTCCTAATTTTAGATGTATATATTTGATGGATTGTTTTCATTGTTAAGATTTTTTTGAGACTAAGCAACACTGTGCTGTACAGTCATGACATTAAGAAACTGCTGTGTGTCTGTCATCTTTTGCAGAACCCTGCACTGTGGATAAAGGACTCCTGAAGGCTCATGATATTCAGTTCAGATATTCTGCCAGAGATAAGTTGTATGTAACCCATGGTGAGGCAATCGAGTTCAAGTGTACCAGAGGAAAAATACATGATGGCAGAGTGGCAATGAGCCCAACGTGTAATGATGGTGTGATTGACCTGCCTAACTGCTTTGACGAGTTTGTGTGAACTGAAAATATGAGTGATTGATGATCAACAGGGCAAGGGGTGTGTGTGGTCTTTTCCTGAATGAAACATGTGTTCAATCACTGTTTTATACCTTTATACTTCGAGTTCTTCTTTATGAAAACTAAGCTGTTGTGAAAACAGACTGCAGCTCTCAGCTTTTTATGTTAACTGTAGAGTTCCTGAGTGGAAATGTGTTTTATAAAAATAAACTTGATTTACCTGATTGGTTATTGTGGCAGAATATGGTTTCTTTGACTGTTTTACCTGATATTTGATGTTTTTATTGGCTCACTCAGAGGAACATCAGCCAATCAGAAGAGAGGCTCAGAGTCTCCTCTCTTCTGATTGGCTGACACTGACCTGATACCAGAGCTCCAGAGAGAAGCTGAAACCTACACTGAGACGGTTTTTGATTCTCAGAACCACAAATAAATCTTAAAATGGATCAACACTTCAGATAAAACACAGGAAAAGTTTAGAACATGGACCTATGTGATAACGCCGCATTATTAATGTAATAGATTTTAGTAGTACAGTAGTAGTAGGATATGAAATGGGTAATTTAGCAAACAGTTCATGTGTTGTTTGTTGCAATGCAGCATGTGACCCTGGAATCTCTGGAAAGGTCCAAGTTACAAATGTCAGTGATCCCGGAGGAGACGAGTGATCAGTAAATACACAGAAATTTAGCTCTCAACAACTGTCAACATGAACTTGTCTTTTCTCCTTTTGTTTCTCCACCTGTGGAGCAACGCAGAGATTTCTATGTCACAACACGGTAAGTTTTTTTCTAGATATAGAGATGCTGCATGTACTGTAAATATCTGACATCTGTGTGGTATTAGATAATATTACAATTTCATTAATCACACTGGCTCATGAGTACTACAGTATAAAAGGACCTTAATACCACGCTGAATACTTCTCAATAGTAAATCAAAATTTTCTCTGTAATTCTATATTGAATGCTGTTTCTTATTTTAATGGGGTTCAAAATTAAAATTGTACCGCCAACAGATCAAACGATACAGTCATTTAAAAAGTGTATTTTATTATTGTTTTTTATAGTATTGCAGTCTGAACTCAGGTCTATCAGTGCATTTGTTTGTTTTCTGATTAAAAATCCAGGAAAGTGACGAACCCTGCGTATAGGCCCAGGTAAGACTTGCTCATTCAGGGAGACATTTTGGTGCAGAAATGACTAATTGAAGACCAAGCAGGGTTTGTTGTTGTGGCACACAAGTTGCTGCTTCCTTAGACTGAAGCTTCTTAACGTACCCAGCCTTGATGCTGATCTCAGCTCGGTAGATAACTGCTCCCTCTGGTTCCCTCTGGAGTCACTTCTCTGTGGCCCTCAGATGATCCATGACTGAATGTGTGGAGCTGTTGAGCTTGGGTGCTGCTCCTAGTCCTAACTGTCCCTGGGAACCCTATAGAGAGGTTGCATACTAGTGGACTCCTGGTCCTCACGAGAGCAGACGACCATTTCTTCATTTCGGAAGTGAAGACAACAAGTTGCCATAACCTCTCGACATGAGATCATCTGGACTGGACCGGTGAATGAGGTGAAAAGACACTGTTGCACTGACGTTTGCTCTGGCCTTTCTGCCCCTTCCAGGGTCCATCCTGGGGCCGTGTGGATGGATGGCTGTGGGTCCACCGTTGGATCCTTTGTGGGATGACTCGGTGGCTGCATGAGGTGCATGTAATCTGAGCCAAGCAACACTAGTCCATTTTGCAGAGTGACTTCTATTCTTTGTAGGTGAGCATGTTGTTTTTGAAGCATCTGTACAGGGTAGGTTTGCTCCACTAGGCTCCAATAGACTTGCCAAATTGTTTTAAGGAATGCTCACACCACTGATCTTCAACTGGCAAAGTGCTCTGCTTATGTTTTGAGCAGAGTCTGAGCTGACTCATTGAAATTCTGTGCATCTTGTTTGCTTAATTGACCCTTCGCCAACTCCTCCCACCAACGGCTATTGTCCAATCCTACGTTAGCAACCGTAACTATAGGCCTGGCAAGCTTCCCGCAGTGAGTCATTACGTTTGCTTTTGTGGACACATTTTGAGACTAGGACGAAAAACATTTGTTTGTAGAGAAGGATGTTGTTGTTGCTGCTGCTGCTACGGCGGTGGCGGCGGCAGCAGCAGCAATATAGAGATGTTCAGATACGAGCTGACTTTTTTTTCGACTTGAGCAAGTGTAAATATGGGGATAACCATATGTTCACCTCCAAAATCACAGCTGTACTTTTACCGCGTTTACCTGGGCCCGTATTCCTAAAGATTGTAAGAATCCTCTCAGAGCTCCTAACTTAACCTAAACATTCCTAGCAAGGAGTCTTAGCTTAGGAGTGATTCCACAACACTCTCAGAGAACTCTGAGCAAGGAGTGGACAGAAACTCCTATCTTAGTGAGGAGGTGTGGTTGACCCCCGTTGCTAGGTATGAGTCATCATTTCAAATGCTGTGATTGGTTGATCCTAAAAGTTAGATAAAGAGCACCCGCCCCATGTGTTGAGGCTATAGTCCTCACTGCAGGTGGCCCCGGTTCGAATCCTGTGTCGAGCAGTCCTATCCTCCATGTCTTTCTGCCTCCCATTTCCTGTCTCTCTCTCAACTGTTCTGTCAATTAAAGGCCAAAATGCCCAAAAAATATACTTTAAAAAAAAGCTAGATAAAAAAATATACTTTTGGTGATAATGGGCAAAGGATGGACCCTCAAATCGATAAATTTAACCATAGAATCCAATCTTATGAAGACTGTGTAATTGTAAAAATTATTTCACATAAAAGAAAATATCTGTTAAATGAACAGTAAGCTATACTTTAAAATTATCCTACAAAATGTGTGAAAACTTGCACAGTATTCACATAGTGAAACTTAGATTTATTTGCTTATATTAATTACCATGCTGGTCATTTTTGCACTTTCAACTTTCCAACTCAATTTGGTATTAAGAAGGGTAAAATGGCTCAGCTTTCATCAGTGTCTGTGTTTGCTGACCGGCCTATAAGAAGCAGTGTTGGTTGGCTTTGAAATGGAGAAGAAAAGAACACGGAAACCCAACTGGACAGAGGAACAGGAACAATCTGTAGTGTTTCATTAATTCACTGTCATCCAGTGTTTGGAGAATATCTCTCCTGCCTCTTCTGTCCACCATGTTGTCCTCTGCTTAGGGAACTCCTAAGCCACTTAAAAGTCCTCTTCCCTACTCTTAACAGATCCCACCTTAGGAGCTCTCTAAGAGCTAGGATTCTTTAGGAATAGCTTTTATCTTTACTAGGATCTACTCTTAACTTTTAGGAGAAATTCTAAGAAAACATCATGATTCTAAGAATTTTCTTAGAATTTGGCCACTAGGAGCAACTCTTTGCACTAAGAATCTTTAGGAATACGGCCCCAGGGCTTTTAGGGCTTTTACCTGGGCTTTTAGGGCTTTGACCTGGGCTTTTAGGGCTTTTACCTGGGCTTTTAGGGCTTTTACCTGGGCTTTTAGGGCTTTTACCTGGGCTTTTAGGGCTTTGACCTGGGCTTTTAGGGCTTTTACCTGGGCTTTTAGGGCTTTTACCTGGGCTTTTAGGGCTTTTACCTGGGCTGTTAGGGCTTTTACCTGGGCTTTTAGGGCTTTTACCTGGGCTTTTAGGCGAGGGATCCTCCAGGCAGGGACTGCTTTCACTGACTGATACAGTGGTGGGAGAAAACAAAACAGCAGCCAAAGCTGTATGTGGTTCACAATCGCCCAAAAACTTGCAGTTTAACAACGTTTCATGACCAGTGAGATGAGCTAAGTCTTGGTGGGTTGATAGACGGTAAAATGACCGGCCCTTACTGCTGCTCTGTACATTGTCCAGTCGTGTCGTTGAACAGATGTTTTATCCTCCTGCGCGAGTCACGTCACTGAAAACTCTGAATGATCTTTGTGACTTCTTCTCTCTATTATCTCACAACAGTTTATCCAGACATTTTCTGATATTTCCTTTGAAATCGATACCAAATAGGAGCATGGCTGGGAGTGAAAGCTTGCCCGCCGTAGCAACAGTAACCAAGGGGGCGGGGCTTACGCGAAGGGTCAATTGATTGACGCAAATGATTGCCAGGAAAGAAAACAAAACTTTTACGGGAATCAAGCACATTTTTTTTCTAAGGTTTTGTTTGCAGTCGCTTCCTTGTCTGTTCCCGTTCTGTTCCCGGTCAGTCGAAGGTTATATATATTTGGAGACTGCATGGAAGAGACTTGCGTAAACCATTGAGCAATCTCCTGTTGCCTGTCAGTCCACAGCTCCACCTGTGTATAACAGTGTTTCAGTCTCCAGTTTATTCTTCTGTTTTGCAGTTCAGGGCAATGAAGACACAATGGACATAATAACCCGAGGTTGTGTCCTGTTTCTGTGGCTGCACACACTCCCCTTTGTGAAAAGTGACGGTAAGACCAAGTATTTCAAGTTATTTGTATAATTTAATCAATTGAATATTTGAATATAACAACAATTTCCTATTTGTTTTGTGTGCTATCTCACAGTTTGTACACTTCGGGCCTTTTTGGTGGATGAGGAGCTGAATGATGGCAATTTTGACCCAGCCGACCTGAGGCCCTACTACTCTGCTGGAGAAGAAGTGAGAGTGGGCTGCAGAGCTGGTTACTTTGGCTTCTTCAGACTGACATGTCTGTCAGGTGGTCGATGGTTTCCCGTAGGCGTTAAATGCATACGTAAGTTATCAATTTTAGCACTTTAGTGAAATTTAGTTCCAGTATTCTGCAATACAATGTATTATTATCATTATGGGAAGAAGCATTTGTTCCAATACTGCAGTTTGGGTCAATGTATGTTACTGTAATATATTCACTAATGTTTTCTCTCATTCATATGTCTTAAGCTGAATCATGTGGTCACCCTGGCGATGCACCGAATGCAGATTTCGCTCTGGACCGCGGTGAAGATTATGTCTTTGGGTCACGGGTTACATACACCTGTCACGAAGGGTATGGAAATCAATGCAGTTTATTTTTTCTTACTGATGTCCCAAACACTCGGCATATTTAAGAGGTTTCATTTGTTTTTATTGTATTGGCCATTAATCATCATTATGCTCTATAAACCATAGAATAGAGCCATCATAAGAAGATTTAGGTCATTTACGTATCAGAGTTGAAGTTCTCAGGAAATATATCGACACTACGCCAGAGAAATGTGCTACTGTAATTGCTGCAAAATGTGGACATATCAAATGTTGAAGTTAAAAGCGGATAAAAACAGAGGGACTCACTTCATCTGACTGCGCTCAGACTAACAATCATTTCATGAACATGATGAAATAAAATCATGTTTTGGAGGGAAAAAAGTTCAGGTATTTTCAGATCTGTCAGCTGTTCTAATAATTTTGGCTTTTTCACCTTATACCATATCCCTGTAGTTTACTGAACATAAAAACATGTGCAGTTTCAATTTGGCTTCTCTTCGTAAGACATTTCTATTATTCATTTTCTACATTGTCCTTGCTTCAGTTACCGCACGGTCGGTCGCAGCAATATCCGCAATTGTCTGGAAAGTGGTTGGGATGGTGTCCTTCCTGTCTGTGAAGGTACGAACTGAAATGAAGGATCTTGTTCGCACACAGTGGAAACTGTCAAAATGTGTCTATTTCTTTGTGTGGTTTACGCCTGGGCACTGTGCCTGGGGTTAAAGTCGATTGCAACAACCCAGAAAGGTGTATTAACATCTTTAGTTCACATAAACAAATCTAAAAGTCAAAGTCGGACATGTCTTGCTCCTTGAATCATAAAAGTGTAGGCATGAACATAATGTAGGCAGCAATTAGTTACGGTGAGTAGGAGTTTCAATGCCAATAAGAAAAAAACAACAAACTTGAAATGATCTGGCTGAGAACACGTTATAATATGGAACAAATATACACAGTGTGTAAACTGAATGTCAGTAGAGAAATTCTGAAGTTTAAAGTGGTGCAAAAAGTTCATGTTAGTGTCCCTGTGATCCCGGAGGAGATGAGTGATCAGTACAAATACACTGGATTTGACCTCTCAACTGTCAGCATCAACTTGTCTTTTCTCCTTTTGTTTTTCCACCTGTGGGGCAACGCAGAGATTTCTGTGTCACAAGAACAACACGGTAAGTTCTTCTTTTTATTTCTAGATATGGAGATGCATGTAAATATCTGGCATCTGTGTGGCAGATACAATTACAATTTCATTATTACATGGAAATCAAAGCCACAACAGAAGCTAATCAGTGGCTCATGGGTAGTAAGTCGTTTAATTCTTTAATGACTTAGAATAATCTGCTGTTTCTTTCTCAAGTTAGTATTGTTTTTAGTTACAAGACAGCCCATGATAAATGCTCATATTTAAAACAACCAACCTAAACATTCAAAAATGATATTCACATCAGTGCAGGCAGGTGTGGCACACTACAATGGGATCAGTATTGAATATTGTACCACCCATGTTTGTGAACAGATTAGTCATTTGTTAAAAGTAGCCTATTACAGTGCGTTTGTTTGTTTGTTTTCTTAATTCATTTACCAGTAATTCTTTTTATGTTACAAATATTTAAGGGTACCCCTGGCCATTTAAACATGCAATATGGTTTAGCTAATTTATGTGAAGATTGTGTCAGAGTACTGTGCAGTTATCTTTAGAATAGTTTTTGTCTAAGATATTTTTTGTCTTCTAGCATGTTCAAAGCTTCCAGATGTTCCTCATGCCAATGTCAAGTACAAAGAAGGAGACGTGATAGACTTCAGTTGTGAACCTGGATATTCATCCCCTCAGCCCTCCAAATTCATGTGCACAAGTAACGGCTGGCTGACGCTCAGTCAGGGAAAATGCTTCAGTGAGTTTGATCTTTTTCTGTCCCAATTTGTCACCAGTGACTGAATGACAACTGGTTTTTGGATGTCCTTTTGAGTTGGGAAGGGACTTCCAGGGGTCCAAGATTGTAGGGATTATAAATTTTATATGCCATGTAGACCTCAGTTTCTCCCAGGAAGAGCTTGATGAGGAGTCTAACTTCAGGAAGGACATCAGTGCTACTTTGTTCAACATGCAGTGACTGCAACTTGAACCAAGAACAGAGCAAACAACGGCTTGATGCCAATAGGTGAAGCAGGCAATCTGTTATTTCGCCAGCCACTATATAGGTCTCCTCCTCCCCCCTTTGCTGGTACCATCACAATGACTTTCCCTATAAGATCCAAACCTTGAGCAGACCGAACTGCTGCATCTTCCTGAGAGGGTATAACGGTGTAAAAAGTGCAATGTAAGGATAACTTAAATGATTCCAGTTCAAGTGGTCCTACTTCAACATTTGTTTCCATGAGCCTACAGCATGTATGTATCTAGCAAATGTTTTTCTTTATAGTTAATTCTCTAAAACAGCTCATAATGTCTGATGTTGTCTTTCTTTGTTGCTATGTTGTCTTTTAGCATGTTCCACACTGCCAGATGTACCTCATGCCCACGTTACAGAAGAAACCAAAAAATCTGACTACCCACTGGGAGATGTGATACAGTTCAGTTGTGAATCTGGATATGCATCAACTGAAACCATCAAATATGTTTGCTCAACTGATGGCTGGCTGGCAGTCGGTCAGGGAACGTGCCAACGGAAGTTATTAGGGTCCGGGCAGCGCAGCGCAGTCATACTTCCCATGGGTGAAAACTCACCAAACTTCACAGAAACATCCAACCCCATGCCAGATTCACTCAACTCCAAGGACATGGGGGCACAATAAGCGTTTAAATTTAAAAACTTTAAAGATTCCTACCAAACCAACGGTAGATGCTACAGTGTTGAAACTTCACCACAATGTAGCCTCAATACTGATGAAACTTTTGTCCACTTAAACTTATTACAAATTATGAAGTCCATCACTCTGTTTTTTTCAATAACTGTAAAACTTTTAAAATGTATCTCCTCCCACAATTTTTGCTCAATTGTCACCAAACTTGCTACAGAGCATCTCCAGACCGTCCTCCACAAAACTTGTTTCTCGGATTTTTGATTAAGCAAAAATTGAGCCAACAGTGCATGAAAACGTTTGACTGTAAACAGTACTGTAAACGTATACCATCAAATTCTTGATAAATACATTTTCAAACTTCCTGAAAAGAATTGACAGTATTTTGGAGTCATGGTTGATGAAGTTTAGCAAATATCAGAATTTTAATTCAAAAACTGAATTTTCTAGAACATTTTGAATTCTGCTCTCATGGGAACAACTGCAGTCAATGTGAGAGTGGAATTTATAAACATCAGATTTTCTCTTATGAAGCAAAACACTTATCATTAAAAACAAATCACCAACATTTCCATGCTGTCAAGATGCAATTTATGTATTATCAGATTTTTGTTTAGATGACTGAATTTCTGACATTTTGACCATTTCATCACAACAGCTGCCCGGGCACTGGCTCACCTGAGTGGATAAATGAAGCTACACAGCAGGTCTCACCACCAGCCAATTAGCTCAGTGAGTTAAGAGCTGGTTCTTGGTGTCAGAGATTGTGAGTTCGAGACCCAGCGAGGGTGATGATGATGATGATGATGACAGATCAAAATGTCAGATGTCCTCAAGCTGTCTTGCTGTCTAAATGTAATTTATGTATTAACAGATTTTTGTTTAGATAACAGAATTTCTGACTTTTTGACAAGTCATTATTTTACCTCAAAAACTGATTTTTCTTTTTACTGTGGTTTCAAATCTGCCTACACGACAGTGAATGGCTTACTCAATTTGTGAAGCCACTGTTGAACTGCCACTTGTCAATTAGCTCAGTGCGATAGACAACGGTCTTTGGTTCCAGAGGTTGTGGGTTCAATCCTCAAATGATGCAAATTAAACATTATAAGGACAACTGTCCTGTCTTCATATTCTCCTGTTTGTTGCTCAGAATTGCCTAAATTTGCCCAAAAGTAGCCCGGACCCGACCCATCGCTGCGCAGCAGCTATAATTAGGGTCCGGGCAGCTAAGCTGCCGGGACACTATTGTATTCTTCTTCTTCTTCTTCTTCTTCTTCTTCTTCTTCTTCTTCTTCTTCTTCTTCTTCTTCTTCTTCTTCTTCTTCTTCTTCTTCTTTCTTCTTCTTCCAAGGGAGTCATACTTCCCATGGGTGAAAACTCACCAAACTTCACAGAAACATCCAACCCCATGCCAGATTCACTCAACTCCAAGGACATGTGCCCAATAATCATACTTCCCATGGGTGAAAACTCACCAAACCTTACAGAAACATCCAACCCCATGCCAGATCCCATGTATTATCAGAATTTTGTTTAGATAACAGAATTTCTGACATTTTGACCATTTCCGAAATCTGCCATTGACTCCCTGAGTGGATAAATGAAGCTACACAGCAGGTCTCACTACCAGCCAATTAGCTCAGTGAGTTAGGAGCTGGTTCTTGGTGTCAGAGGTTGTGGGTTCGAGACCCAGCCAGGGTGATGATGATGATGACAGATCAAAATGTCAGTTGTCCTCAACACGAAACACAAGACAATTGTCCTAATGGTGGCATCACAGCAAGCCTCTAAGTTTAAAAATCCAAATAGCTTGGACTGGACCATGTGCGAAGGCTCCTAACATCTTAGAGTCACAGTAGATGTTTAACAAATACATATCATTATTTTACCTCAAAAACTGATTTTTCTTTTTACTGTGGTTTCAAATCTGCCTACATGACAGTGAATGGCTTACTCAGTTTGTGAAGCCACTGTTAAATGCCATTTGTCAATTAGCTCAGTGCGATAGACAACGGTCTCTGGTTCCCGAGGTTGTGGGTTCAATCCTCAACTAATGCAAATTGGACATTATAAGGTCAACTGTCCTGTCTTCCTATTCTCCTGTTTGTTGCTCAGAATTGCCTAAATTTGCCCAAAAGTAGCCCGGACCCGACCCATCGCTGCGCAGCAGCTATAATTTTTATTTTATTTTTTTATTTTTTTATTTTTTTTAAGTATCATCAAGCTACAAACATTTAAGGCACATTTGTGATACAAAGATTGAAAATGTTGAGTCAGCTAGCAGGACAAATGAAAAGAAAAGAGAAAAGAGAATAACAATGTGAGGGTCTTATTCTAGAAGGGTAAATAAATCCAATAAAGAAAAGAGTCTCTGGGCTTTTTTGTTTTTCATGTAGGCTAGTAGCCTATAAGGATGTTTTGTATATTTTGAGTTCATTCTTCCATCTGTTGATGTGGCTTCACCTTGAGGTATTTGGGTCTATGAATGAAATGTTTTCCAAGCATGATCAAGTTGTTCACTAAGAAGTCTACGTTTTTTTCCTTTAGTTGCACTCCAACTTTAATCAACATCCAGTTTAACAGGTGCAAAATAATTTGTTTGGTTAACAACCAGCTTTGAAACAATACCCAAAATTGTATAACATGTTCACATTCAAAGAAAAGATGTTCCACCGTTTCAATGTCACTCTCACAAAATCCACACAAATTATTATCCCAATTAAATCTTAGATGTAAGAAGAGGTTTGATGGATAAATATCATTTAGTATTTTAAATGCTTTTGCTTTATGAGGGATTGGATAAGATAAATATCGTTTTCTTATCTTTCTTGCCTCCACAACACTGTAATCTCTAAGAACATGTTTTCTTTTAAGTTGATAAGGGTAGATAGGGGTAGTATTGATAAGGTTAATAAGGGTAGAATTGTGCAGTCAAAATATTTCTAATAAATAGATATAATCATAGACTGTATATAAAAGAGGTCTGATCTTCAAAACTCTTTAGGATTTCCACCACAAACACTACAGGTGAATAGGGTAAACATTTAAACTGACAGATTTCACCAAGTTTATTACCTTGAGACAATTATATTTTGTATAAGTTTTGTCAAATCTTATGTTTGAATAGGCTATGTAAATGTGGCAATATCTGATTAAATATGCGCTGATCTGGATATATTATACCAGAACAGAAATCTGAACAATGGATAAAGCTACTTTCAAAATGATTGTTTTATCTTGTTGACATATTAGAGTCTTTAGTTTTTACAGAGGAGGATTTTGGGTATCTCTTTTTATCACTCTGTAAATGAGAAAATACTGTCACCAGCCCTTTAAAACATCTAATGTCTCCATGTTTGTAGTAATAAAATGTTGTATAAATGAGGCTGTGAATGATATATCAACAATCCCCTCTGTAAAAACCTTCAGAAGAACTTGGAGAGTTTGTGTGATGAATGTGTAACATGGTCAGACTTTCCCTCGGTGTGTGTGTGATGTTTTCCTGCAGGTGGCGCTGCAACACAGTCACTGACAAGTCACACTAAAGGGTTAAATTAAAGGTGTGTGTGTGTGTGTGTGTGTGTGTGTGTGTGTGTGTGTGTGTGTGTCGTTATGTAATGTCAGTGGGACTCTGCGGGTTGCCAGGTTGTGTGTTTTCCCCGCTTATGTTATTTCGGTTTGAAAGGCAGGATGACGTCATCAGCACCTGGCAACCCAGTTAGCTGCGAACAACCAGAGCATCGGTCAAGTTACACACATTATTATTAATGAACCCACCGGAAGTGAAGAGTTTTACGTGATGAAATAAAAACTGAGATTCATGAGTCTGACTTATTACTGTCATGTCAATCCATTACGTCATCGTTAGAACTTTTATTCCGTATTTTCCAACCCTGGTTGTTGTGTGATGTGACGTTTGATCAACATGGAGCTGTTTAAGAAAAGTGAACGCACACTATTATACTTTTTCACTTACCCCAGAATAAGAAGTGCCTTATCTATATATTTATTTTTGCTTTATTTACTTAGGACAATACATATATTTCAGTACATGCATTACATATACAGTTACATATATTTTTATTTCATTTTATATATTTTATTTATTTAGGCCTATATGTATTTTATCCCTGACCTTGCTGACCCATTATCTGTCGGTGTCTGTTTCCATGAACATTCTGATTGTCTGTGCTTTTTCAAATGTGAAGTAAAGATTTTCATTGAAAAAAACAAACAAAACAAAAAAAAAACAGCATTTAACACTTGAAGAGTTCATTTGCAAAAGCAGATAAGTGCCATTTTGGAAAAAAAATGAGCTGAGGCTTTGTAATTATTCTTTGCATAGTGTTGTTTTCAATAAAACTAATCTTTTGAGATATGTCTGTTTTGTGGTTTTGTTACATCTCAAAGTCACTCAACTTTGGTTTGACTGATATCACCTTATGTAAATAAAAAATAAAAAATGAAGATTCTAGAATTTTATAAAAATGAACTCTTCACTTTACTT
This sequence comes from Trachurus japonicus, assembly GCF_045865225.1. Lineage (NCBI taxonomy): Eukaryota > Metazoa > Chordata > Actinopteri > Carangiformes > Carangidae > Trachurus > Trachurus japonicus. The sequence goes on from NC_140925.1 coordinate 515,332, forward strand.
ATATATTTTTTTAAAAGACTCTTATTTTGAAGGCCGGGGGCGGAAGTGTGGTGTCGCTCGACTCGGCTCGGATCGACTCGGGTCCTCTCGGCTCCTCTCGGCTCCGCTCGGCTCGGAGAGGTTTTCTCTCTCCGCCTGTCTGCGTCCAATCACGGCGTCTCCGCTGCTCATCGAGCCCAGCCGCCGTCTGACCGAACCTGGACCGAACCGAGCCGCCGTCCCCAGTCAGGACTACCGGACCGGACCGGAACCACTGGACCGGACCCACCGGGACCACCGACACCGACACCGAGCCGCGGATGGTTCTGTGTGCGGGCGGCGGAGCTGGAGCCCGGGGCCGCGACGGCGCCTCGGACTGACCCGGAAAACAGCTCCCTCGGCCGGGCTGCTGTCTACTAGCAGGCCGCCTAGCCTCCGGAGCTCCGGAGCTCGCAGCCTGCTGGCGCCGCGGAGGACCGGTACCGCGCTCGGCTCTACCCGTCCGGACCGGTTCGGACCTGTTTGGACCTGTTTGTGTGTTGTTGTTCGTCCCTGGAGGATTTTTATTGAACAGTAAAGTTTAAAAACTGTGGCGCTCTGGAGCTGCAGGGAACGTTAGCTCCGGGCTAGCTGCTAGCTCCTGTTAGCTCCGGGCTAGCTGCTAGCTCCTGTTAGCTCCCGTTAGCTCCGGTAGCCAGGCAGCGGAGGCTGCGGAGCTCCGGGCCGGGGGAGGGGAGGGGGGCTGCGGTGTGTTTCACCTCATCTCGCCGCCACGGAGGCCCGGAGGATGGCCGCGCTCATCAAGGAGATCGTGAGCCGGAACAAGAGACGTTACCAGGAGGACGGGTTCGACCTGGACCTGACCTGTATCCTGCTGCTAGCTGCTAGCCGTTAGCCGTTAGCTTCTGGTGCTGCGTTCAAGAACAACTCGGAAACTCTGAATTCACGTCACAGGCTAACAGTCCCATCTGTTTCTAGTGTCTGTGCTAAGCTAGGCTAACAGTCCCATCTGTTTCTAGTGTCTGTGCTAAGCTAGGCTAACAGTCCCATCTGTTTCTAGTCTCTGTGCTAAGCTAGGCTAACAGTCCCATCTGTTTCTAGTGTCTGTGCTAAGCTAGGCTAACAGTCCCATCTGTTTCTAGTGTCTGTGCTAAGCTAGGCTAACAGTCCCATCTGTTTCTAGTCTCTGTGCTAAGCGAGGCTAACAGTCCCATCTGTTTCTAGTGTCTGTTCTGTGCTAAGCTAGGCTAACAGTCCCATCTGTTTCTAGTCTCTGTGCTAAACTGACACTCATCTGTATCTAGCCTCTGTGCTAAGCTAGGCTAACAGTCCCATCTGTTTCTAGTCTCAGTGCTAAGCTAGGCTAACAGTCCCATCTGTTTCTAGTGTCTGTGCTGTGCTAAGCTAGGCTAATAGTACCATCTGTTTCTAGTGTCTGTGCTAAGCTAGGCTAACAGTCCCATCTGTATCTAGTCCCTGTGCTAAAATAGGCTGACAATCCCATCTGTTTTTAGTTCAATGCTAAGCTAGGCTAATAATTCCATTTGTTTCTAATCTCAATGCTAAGCTAGGCTAACAGTCCCATCTGTTTCTACTGTCTGTGCTAAGCTAGGCTAAATGAACAGGTGTTGTGAGGTCATCTTTGACCAGAACCTGTTTTAATTAATAATCTAATGTTGTTATTGATCCGTATTGAGTATCGATCACCTATTGATCCTTAACGACCGATCAGACATTTACCCAAACATCATCGCCATGGGCTTCCCCGCGGAGCGACTGGAGGGCGTCTACAGAAACAACATCGATGATGTCGTCAGGTAAGACGGCGCTCTGCTTGACCTCTGACCCCTGACCCATGATGCAGCTGTGACCTTTGACCTTTGACCTCTGTCCCCGTCAGGTTCCTGGACTCGAAGCACAAGAACCACTACAAGATCTACAACCTGTGAGTCCTGAACCACCGCTGTGTGTGTGTGTGTGTGTGTGTGTGTGTGTGTGTGTGTGTGTGTGTGTGTGTGTGTGTGTGTGTGTGTGTGTGTGTGACCATGTTTCCATAGCAACGAGGGTCACGACTCTGATCTAAAGATGAAGGACGGACGTTCTTCTGTTTTATGTTTAGTACAAAATGAATGGAAACACTTTAAATCACAATAAAACAACTGGATGCATCAGTGTGGTCACAGAACAGCTGACGACGTCGTAACGCTCCTGAACCGACGTTATTCACATTAACTCTTTCACGACCGCACTGATTCCTCATCACATCCGCTCCGGACCGCATGTTTGTTTACCTTTTCTCTCACGTGGAAGTGAACTCTGTCCATCACCTAGAAGCAAACGGTTTTCACGTGGTTGAAGAGCGACTTTCCAACGTGCTCCTCCAAAAAACAACGGCGAGTTTTTCCGCTGTTTTGTTCGTGAGTACGAAGGAGAAGAAAGAAGAGAGCTGGGTTTCTCCAAAAACGGAGCTCCCGCTCTAGTTTCAGAAAGAAAGAAGAAGCACTTTTGTCTCAAGTGGAAATCGGCTCATTTTACCGGTAGCTACTCTGCAGCGTGGCGTCTCCCAAATCATTTTAGGTCTGAAACGTTTGTAACAGCACCGGGAAACGTTACTAGATTTGTCGCTAGTCGCTTTTGACAAAAAAAAAGTCACCAAGAGGGTTTGGAAAGTCGCCAGATTTAGTGAGAAAGTCGCCAGACACCAGAGCAGCATCAAGGAGACCGAAGATCACACAGTTTATAAAAAACATTATGTTTTGATTTTAGTTTAAAACAGTTTTTACTTATCAGAGGAACCATATTCACACACAGGGACCTGAGAGTGTCTGTTTAACTCGTCAACGGTCGTGAAAGAGTTAATACTTTTATTGACAGGGATGCAAACAGAGCACCGAAAAGTGAAACTCGCTTTTTTCATGACCAATTAGGTGACTTGTGTGAATCGTTCAGATCCGAAAAGTTTTTGTTTTTGAGGGGGGGGGGGGTCTCAGCGTCTCAGCGTCTCAGCTGGGGTCAGTAAAATGTTTTTCTAACAGGCTGACAGTGACAATCACGTGAAACTGAGGCGAACTCATTCATGGTCTCTGATTACACTGATAACAGCCGACCTCCAATGTAGACGCGCGACGTGTGCTCGTTACCCAAAGCGGCGCGTAAGTTCAAGTTCAAGTTCACTTTTATTTGTATAGCACAGTTAAAAAGACCTGTGACAGTCGTCCAAAGTGCTTCACAAGTGCGTATCCGCGTGCAGTCGCTGCGACGGCGACGCCGTTTCCCCTCGTGCATGTCTGTGGAGCTCTGGCCGCGGACATGCACGGTTCCCTACGTTGCTGTGTCAGGCAGGTGTTCCCACGGAGATCTGCCCCGTTTCAGAGGTGAAGGAAGCCCTGAGTGGAAAGACGTCGCCTCCGCCATGTAGAATAATTAAAGTGAAACTAACACATTACATAGGCCTATATGTCCATTACACACTGAATGAAACATCCCATGTCTTTATTTATTCAGTTTATTTTAATAGTAATAATTATGACTAACATTCAGTGAAGACCTAAACATCAGTTTCTCCAAAATGGAAATATTGCTAAGGAACAATTCCTCTCTTTTTTGGTCCTGACCCGTTTGCATCCCTGATTGAACTTTACATCATTGGATCGACAGGTGGATGGAAACATGGTCAGAGTGTGTGTGTGTGTTGTCATGGATACAGAGTGAAGCTGTCTGGTGCTAACTGAACATCTGTCCACAGATGTGCTGAGCGACACTACGACACGTCAAAGTTCAACTGTCAAGGTGAGTCCAGCAGCAGCAGCGTTGTCACGGTGACCGCCGTCTACCACGCTCTCTGTTTCTGTTTCTGTTCCACATGTGGAAGCTCATTGGATCAAGTTGTTAATAACAAGCTGCTAGTAGATAGATGATGAATACTAAAGTAAAAGAAGTGTCTTTTAAAATGATTCACAGAATCTACATCTACAGTTTCCTTACAACGATTCACAAGAGACAGAGATGTAAAATGAAGATGTGTTTCATTTGTTTTGGTCTTGACGTTTCTCCACCGAATGATGGGAAGATATTAGCAACTTGATTTCTATTTGTATTGAACCACATTTTTCCTTTTGCTTTGAACTTTTATTGTTTTGCTTCACTGAAGATAGATAGACAGATAGATAGATAGATAGATAGATAGATAGATAGATAGATAGATAGATAGATAGATAGATAGATAGATAGATTATTCATCCCGAGGGAGATTCTTCTGCCAGGATGCTCCAAAGGGAAAAAAGGAAGGAAGATAAATAGGATAGACAGAGGAAGTATAGATAAAATATATCCTACGATGTCTAAAACAATAGAATAAAAGCTGCAAGTGCAAAGGCAGCAGCCTAGACACAGGTTAAATACTGTGCTACATAATTTAAAATGATATAAAACAATGCAGAAGGGCCAAAACAGAATGTAAAAATGTAAAAATGAGGAATCCATCTGTGAAAAGAAACGTTTCTATACCATTAATCTTATTATCCAGTGGCCCAGTACCCGTTCGAGGACCACAACCCCCCGCAGCTGGAGCTGATCCGTCCGTTCTGCGAGGACTTGGACCAGTGGCTGAGCGAGGACGAGCAGCACGTCGCCGCCATCCACTGCAAGGCGGGAAAGGGCCGCACCGGCGTCATGATCTGCGCCTACCTGCTGCACCGACACAAGTTCAAGGAGGCGCAGGAGGCGCTGGAGTTCTACGGAGAGGTCCGCACGCACGACAAGAAGGTCAGATCAACGGCTACCCGGGGCTCTGGGGTTAAAGGGACAGTTCAGTCTGTAATAATTAACAAGGTTTATTATTAAAATCTGACTCTACTACCCATCAGAGTATAATCGCCATAAAATAAAACCAGTTTGGTGTTTGTAGCCTTACAATTCTTCTTTTATATCTACGTTTACCACCCTGAACGTCACAACGCACGACGTTGATCTGCGTCGTTGTGGAAGACTTTCAGATGTTCTCATGTTTAAAGGGATAGTTCAACATGTTGTCAAATTGGCCCATCACCATAATCCCTATAGTCATAGCAGTAGGTTCGTTACTTTTAATGGTCGGTGCAAGCTATTTTTAGAACGGCGGAGCAGAGCCGTGAGCTGCTCAGAGCTACGCTACGGAGGCTCATTATGGGATTTCTTGGTTTCCCTCATCAGACTCATCAAATACACAATCCAACAACTCCACAACGCTCTGGTGGACAAGTTGTGAGCTGCACATTCACCACGCTATGAGATAATAACACAACGTTACCACACAGAGTTGTTTTAGAGGGAAATACAGAGACTGATGATGAAAAACTGTCCCTGAAGGCAACGTGCATCAGTGGTTTTGCATGAATTTCCCTCTAAAACAACTCTGTGTGGTAACGTTGTGTTATTATCTCATAGCGTGGTGAATGTGCAGCTCACAACTTGTCCACCAGAGCGTTGTGGAGTTGTTGGATTGTGTATTTGATGAGTTTGATGAGTTTGAAACCAAGAAATCCCATAATGAGCCTCCGTAGCGTAGCTCTGAGCAGCTCACAGCTCTGCTCCACCGTTCTAAAAACAGCTTGCACCGACAATTAAAGGTAACGAACCTTCTGCTATGACTATAGGGATTATGGCAATGGGCCAATTTGACTTAATGTTGAACTATCCCTTTAACAAAAAGAACACAGATCAACAATGAAGAAGCTTTTTCACTCTCAAATATGATTGGGTCAGGCCTCAGAGAAAAAAATATTTATATTTGTACATTTTTTCTCCATTGACTTGGGAATTCATTCGGTACCAGTGGAAAAGCATCGAATGTGGTTCTCATCCCTACAGCACAGTGTTGTGTTGTTACTGAAGTGTGTGTGTGTGTGTGTGTGTGCGTGCGTGCAGGGCGTGACCATCCCCAGCCAGCGGCGCTACGTGGTCTACTACAGCTTCCTGCTGAGGAACCAGCTGCAGTACAAACCTGTCGCTCTGCTCTTCCACAAGATGCTGTTTGAGACCATTCCCATGTTCACCGGAGGAACCTGCAGTGAGTTATACACACACACACACACACACACACACACACACACACACTAGAGGTCTTCATGGGTCCAATTTGACGTACCCGAACCCAAATGGACCCGTGAAAATTGGACCCGGAGCCGACTGGCCCCGAGCTATTATTGTAAATACGAGTTCCGAACCCGAGCCGAACCCTTAAAAACCCGTGGACCCGAAATGCCCGAGTTGCTTTATGATTTAATACAAGTTGTCTAGCGTTAAATAAGACTTGTTTTTACTTTCTGTTTCTTACCTAAACGTAGTCTTCTTCTACCTGCTCCGGCTGCGGCCGCTGCCCCCCCCCCCCCCCCGGCCATAATGTGATGTAAACAGAAATAAATCCACGTCGTCATTTTCTTGTTTAGATGGTCACTGTAATCCTTCTTCTTAGCCGTTGCTAACGCCAATCCACCAGTCATTTCCTCTTGTTTAATTAACGTTATCATTTTGGATTTTCCATGTGCTTTGCGGAGCATAACGTTACCGCGGTAACAACACGCTACGGCAACTCGATTGTTTAACTATTTTGAACCATTAACCAGAACGTTACGTTAATAAACAGTACAGTAATAAACACACTTTTTAACTGCCCCGAGTCCTGACCTCGGCTCTGACTTCTGCTGCAACTGTCACCTTTGACGTCATCATCAGAGTCGTGTCGTTGTTTTGATCACGTGACATCAGTCTCTCTATAGGCACTCTAAGTCACACCGGCAGCTCAGCCTCTCATTGGACGGACGGGGGAGGGGGGGGGTGATTGGCAGCTGTGACAGCCAATCGCCGGGTCCTCTCGGGTACCGTAGGACCCGGCCTTTCACAATAAGAGCCCCGAGACCCGAGACAAACTCCACAGGTTCCGCCCCGGCCCCGGAGTCACTTCTTGTGAGTGGACCCAAACCCGAGCCGGGTCGGGTCGGAACCTCGGGTTTTCAGGTTGTCGGTTTTTTCCAAAGACCTCTAACACACACACACACACACATATATATACACGCAGACACACACACACACATATACACACACAGACACACACACACACACACACACATATATATACACGCAGACACACACACACACATATACACACACAGACACACACACACACACACACATATACACACACAGACACACACACACACACACACACTAGGGATGTCACAATTAAACACCACGGTCACTTCACCGTAACGATTCCTCCAAACCGTCACTACAACACTTTTCCTAAAGTGTCCTTTAGGAAGGAAGGGAAAGAGAAAGAAAGATGGAGGGAGGGAGGGAGGGAGGGAGGGGACAGATTAGGTCAATTGGGTCAAAAAGGAAGAAAGAAGTAAGGACAAATGGAAGGAAGGAAGGGAGGGAGGAAGGGGAAAAGGACTGTGGAAAGAAGGAAGGGAGAAAGGAAGGAAAGAGGGAAGGATGGAGGAAGGGTAAGAAGGGAGGGAGGAAGGGGAAAAGGACTGTGGAAAGAAGGAAGGGAGAAAGGAAGGAAAGAGGGAAGGATGGAGGAAGGGAAAGAAGGGAGGAAGGAAGTAATGAAGGGGAAAAGGATTGTGGAAAGAAGAAAGGGAGAAAGGAAGGAAAGAGGGAAGGATGGAGGAAGGGAAAGAAGGGAAGAGGGAAGGATGGAGGAAGGGAAAGAAGGGAAGAGGGAAGGATGGAGGAAGGGAAAGAAGGGAGGAAGGAAGTAAGGAAGGGGAAAAGGATTGTGGAAAGAAGGAAGGGAAGAGGGAAGGATGTAGGAAGGGAACAGAGGACAACAGGAGGTTAAGTGATATTCTGGGTTATTGAAGTTTCTAACGGTTTATATGTATTAAACCTTTAACTCCATGTTTCTGTGCACAGACCCCCAGTTCGTGGTCTACCAGCTGTAGTTTCTAACGGTTTATCTACAGAGGATGTATGTATTAACCCTTTACCTGTGGTCTCAGACCCCCAGTTCGTGGTCTACCAGCTGAAGGTGAAGATCCACACGTCGAACCCGGCCCACACGCGGAGAGAAGACAAGCTGATGCTGTTTGAGTTCCCTCAGCCGCTTCCTGTCTGCGGAGACATCAAGGTGGAGTTCTTCCACAAGCCCAACAAGGTGATGAAGAAGGTGAGGAAGACTGCTCTTTTTTTTATTTAGCATTGAAAATATAAACTCAACGAGGACAACAACAACAACAACAGCAGCAATACACATGAAAACAGGCATGGTGTAGATGTAAACATAACAGTAGAGGAATCATGAAACAAAAAGGTAAATAATAAATAAATCAAGGCAAATAAATAAAGCACAATTTCCCAGGCATACACACGATCAACATAAAAACAGAGCAGCAAAAGATAAGTTATATTTAAATATGGTTTAGAAAAGAAGGAGACGAGAAATATTTAGACTTAATTTTGTTGCATACTTGTTGTTTGTCTTTTTAAGGGATGAAAAGAATAACTTGAACTCATTAATAACAAGAAAAGGAAGGTTTAGAGTTCCTCCATTTTGCACAATGGATATGATATTTACCCAAGAGTATAATAACATTAATAGTGTCAGAAACAGCCACGGCTAGATGATCTAAATAAAAGACAATATCATATAATTTAAGGGGCAGTACATCTTTAATTTTGTAAGCAATCCAATTATATATGTCACACCAAAAAAGATGTGAAGTGGGAAAAAACATATGCTCTAGTGCAGTGGTTCTCAACTGATGGGTCTAGACCCGTTCTGGATGGGTCGCGGACAGCTGGTCAAAAAAGTAAATAATATTTAATGCACATCTGATGTTGGACATGTCTTTTATTTTGAAAGGCACGCGAGACAGTCAGTTTCTTATTATTTGCTCTGAATACAGTGAATCTGGTTTTGTTTTGTGGGTCTTTATTTTGTGCAGTTTGATATTTATTCACTTTAGTGAACATGCTCTGAATGCAGAGATGCATTAGAAGTCAAATATATCGTTTTGTTGGTCTCCATTTTGTGCAGTTTGATTTTTTTTTTGTATATTTTTTGGCTTTTTTGCCTTTATTTGATAGCACAGTGAGATAGACAGGAAAGGGGGAGACAGAGAGAGGGGGAATGACATGCAGGAAAGGTCTGCCCGATTTAACGCACATTTATCCACCTCATAACCAAATCTTTTCTTAAGAAATTCTGCCACTGGATAAATTTAGTTTATAACTTTAAAGTGTGTTTCTTTAACTTTAGGTGAAATAGGCCATTTGATAAAAGGTGAGGAAGACTCCTGCTGCTGGTGATGATGATGTCACAGGTGGGCGGGGCCAACGGTGCTAATGGCGCTAACGGAAAAAAACTAAATTTTCAGTTTTATATGATTAATTTGTTAATTATTTTATCCAAATCTTATATACATAAGTCTAAATTTTCTGGTAAGAAGCCAAACTTCTTGGAACTGTCTGCATATGTTGGTCAGTATATCTCCTCCCTCTGTGATTGTGAGAATGAAAAAGCTGTTAAAACGTATAATGATCTTTGTAAGCTTTACAAAATATTTATTTAAGTTTATGTTTTTTCTGTCTTGCTGTCATCCCCTGGCGTATTTATGATGGTTTGGTTGTGTATTAATGTTGTATACACTTATTTAATCTAACTGTATTCAGTCCTGTGTATACTCTTGTTGTCAATAAAGTTGTTAAAAAAAATAATAATAAATAAAAATAATGGCGCTAACGGGCCTAACAGCGTTTCTTCTTCTTGTTCTTCTCGTTCCTCTCGTGTCCTCAGGAGAAGATGTTCCACTTCTGGATCAACACCTTCTTCATCCCGGGTCCGGAGGAGAACCAGGACAAGCTGGAGAACGGCAGCGCCGGCACGACGCCGCGGGACAACGCCGCCACGGCCACGGCCACGGCCACGGCCCTGGTCGCCATGGAGAGGACGCAGCAGAGCCTGATGATGACGTCCATGATGCTGGGAGGAGGAGGAGAAGCTGCTGACAGAGACTTCCTCATCCTCACGCTCATCAAAGGAGACCTGGACAAGGCCAACAAGGACAAGGCCAACAAGAACTTCTCCCCCAACTTCAAGGTACAACGCTGCCGCTAGCCGCTAGCCGCTAGCCGCTAGCCGCCATCTTGGTTTAACCTTCAGGCCTTACCTCACAGCGTTCATATGTTGTTGTTTTGGGGGATTTTTCATGCCTTTATTTGATAGTACAGTGGAGAGAGACAGGAAATGGGGAGGCAGAGAGATGGGGAATGACACGCAGGAAAGGTCCGTCCAATGTGGGATTCGACCAAGGAAGGAGTTGTGTGTTCTCCAAGTGAAGACCACTTCCGTGTTCAAAAAGCTGCAGTTCCCCGTCCGGCCTCTGGGGGCTGAGACCAGAAGGGAGCAACTCCAACTGAGCCCCATGTTAAAATAGCCTTTAGACTTTACAGCTTAAAAAACACATATTTACAGCCTGGTACATTTCATTGTTTTGGTCTCTAGCGATAGTTTCTACCTCCATGAACACTGTGTTTGTCCCACAACCGTTTCAGTGTTTAGGCTTCAAATTAGTGCATAAATTACGTTGAGTGACAGGTTCACAGACAGTTTACCGGCCGTTAATTGGTTGCTCCGAGTCCAGTGGGCGGGTTCTCAGCCGGCTAACCGCCGCACCGCTCCAAATATGGAAAGTAGACTCCACCTAAAATCCAAGATGGCGCCATTCAAATCCCCGTAGTAGAGGCACAAAACAGACGTCAGTGTTTCCCCCAGGAAATGTGTTAGTTAAGGTGGTGTCTGTCCTGTCGGGGGGGGGGGGGGGGTCATAATCTGTATTTGTGCTACGGGCGCGCCGTATTAAGATTCGCTTTCACCACGCGCGCTGCTGTTATGCATGCGCGCTTCTCTGTGGTGTGTATGTGTGTGAGAGGATGCGGAGATGAATGAAGGCGATCGTCCGACGTCCGACGGGGGGGGGTATCGCTACATTTTTATTTTTTTAAGACATTAGTTTAGGCGGCAGCTCTTTGTTGTTAAGGCGGCCGCCTTAACAGGAAAGAGCTGCGGGAAACCCTGGACGTCACGGTGCTACGTCCATTCTCTTTACAGTTACACACAAATGTGTGAACGCACAGTTAAAGGTCCAGTCTGTAATAATTAACAAGGTTTATTATTAAAATCTGACTCTACTCTCCATGAACATATTAGTATCAGAGTATAATCGCCATAACATAAAATCTGTTTGGTTTTTGTAGCCTCATAATTCTTCTTTTATTTCTACGTTTACCACCCTGAACGTCACAACGCACGACGTTGATCTGCGTCGTTGTGGAAGACTTTCAGATGTTCTCATGTTTAAAGGGATAGTTCAACATTTTGTCAAATTGGTCCATTGCCATAATCCCTATAGTCATAGCAGTAGGTTCGTTACCTTTAATTGTCGGTGCAAGCTATTTTTAGAACGGTGGAGCAGAGTCGTGAGCTGCTCAGAGCTACGCTACGGAGGCTCATTATGGGATTTCTTGGTTTCCCTCATCAAACTCATCAAATACACAATCCAACAACTCCACAACGCTCTGGTGGACAAGTTGTGAGCTGCACATTCACCTAGGCCTGGGACGATAATCAATAAATCAATTAATCGCACGATAAATGAAAATGAACTCGATAGTTTTTCCGGCCTCGATAAATCGCCATGTGCATGCGCACGTATTTGTTTTGGTCTCTGGCCTCCAACCAGGCTGGATGACAAGAGGCTTCACTCTGTGCATCGGTCTCAGCACCTGGGCCGTTTGTTTTGCAGAATGAAAGGAGTGAACCCTCTTTTCAGTCATCCAGGATCTTTGTTTCCCAGAATGCATTTCTCAGCAACCGGCAGCGCAGCGCTAGCTGTAAAGCTAAGCAGCTAAAAGCTATTTTACCCATAATACATCCATGATTTTACCGTAATTCTTGCTGCCGCGCTGTTAACACGTCACTTTTTAAAGTTTTAATATTTTTTCATGCGGGAAAGTCACCGTTCGTTCAGATCCCCAGTCTGTGGTCAGTTTATCCACATATCGCCTGTTAGGAGATTTCCTCCCACGTTTTTGGAGCTAATGTGGCAGCAGCGAGCAGGAGGAGCGGGGCTTCCCACAGTCTGCAGCCGTCTGCAGCAGCTCACGGGCCGGTCAACCTCCGTCATTGGGGGAGAAAACGACTAAAACTTATCAGCAGGTTTTTAGAGGTTTATCGCCGGCTGGTTTGATTGATGAAATCTTACACCTGTGGAAGTCATATTAGTTTGTTTGAATGAAAAGTGGAGCTTCAGGTGTATAACGTTATTGGACAGAAGAGCTGCACTGTTTATTATTTTTTGTTTATTTTATTTATTTAGGATAGTAGCTATATAAGTTCTTGTCATTCCAATTACAATGGTTAAAAAAAAAATACTCATGAGAAATAAAAGTTTATCGCATTTAAAAGGGACTACTTGCATTATTATGAAATATTATTATTATATTAGTGGTTAATTTGTTCTCAAAAAAATGTGTCAATAATATCGTTTATCGTCAGTAATTTGTGGGACAATATATCGTCCAGCAAAATTTATTATCGTCCCAGGCCTACATTCACCACGCTATGAGATAATAACACAACGTTACCACACAGAGTTGTTTTAGAGGGAAATACAGAGACTGTTGATGAAAAACTGTCCCTGAAGGCAACGTGCATCAGAGGTTTTACATGAATTTTAACTCTGTGTGTGTGTGTGTGTGTGTGTGTGTGTCTCTGTGTGTGTGTGTGTGTGTGTGTGTGTGTGTGTGTGTGTGTGTGCAGGTGAAGCTGTTCTTCACTAAGACGGTGGAGGAAGGGGAGAACTGCGACGCCAGCAGCACGTCGGCCTCGGTCACGCCGGACGTCAGCGACAACGAGCCGGACCACTACCGCTACTCGGACACCACGGACTCGGACCCGGAGAACGAGCCGTTCGAAGACGACCGCCACGACCAGATCACTAAAGTCTGACACACACACACACACACACACACACACACACACACACACACACACACACACACTGGTGTATACGTGTGTGTCTATATGTACAGAGACAAACACACACAGTATATATATGTCAACACACACACACACAGAGGACGGGACTCGGGACTCGAACCCTGGACCCTCGCTGATCCGTGGACTCTGAGGTGGAGCGGCTCGGATCGGAACATAAGCCCCGCCCCCCTCGCCCCCCCCCCTCCTCCAACCCTCTGCACGGTGCACACACCTGGACAATCACACGGACAACCAGACGGACGAATGGACAGACGGACGGAGGTGAAAGGGTTAAAACTCGGAGGTTAAAGGGTTAAAACTTGAACATGAACAGACTGAGACACGCCCCCCCTCCTCCCCCTGCCCCCCCCCCTCGCCCCCCCTCCTCTCCTCTGGCCCCGCCCCTCTGGCCCCGCCCACTTCCCCGTAGGAAACGCTACGCAGAACAACTTCCTGTTTGTTTCCACCTTCGGTTCTGTCTGTGACGGCCAATCAGAGTCGACGCTCGTCTCTGTGTGATGATGTCACTCAGTCTCTCTGTGACATCATCAAACCAGGACAGTGATGATGTCACCGGCCAATCAAATCAAATCAAAACAAATCCGTTTATCTGTTTTTATCAAATTTGATCGTGTGTCATATTTAGAAGGTTTAATCTGGTTCATGACTCCTCCCACTGGTGCTGTGCGATACGCTGGGATGTCTAGTTATTGATAATAACTTAAAATTATTGATAATTTTTTAAAAAACTAATTATTATTCTTTTTAAAGTATGATTTAAAACGACACAGTCTTTAAAGCAGAAGTCAGGTGAATGTTTGTGTTAATCTAAGTCTTAAATAGTTGTATCTTCTGACAGCAATCACTTCTATAGAGTGTTTGGTCTGAAACACGGGTCTGTCAGTCACTCTGCTCTGCTCTGAGCCCAGGAGAAAACTTTCCTTGTATCCTACAACCTTTATCCAATGAGGAGAGAGAACGGCATAAAGGGGCAGTCCTCTCTGTGTGTGCAGCCAAGGGATGCGCCTGAATGTGGTGACGTAGGGACGAGGACCAATAGATCCATGACGAGGGCGGGGGCTGCTAACTCCATCTGCTGACAGGAAGTTAGACAAAACCACTGGATCACTGACTGCTGCTTTAACCAACTGCATCTTTACTTTTACTTTCTCGAATATAAATCGAGTTTAAATTAAATTCAGCGTGTAAAAGCATCAGAGCGTCTTGATTGACGGGTCGCCGCCAGAAAGTTGTGATGTCATAATGAGGTCACGGTGGACAGCGGTGGTTAGCGGTTAGAGCTGCGACTAACGATTCTTTTCATTATCGATTATTTAAACGATTAATGGATTATTAGTTGTTTGGTCAATAAAATATTTTAAAAAATGTTTAAAAACATCAACCAGTGTTTCTCAAACCACCAGACGACATCGTCCTCAAACGTCTTGTTTCGTCCACAAACCAAAGAGAGACTCAGTTTATTGTCATAAAGGAACAAAGAAACCAGAAATATTCACATTGAAGAAGCTGGAATCAGAGAATCTGGACTTTTTATTTTTCTTAAAAATCTACTCAAACTGATTATTAGATTATCAGAATAGTTGACGATTAATATATAATATAATCGATTATTGTTCGATTAATCGATGAATTGTTGCGGCTCTATTAGCGGTAGCATCAGAGCTAACCCAGAACTCCACACGTTAAAGCTACGATGGAAACGACGACGGAGCGCTGCGGTCGAAATCCTCCTAACGCACGGCGCTGGTGACATCACAGGATCTGGAGTGACATCACAGAATCTGGAGTGACATCACAGAGACGAGCGACGACCGGATGTTTGAATGTGACGACGAAGAGAAGAAACGGTTTCAGATGTTTCTCCTCCTTCTTCTCCTCTGACTCCGTCTCCAGTTTTGCACAGAGGTCTCTCTCTCTCTCTCTCTCTCTCTCTCTCTCTCTCTCTCTCTTCAATCAGTTGCTACGGTTACAGAGGTCTCTCTCTCTCTCTCTCTCTCTCTTCAATCAGTTGCTACGGTTACAGAAACATATTTTTGTTATAATCTTGTATCATTAAGCTCCACGTGTTGTAACCATTCCTCCTCCTCCTCTCTTCTCTTCTCTCACGCCGCCCCCCCGACCCCCCGACCTGCAGCAGTAGACGGCATGACGATGATGTCACCCCGTCACCGTGGCGACAGGCCGGAGACTCAGACAGGGGAACGTCAGGGCGGTCGGTCCTGGTCCCTCTGGTCCACGTCGTCAGACATCGATGCAGTCGCTCGTTCACTCGGTTTTACACACACACATGTTATTTTAAACGTGTGTGTGTGCAGACGCAACTGACAAATATTTAGGCAATCCACCTTTTTCCAAACGTTAAAAACCTAAGCCGGTTTTGACGTTTTTTTGCTCTTCCGGTGCAATTTTATGTTTACGTTTCCATGGTTTCAGTAGTCGCGGTAAATTTAATGAAATTTAATGAAAAATATCTGATACAGGATATAAATCCTTTACATCAGACTCAAATAAATAACAACATACAAAATTAAACACAAATATACCAACTATATAGGGTTAGGTCTTTTTTTTTTTCAATGACAATGTGTAAAACACTTGGATCATCACAGCAGCTTTTAACAGTGATATCACACAGACTGACATCATCCGTGTTAAAAACCAGCGTTAATAGATCCATGATGTGTTTACCGTAACTATGACAACTGAAAACCATGGAAACGGAAACACCAAACCGTCAAAACCGGCTTCTTCCGGTTTTGACCGTAGATGACGTTGGGAAACTTGTGGATAGACGGACAAGCAACAACTGAAAGGATCATTGGGCAGGATTCATGATTAATGAGAACGGTAGATAGATAGACAGACAGGTGGTAGGTGATTTCTAGTTTTAACGGGGTTTGCTGGCGGTTCAGAGCGATTGATATAACATGAAGTGTCGCCACTCTGTTATATCAGTCGCTCTGCCGCGGTTGCCCTCTTCATGTCTCCATCCCATAGACTGTAAAGATCCATTCGAATGCAGTCGTGGACTGAATTGCAGCGCATTTTGCAGCACAGACCCCGTTCAAGGCAATGCAGAGATACGTGGGTGGGCTCCTTCTTTTTGGTTTCGAACACTTCCTCAACCATTATTATTTAAAATAAACATAAAACACGTGTATTTTCTCACAAATCCTGCCCTATGATCCTTTAATTAATCATCATTTTATTCATTTTATTTTGAAAATTGAGCGGATTCTCTTGCCTTGCCTGTTCTGTGCCCGACTTCCTGTCTGGTCCGATCTGGTCTTAGACTTCAGGTGCAGGTTGGAGGTTTTTGGTCCCGACGCCCAGTTTTTCCGTCCAACCATCCATCCGGTGCTACCATGGAAACCAGTCCCGTGGTTAACGACCAAATCGTTTCTAGTTCTAGTCGGGACTTTGAATTCCTGTCGTCGACCTCGTCAAGAACCGGATCGAACCGGACTCGCTCCGTCTGATCCAGACAGGAAGCAGCGTAGAGACGGAGCCTCAGCCGGGACAGGAAGTCACAGCTGCCGCGGCGTCGTCGTGGCGACAACGCGTCCCGCCGCCGGCTCAGCCTCACACTGCAAAAATTCAAAATCTTACCAAGAACATTTGTCTTATTTCTAGTCAAAATAAATCTCATTCTACTTAAAATCAGACTCATCACATTAAAAAGCAGCTTGTTTTTAGACACTTTTTACTTTTTTCAAGCAGATTTTTAAAGTTTTTTTTAAGTAGAAAAATCTGATAGTGGAGCGGTTTTTCTTTCTTATTACAAGCACAAAAAACTTGCTTTCACTGGCAGATTTTTCTACTTATTTCAATTGAAAAACAAGTGAAAATGATCTAAAAACAAGTTAATTTTTAGGTGATGAGTCTTATTTTAAGTGGAAAGAGATTAGTTTTGACTAGAAATGAGACAAATATTCTTGTAGAGATGTGGAGTTTTGCAGCAGCCGCCATGTTGGGTTTAGGTGCTAAGCTAAGCTAACCCTCGTTGGTCTGGTGCTTCTCCACCAGCATCAGCTCACTGTCCGTCGCCGTGGCGATCTGGCCAACGACAACACGGCGTCCTGCTGCTGCTGCTGCTGCGGCGCCGTCGGGCTTCACTTCCTGTCACCAACCGGCTCAGAACCGCTGGACTCAGACCGGTTCAGACCGGTTCAGGTTTTTAATAACGGCCGCGGGTCCAGGTGCTCGTTCCGGACTCGGCGCCGCGTCGATGATGTCACAGGTCAGAGGTCAGAGGTCAGAGGTCAGAGGTCAGAGGTCAAACCCGTCAACACGTTCATCTCCTGAAACTGAAACTAAATAGGTCACGTGTTCGGTCGGAGACGGCGAGTCAGCAGGAAGTCGTCGTCGTTGTGATTCGTTCTCCAGAGTTCAGACGGTTATGACATCATCTCCTCTGGAGGTTATGACATCATCTCCTCTGGAGGTTATGACATCATCTCTTCTGGAGGTTATGACATCATCTCCTCTGGAGGTTATGACATCATCTCCTCTGGAGGTTATGACATCATCACCTCTGGAGGTTATGACATCATCTCCTCTGGTCGTTGTGTCGTTGCCGTAGAAACTGAACTCGGCGACGTCTGAACGTGAAGAATCTGGTTTGAGCGTGATCGACCTTTAAAAGCCTCTTGACTTCCTGTTTACATCATCACCACCAACCGACCGGCCAATGGCTGCAGCCGTCCAGCTTAGGCCCCGCCCCCTGACCCGCTGTCTGTGTTTCTATTGGCTGAAGCTGAAGTCTGAGACCTGGAACCAGTCGATGTATTGATTACTGATTATTGATTATTGATCAGTGAACGGCGGCGGCCTCTATCACCATGGAAACGTGTAATGTCAAACTGACCCCTCCTTCTTTTATTCTTTCTTTCCCTCCTTGTTTTATAATTAAATAAAAAAACACTGTAAAGTGAATAAAACTATTTATAAGCAGCTGATTGTGTCCCACTGGTCAATGAATCAATCATCACTTCTCCCACAATGCATCACACCCATCCCGTCGCTATGACGACACATCAAACCTTAAACACAGTTAATTTCATGTTCAGAATCACAGTTTAACCCAATCTGTTCCCTTCCTCCGTCCTTCCCTCTTTCCTTCCTTCTTTCCACAATTCTTCTCCCCTTCCTTCCTTCCTTGAACGAATCTGTTCCCTCCCTCCATCTTTCCTTCATTTTTCCCTTCCCTTTTCCTTCCTCCTTTCCCTTTGTCCTTACTTCTTCCTTTCTTTTTGACCCAAACTGTTCCCTCCCTCCATCTTTCTTTCCTTCTTCCCTTCCTTCCTTGAACTAACCTGCCCCCCCCTCCATCTTTCTTTCCTTCCTTCTTTCCCATCGTCCTTCCTTCTGCTTCCTTCCTTGACCTATTCTGTTCCTCCCTTCCTCCATATTTCTTTCCTTCCTAACTTTTCCCTCCTTCTTTCCCTATGTCCTTACTTCTTCCTTCCTTTTTGACCCAATCTGTTCCCTCCCTCCATCTATCTATCTTTCCTTCATTTTTCCCTTCCTTCTTTCCTCCCTTCGTCCCTCCTTCCTTGACCCAGGAGGACAACAGAAGGGTTAAACTAAACGCAGACACACAACAACACACTAACACAACTCACCAAAACACTGACACGTTGTCTTCAACAGAAACATTTAGTCACAGCACAGAGTCATAGAAACACAACGATCTGATGTTTTACAATAGATGTTCATTTATTAACATCAACTCAACCAACTGTTTTTCAAAAGCAACGAAACAAAATCCATGAATTAGTTTCATCATCAAAGTGAACTGTTCTTCAACTTCAGTTTAGAACGAGAGGTTTTCTGTTTTGACCAACAGAGTGAAAGCAGTTAACATCCACTGTTTAGGTCTGACTTGAGTTTGTGTGTATAAGAAGTTAAAACTTCATTTAAATGTGTGTATTTTGTGTCCAAAGAAGAGAGTGGAGAGTTTTTAAAAAATGTTAAAGGGACATACTGTATTATTATAGAAACTCACTTTAACATTTATCTGGGCGTTTTACCTTCCGGCCTCAGAATGTGAGAGTTGACAGAATGAATCAGTGATGTAATGTGTAGATGTGTGGTCCAGTTAAACTCAGACTGAGCCATAAGCGTGTGAGGATGGAGAGACTCAGTAGATTCCAGTCTCGTCATCTGAGCTGGAAAACTCTGATATTAGTCGACTAACGTGTTTACATCAGTCCAGTCACAGTCGGATTAAGGCCATAATTCAGTTTCCTCTTCTTCAGCGTCCTGTTACCGTGGCGACAGACAGATAGAAGACGCCTGGGAACTGTTAGATCAGAGTAATCAGATTCCTGATTCCAGAGAGGTGAAACGTCTTCCTAGACAAAAAACTAAGTCCAGTTGCTTTCGATTTAACCTCCTTTGAAAGAAAAAGTAATCAGATTACTACGTCAGAGTAATCAGATTACTACGTCTCCGCTCAGAGACATGAAGACAAGCGGCTGGAGACAGAAACATGTTTATTAAGACAAAACAGTTCAATATTTCAGTCTGTATTGATCCCTGCTGATTATTGGTTATTATGGACTTCCTGTCTGGTCGGTGACATCACTTCCTGTCTGGTCGGTGACATCACTTCCTGTCGGGTCGGTGACATCACTTCCTGTCGGGTCGGTGACATCACAGCGCCGCCTTCAGCGCCGTGAACACGCTGAGCGCCGACTCCACGCAGCCGTCGAAGTTGGAGTGAACGAAGGCGTCGCCGCCGCAGACGAGCGGCGGGCGGTCGACCACGGTCATGTGACCGGGGCAGTCGGCCACCGCCGTCAGCACCTGGAGGGGGCGGAGCTACAGGTCAGAGGGGGCGGAGCTACAGGTCAGAGGGGGCGGGGCTACAGGTCAGAGGGGGCGGGGCTACAGGCCAGAGGGGGCGGGGCTACATGTCAGAGGGGGCGGGGCTACAGGTCAGAGGGGGCGGGGCTACAGGTCAGAGGGGGCGGGGCTACATGTGAGAAGAGGCGGGGCTACAGGCCAGAGGGGGCGGGGCTACATGTGAGAAGAGGCGGGGCTACAGGCCAGAGGGGGCGGGGCTACAGGTCAGATGGGCGGAGCTACAGGTCAGAGGGGGCGGGGCTACAGGCCAGAGGGGGCGGAGCACAAATTCTATCGTCATGGTTTTCTGTATGTAAAGGGCAACAGGTGTTTTATTTTGTGAAAGTAACCGGAAGTGCGTTGGTCACAACGGCTAGCTTGAGTAGCGCCGAATTTGTCCGGACAAAATAGTAAACAGCTGGTATTTAGACAAATTAACGACACACTGCTGATCTAAACGGCTACTTTCTCTCCTAAACATGTTTGAAATGTGGATAAAGTGAAATATTTACAGAGTTTAGAGCTAAAATGAAACCAGCTTCTGACTGCTGATTTCAGCTCGGGTAGGAGGCAGGCTAACACTACCCATACACTTCCAGTGTTTGAGCTAAGCTAATTAGCGACTTTAGGTGGAGGCAGGCTAACACTACCCATACACTTCCAGTGTTTGAGCTAAGCTAATTAGCGACTTTAGGTAGGAGGCAGGCTAACACTACCTATACACTTCCAGTGTTTGAGCTAAGCTAATTAGCGACTTTAGGTGGAGGCAGGCTAACACTACCCATACACTTCCAGTGTTTGAGCTAAGCTAATTAGCGACTTTAGGTGGAGGCAGGCTAACACTACCTATACACTTCCAGTGTTTGAGCTAAGCTAATTAGCGACTTTAGGTGGAGGCAGGCTAACACTACCCATACACTTCCAGTGTTTGAGCTAAGCTAATTAGCGACTTTAGGTGGAGGCAGGCTAACACTACCCATACACTTCCAGTGTTTGAGCTAAGCTAATTAGCGACTTTAGGTGGAGGCAGGCTAACACTACCCATACACTTCCAGTGTTTGAGCTAAGCTAATTAGCGACTTTAGGTGGAGGCAGGCTAACACTACCCATACACTTCCAGTGTTTGAGCTAAGCTAGGCTAACACTACCTATACACTTCCAGCGTTTGAGCTAAGCTAATTAGCTACTTTAGGTGGAGGCAGGCTAACACTACCTATACACTTCCAGTGTTTGAGCTAAGCTAGGCTAACACTACCTATACACTTCCAGCGTTTGAGCTAAGCTAATTAGCTACTTTAGGTGGAGGCAGGCTAACACTACCCATACACTTCCAGTGTTTGAGCTAAGCTAGGCTAACACTACCTATACACTTCCAGTGTTTGAGCTAAGCTAGGCTAACACTACCCATACACTTCCAGTGTTTGAGCTAAGCTAGGCTAACACTACCTATACACTTCCAGTGTTTGAGCTAAGCTAGGCTAACACTACCTATACACTTCCAGTGTTTGAGCTAAGCTAGGCTAACACTACCCATACACTTCCAGTGTTTGAGCTAAGCTAGGCTAACACTACCTATACACTTCCAGTGTTTGAGCTAAGCTAGGCTAACACTACCTATACACTTCCAGTGTTTGAGCTAAGCTAATTACGGCGATACGGCTCTATCTCCCTTGTTACTGCACGCACAGTAGAAAGGATGGTGTCTATCTGCTGGTCATGGACTCGGGAGTGAGGCAAGACACGGAAAAAAAATGTTGGCGTATCCCTTTAAAATGACAATAATGAATAAATAAATAGTGCAAGAGCTGTAATAAATAATGCAAAAAAAAAAGATAGTGCAAATGCAGCTGAAGGGTTAGGGTTAAAGGGTTGTTGTGAGTACTCACCTGAGAGTACCTCCACTTCTGACACTTGATGCTGGTTGGCTGAGGCAGATCGGGGAGGAGCTTGTGCAGCTCCTCTAAGATGATTGGCTGCACGTCCTCTTTGTCTCGCTCCAGGTGCTGCAGCCCGAAGGGGACGCTGGTGTGGACGACGAGGGACGGACCGAGGCCGGGCGAGTCTGACCGGAGAGACAACAGACAGAAGAGACAGAGTTTACAGGGTTCTTATGGGTCCTTAAAAAGTCTTAAAAGGCATTGAATTCATTCATCTAAAAACAAAAACAAGGCCTTAATTGGCATTAAAATGTCTTAAATCAATTTTTCAAACGTCTTAAAAATGTTAACACATGGTGAGTGGTATTTTATGGTTGTAATTAGTCTCAAATCTCAAAATAATTGGTAACATTCTGACATAGAGAAGTTAGTGGCGGCCGTCAACTCTAAATCTCTCACCGCCACCAGCTCCAGAGTCAGTGTTTTGTTTTGTTTTTTCGGACTTTTTATGCATTTATTTTGAAAGGACAGCTGGAAAGAGACATTTATTTTGAAAGGACAGCTGGAAAGAGACATTTATTTTGAAAGGACAGCTGGAAAGAGACACAATCCAATGTTCATGTAGCAGTCACTTTACCTTGGATCACAGAGGAAAGTGGGTCAAATTGTCCCTAACCCTATGTAATTGATGTTTTTTCTGCATTTGTGTTTATTATGAAGTCGGTCTTAAATTTCATTTCAAGTGGCTTTAAAAAAGTCTTTTTTTTATTTTTATTTTAATGTTTATTTTGCAGGGACGATACATACAACATTGCCACAAAGAATGAAAAATGCGATGCATACAAGACGTCTAGCTGCAGCTAATTTGCAGTCTTTGTCCCTGGTCAGGCTAAAGAAGGATAAAAGATACTGAATACCGTTACAATAAGTGCAATAATACAAATACAGTGAATAATACAGTGAATAGTTATCATGAATAAATAAACACAGCTACAAAATTTACATTAAGAAATTGCACAAATTAAATACATTAAACATTAGTAGAATGCTGTATTGACAGTGACTTGAGAGAAGTTAATGTTCACATTTCTGCTGCTGCTTAAGCCAATGTTTAGCTTTAGCACTAAACATCTTTAATTCTGTTTGGGATTTGATATCTGGTGGTAAAGAACTCCATAGGTGTGTACCCAGCACTGAAAGGGATGATTGACCCAATGTTGTCCTGCATCTTCGAATTTTACAGTTTTGCTTGCTCATGCTCCTTGTCGTTGTCCCACAGTTGTCTGACTTAGTAAAAATCTGTGACATCGCTTGTGGGGCCAGTCCACTGACACACTTAAAAACAACTTTCAGAAAAGAGAATTTTATAAAATTTGAAAAAGATAACAAATTATACTTCTCAATGATTTTACAATGGTGCCACTTTTGTGGCTTCTGATCTAAAATTTTTAAAGCTTGTTTGTGGAGTGAGAATAAAGGTCTAGTTGCTGTGTCAGTGGCCTGGCCCCAGGCAGTGATGCAGTAGGACAAATGTGAAAGGACCATAGCATTAGGGATGGGTATTGATAAGAATTTAGCGATTCCGATTCCATTATCGATATTGCTTATCGATTCGATTCCTTATCGATTCTCTTATCGATTCTCATTGGGTGAGGGAATAAAAGAGAAATGGGTTTGTTTGCATTAATGCAGTGGTTCCCAACCTTTTTTGGCTCATGACCCCTTTTGACATCACAAATTTCTGGTGACCCTCAATCAAGATGAGCAAGCTCAGATATTTGTATATGCTGCATTTTATTTGATCTTGATTTATATTCAAGAAAGTGAATGTATAAAGAATATAGTTGTTTAAGATTGTGAAAAATAATTAGTTAAAAAAAAAAAATTAATCAATTACTAGACATTTAAGGCGATCCCATTTGAATTCCAGGCGACCCCACATGGGGTCCCAACCCCAAGGTTGAAAACACTGCATAAATGGCTCTAACATTAAAAAAGTAGACAGGACCGACCTGCCTGGACAGGTTAACACTAGACCACTGTGGCTGTGGGCCAGCTGTGCTCACAGGAGGAATTTAACAATGTTTCCATTACATAGTTTTTATGCATCTGTATCTTCTCACTAGTTATTGTTTTCATAACGTTCGTTTTTATGCGGAGCGAGTGAGCGAAAGAGAGAGAGCGCGCCAGAGAAAAGACACAGGGCGCAGCTACCGTTTCACCTGGCTACGAGCAAAACCTGAAAGGAAGTGGTTGGAAATGAAGAGAGAAAAACAGAAAGAATAGACATGTAGCCTGTTCAGGAGACGTTGTCCTGTCCTCACGACGTGAGGGAGGGAGGACCGGAGGGTGGCTCTGGCTCACAGGTTAGTGATGAGGAAACGTCACTGTCAGCTGCATCTGTCAGCAGCTCCGCTCCACGCAGACACGCCACTAACTTTATTTTGTGAGAACAAACGGTGACGTGTGGATATAAACACTAAGCACCCTCATTATAATGAAGATTGATTTTAACGGAACGTTACGTAACGTCATTAATCAATTAATGCGCGGGTTTCTGAACCAAACGGAATCGATAAGGGAATCGTTAAAGCAGACACGCACACGATTCCAAGAATTGATCCAAGTTGGAACCGGTTCCGAAGAGGAACCGGTTTTCGATTCCCATCCCTACATAGCATGCAGGTATAAATGAGCTGCCCTGAAAGAGAGACAGGACCTGATGAGTCTGAAACAATTCAGACTAGTTTTTACAGTTTTAGACAGCTTCTTTATATGTGCTTCAAACTTAAGTTGAGGATCTAGAGTTACACCTAAATATTTAAACTCATTTACCACTTCAATTTCTTTATTATCAATAGTGATGTGAAATTTCTCTAAGGCTTTCTTTCTTATTGAGAAGCACATTGATACAGTTTTTTTGTGATTAAGTGTTAAGTGATTCCTTTGTAGCCATTCTGAAACAGTAACCATCTGTCTGTTTAAGATATCTGAGGCTTGACAGGGATTCTTTGCTGAGACATAAAACACTGTGTCATCAGCATACATCTGACAAGTCTTAAATTTAACTTGGCTTCAGCTGTAGGAACCCTGGTTTAGTTTAGTTTTAGTTTAATAAGTTTATTTGTATCAGGGACGATGTATAAAATAACATTAGTCTCAAAATGAGAAGAGATGTCTTGTAGCAGATTTAGCTACTTTCCATCTGTAGCTATGGATGGAGACAGGTGAGACAGACAGGTGAGACAGAGACAGGTGAGACATACCTGCGTTGCGTTTGCGGTTGTCCACGGCGACGTAGCGGATGACATCGTTGTTGGTGACGTATTTAACGGCCCAGGAGAAGGAGAGGACGGAGTCTGGAGGGAAGAACAGAGCCAGGGCGAAGCGGGACGAGTAGACCACCGGCTGCAACACCGCTCTCTGATTGGCCGACAGGACTGAGGGGGGGAGGCAGAGAGAGGGGGAGGAGGGGCAGAGTTAGATTCTTATTTCTATCATAAATCCGATCATTTCCTCCCCCAGATAACTTTGGTGTCATTCCAAGTGGTTGTGATGAAATGAGCTCCAGCCGAGAGGCGCGTATATCCGTATAATGGAGTCTACAGGGTCTAAATAACACATTATCTGCAGAGAAACTCCTTCATTTCACCAATATTTAGTTCTGATAGGCTAGTGCTATTCCCCTCTGAGTCCGGGGTTAGCTGTTATCAACATCCGGGGTCTGTAGGTTGACCTACTGACCTCTGACCTGGATGATGTCATCTCTGAGCGCCGCGCGGCTCATTCTGATAATAATCATTCTGCTTCGGCATTCGGGTCCATTTTTATCTCAACTAGCCGGAGCTTTAGTGAGTCCAGGTTGAGGAGAGGAAGCCTGTGGAAGCTGAACTTCATCCAGCTGCTCGTTTTGTTCTGACAAGTCAGAAACACGCAGAAACCAACCGTAGCATTAGCGGTAGCAACAAGCTCAGAGATGACATCATCCAGGTCAGAGGTCAGCAGGTCAACCTCAAGGGGGCAGTTGTGGGTCTGAGAAGTGAAGCTCACTTCCGCATTCAACAAACTGCAATCCCCTCTTCTTCCTCTGGGGGCTGGCTCCAGAAGGGAGCAACTCCAATTGAGCCCCATGTTAAAATAGCCGATTTTACAGCTTCAAAAAACATATTTACAGCCTGGTACATTTCATTTTTTTGGTCTCAATCGATAGTTTCTACCCCCGCACACACTCTGAGGGGGGTGAATTTTTTTTAAACTCTACCGTTTTACTGTTATTAGGTTTAAAGTTCTGGCCAATTAGGGCGCAGAACCGTTGAGTGACAGGTCCGGCGACCGCTGCTACGAGGCCAGTGGGCGGGCTCTCGGCCGGCCAACGGCCGCACCGCTCCAAATATGGCAAGTAGAATCCAACATGGCGCGGCTCAAACCCCCGTAGTAGCGGCACAAAACAGACTCCCCCAAACCAATGGCTGACGTCACGGACGCTACGTCCATTCTTTTTACAGTCTATGGTCAACCTACAGACCCCGGATGTTGATAACAGCTAACCCCGGACTCAGAGGGGAATAGCACTAGCCTATCAGAACTAAATCTTGGTGAAATGAAGGAGTTTCTCTGCAGATAATGTGTTATTTAGACCCTGTAGACTCCATTATACGGATATACGCGCCTCTCGGCTGGAGCTCATTTCATCACAACCACTTGGAATGACACCAGAGTTATCTGGGGGAGGAGATGATCGGAGTTTACTGTGCGTTCACACCAAAACGCCGGAAGTCGATTCATTTTCAATGAGAGCCGGCGACACTGAGCTTCACCAGACCAGAAGTTGAGTCTTGGTTAACTTTAGGGTAATTAGCTATGACGCGGTTCGGCAGCAACCAGTCAGAATGGAAACATCCTTCTGCCCAATGACGATGGAACTTTGACGTCAGTAACGTGACCAGCGACCAGCAGCTGATAATATTTGTCGTTTTGGAAGCTGTCTGGTCTGAAGCTCATCCTAAAGTGTTTTTGACGCTTTAGAAGCTTTTGGTGTGAAGGTACAGTTAGTCTACATGTAAGGTCCAGATTGTAAACAATGTAAATGTCCCTTTAACCCCTATAACCTTTTGTAAAACATGGGTTATGTAAAGCAGCGAGTGTTTAAAGGTTCAGTTCTTCTCCTTCAGGCTGCAGCTGAACGATGCTGCAAACTCCTTCACATTCAGACGACGTGAAGCTAAAAATAACCTGAGTGTGTGTGTGTGTGTGTGTGTGTGTGTGTGTGTGTGTGTGTGTGTGTGTGTGTGTGTGTGTGTGTGTGTCAGCAGAAGAGGAAATGGGCGCTGTCTCCTCTCAGCCAATCAGATGAGCTGGAGGTGACATCATCATCATCTACAGAGACGACGAACACATGGAGGAGCCTTTGTCTGCAGCGCACACACACACACACACACACACACTGAGACACACACACACACACACACACACACACTGAGACACACACACACACACTGAGACACACACACACACACACACACTGAGACACACACACACACACACACACTGAGACACACACACACACACACACACCAGAATGTTCTGCAGCTTCCAGTAAAGTGAATGTGAATCATCGTCCAATCAGAAACAAGAACATGATTTACCATCTGTGTGTGTGTGTGTGTGTGTGTGTGTGTGTGTGTCTCTGCAGGAAGAGGAAGTCAGCTATCAGCCCATCAAAATAAAAGCCTCAAAGTTTCCTTCATCAATGAGACTAATAATCAATAAGGTGACATCACAGCAGTGTGATGTGAAGCTCCGCCCCCTAGTGGTGACTCCACGCCACTGCAGCTGTGTGTGTGTGAGTGTGTGTGTGTGTGTGTGTGTGTGTGTGTGTGTGTGTGTGTGTGTAGTGATGGGCCATCGAGGCTTTGTCGAGGCTTCACTGACATCTAGTGTTGAATCAGATGAAGTGCAGTTGAGACGTGTCATTCATCAGTTCATTGATTGTCTGAGATGTGATTGGCCGTGCTCACTCTGTTCCACTAACGTTACATGGTCGTATGGTTTCAAGCTCACACAATAAAATATTAAAATATTAAATAAACTATGAAGTTACTCTGTTTCTCATTTAGCATTTCTGATTGTGATAGGCTTTCCTTATAGGCTACGTAGCCTGATATATTAGCCTCTGCTGTGAATCACATTCTCCTCTAAAACAAGTCTAAATAGTCTATGGCTTAAACGATGTGAAATGGTGTAGAGTAGATGGCAAATGTGATCTCATTTCAAAATAGAAAAGAAGGAAGGCTAGCTCAGCGCGGGATTCAATCCTACGTCTGAGAAGGCCGAGGTGTGGCAGCCGGGCGACGGCTTTGCCTATGGGACGTGTTAAATATTTCTTGAGCTCATACGGTCGTTGACGCTTCAATCTTTAAAAGTATGTGTGTTACAACACTTAGATAAATTGTTTTCCTCTGCTCCACGTATCATGGTTTAGTAAAGTTATAGAAGTCCTGGTCCTGAATGCTGCACTGTACAACCACATCTCTGCTGCCTCAGTTTCTGTGCTGCCAAGGCTCAGCTCAGCTCTCAGAGAGCCGAGACGACCACAACACTGACTGGTGATGAATGAATGACTGAATCAGTGAAGTGGTTCATACGTCACAACCACTGTTCCCTCTCAGGTGTTTTACTGCTGCCTTTGCCCAGAAGACAAAAAAGTTGCAGACTCAAATATCCCCGACTAGTTTACTGTTCAATGTCTGACATTAACCGTGGTCTGTAGTACAACTACGATTTAAGTTTTTGCTTGAGAATTATTATTACTGTTCATATCAAGATGCTTCAGTGCCAAGATATTTGGTTTAAAACTGGAGATGGACCAGTGTCTCTTATACTGGGCCTAACCCAAATCGTCGTTTAACATCAAAACATAATAAGAGGCTGTACTGTATACTTACTTATGCAGCGAGACAGAATATTCTGTTACAATGGATCAATGACAGGGTACCAACTGTTAAAGGCTGTAGTAGTAGTAGTGTTTGATCTAGTGCCATTAGAGACCTTACATGCATATTACATTTAACAACAGACCAATTCCATAAAGTTTGGGAACCCTATTTGAAGTATGTAGCCTGGTGTCTCTTGTATAATGTTGAAGGGATTTTCTTGAATGCTCATACTGTATATTTTTTCTTACTGAATCCTAATTATATAGATCTGAGCTGACGGTTGTTGTTTTGTTTTTGTTTGTTTTTATTATTTGTCTATTTGTTTTGCTTTTCATTCCTGTGGACCATGTTATGTATCCATCCCTTTCTTGTAAAAGTTAAAAATCAATAAAAAATATTGTTAAAAAATAAAAAAAAGAATGCTTCTGTGCCAAGAGTTGATGTTGAGTTGTTGTTTTTTTTTACATAATTGTTCATATGGCAATAAATGCTAAATCTATTTTGCCAAAACAATATAGTATTTTGTTCTCATTAACTGTAACTGGAGCAGCCTGGGTAATGTTGTCAAAATAATCTGTTATTAATCATTATCGAGTTCCCCTGTGCAGCACAACCGCCTCAAAAACTCCTTCATTCATCCCTCTGTCCATTAAATTTATGAATGAGCAGCTTGTGTGATGTTATGTACTGTATGAATGTTTGCGTGTCCACACATCTGCCACTAGTACTCTCTGAGGCATATTGCACTTTAATGATTTTACTGTATGTTCTTAGTACTTCCCTGCTGCTTTTCCCTTGTACTGTTTTTGTCTTTGTTGTGAAGCAGCACTGCTCTCTGTCCCAGAGAAATTTCTCCTACGGGAGACTAATCAATGATTTTGACTTTGACTTTTGACTTTGACTTATAGTAATAGCCAATAGTATTCTGCCCTACAACGGAAGAACGGGGTAAAACTCCTCAGAGAGCAGTTCTGAGAAAAATGAGTTTAAAGTATTGTTGTTGTCCAGTCAACTGTATTGAACTTAGGATTCTGAAAATTGGTCAAATCCTTGTTTTTGCTTTTGCGAGTAGTAGCCTAGTCTAGCTGTGTAAAAATATTTAACTCAAACTTAACATTTGACCCTATTTCAGAGTTACCTCTGTCTGTCTGTGCATTGAGGCTAAATATAAGCTGGACATACAACACAAGAAAGAGGAAACTAACTCCTATTGGTTGGTAGAATGATAGCAGCCTGTTGAACATCTATACACAGAGAGAAAAGGGTAACTCTAGTTACTGTGTTCTCTGGTTGTTTCACCGCAGTTTTTGGGAGTTACTGTGAAAACCACCCGCAAATATATCCCAAATAAGAAAACGTTGAGTCCAGATATTTATCCACATGATGTAGCAGAACCTTTAATGTCCCACAAATGACAAAATCTAATTTTTGACAAAAAATGAGTTACCCCCTTCTTGTGTTGTAGGGCAGTGTTGATATGTGGAGTTGGACAGAGGCCAGAGCACCAGCATGTGGACGTTCTGTCTCACAGTCGCTCCAGCAGCTCATCAGGGAGTTGAATTTCTGCTCAGGAGTTTTGAAAATTAGAGGGAACATTGGTCACAAGTCACGTGACCAAACAACAGTGGTTCAATACAAAATGCTTCATGAGCTACCGGGCATCTGTCAGAGGACCATCACTATGTGTGTGTGTGTGTGTGTGTGTGTCTCACCGTCCCCCTGCAGCATCAGTATCTGAGGAACCGGCATCGTCAGGACGACGGCGTCGAACGTCTCGCTGTCGCCGTCCTTCCTCTGGACTTCCCATGATGCACCGCGGCGAAGCAGCCCGGTCACATGGCGCCCGAAGAACAACTCAGCTCCTGAAGCACACACACACACACACACACACACACACACACACACACACACACACACACACACACACACACACACACACACACACACACACACACACACACACACACACACACACACACACACACACACACACACACACACACACACACAGACCGATCAGGGTTTGTAAAGTGCTTTATAAATAAAGTTGTATGGTATAAAACACTTAAAGCAACATAAAATAAAAAGGTATCACTTTACTGTAATAGGTATTGATCAGATTGACATAACACTGTCATAACCATCAATGAATACTTCTGACAGCTGTGGTTAAGTGTCATTCAGTAAGTTATGTCACTTTTGATGCAAAGTTGACATTGTTGAGATGTTTTTGTTCTGACAACTTCACATAAAGACAATTTAAACTGTCATAGCAGACCTAATGGACAAACTTTAAACATTATGTCAAGTTGTCAGAACAAAAACATCTCAAACAATGTCAACTTTGCATCAACAGTGACATAACTTACTGAATGACACTTAACGACAGCTGTCAGAAGTATTCATTGATGTTTATGACAGCTGTTATGTCAATCTGATGAATACCTATTACAGTAAAGTGTTACCTAAAAAACTCTTGAAAATTAAAAGAACAGCCCAAAATACACAACCTGACCAAATCTGAACTAATGTGCATCAACACAGACATAGTTACACAACAATAAAAACCTAGAAGGGCTAAAGGGTTAGTACGTAGAGTCAGTGGAGAAACAGCAGAACGCCTCCATCTACTGGTCAAGACGGGAACTACAACAACAGGAGAAGAATCCCTGCAGTCGGTTACCAGCCTGTTGCTAGGTAAAACGGCCCGTTGCTAGGTAAAACGGCCCGTTGCTAGGTAAAACAGGCCGTTGCTAGGTAAAACAGCCTGTTGCGAGGTAAAACAGCCCGTTGCTAGGTAAAACGGCCCGTTGCTAGGTAAAACAGCCCGTTGCTAGGGGCGATGCTCTGACTAGAGGACACAGAGGAGGAGAGCTAACAGCTAACAGGATATCTACCTCATGTTTCATCTCTACTGTCATTAAAGGGATAGTTCACTAAAAATTTAAATCACAGAGACAGCAGTCGGTCTGCAGAGCTGCTCGGCCGGCCAACCTCCGTCCTCATCCCGGGGGAGAAAACCATCGCTAATTAACTTACCCGCAGGTTTTTAGAGGTTTACCACCGGCTGGTTACAGTATTTCTAGGAGATAAATGTTGGTCTCAGTGATATAAATCTAACAGCTGTATCAGTAGCATTAGTTAGTCTGAATGTAAAGTGAAGCTTCCTGTGTGTGTTGGACAGAAGAGCAGCGCTGAGACCGTACCTGAGACAGACAGGTGAGACAGGTGAGACAGACAGACAGACAGACAGACAGACAGACAGACAGACAGACAGACAGACAGACAGACAGACAGACAGGTAGACAGGTAGACAGGTACCTGAGACAGACAGGTGAGACAGGTGAGACAGGTAGACAGACAGGTAGACAGGTACCTGAGGTAGACAGGAAGTGGCGGACCAGGCTGCTCATCCCCTGGGGGGTGATGTAGTTCTCTACTCCGTCCGGTTCCTTCAGCCCCTCGACTCGACCAATCAGAGGCTGCAGCAGCCCAGAGGACCGCAGCTCAGAGTAGAACCTAGAGACAGACCTTCACAATAAGAGCCCTGACAGAGACAGACCTTCACAATAAGAGCCCAGAGGACCGCAGCTCAGAGTAGAACCTATCAGAGAGAGACCTTCACAATAAGAGCCCTGATACAGAGACAGACCTTCACAATAAGAGCCCAGAGGACCGCAGCTCAGAGTAGAACCTATCAGAGAGAGACCTTCACAATAAGAGCCCTGAGGACCGCAGCTCAGAGTAGAACCTATCAGAGACAGCCCTTCACAATAAGAGCCCAGAGGACCGCAGCTCAGAGTAGAACCTAGAGAGAGACCTTCACAATAAGAGCCCTGATACAGACAGACCTTCACAATAAGAGCCCAGAGGACCGCAGCTCAGAGTAGAACCTAGAGAGAGACCTTCACAATAAGAGCCCTGATACAGACAGACCTTCACAATAAGAGCCCAGAGGACCGCAGCTCAGAGTAGAACCTATCAGAGACAGCCCTTCACAATAAGAGCCCAGAGGACCGCAGCTCAGAGTAGAACCTAGAGAGAGACCTTCACAATAAGAGCCCAGAGGACCGCAGCTCAGAGTAGAACCTAGAGAGAGACCTTCACAATAAGAGCCCTGATACAGACAGACCTTCACAATAAGAGCCCTGATAGAGACAGACCTTCACAATAAGAGCCCTGAGACAGAGACAGACCTTCACAATAAGAGCCCAGAGGACCGCAGCTCAGAGTAGAACCTATCAGAGACAGACCTTCACAATAAGAGCCCTGATACAGACAGACCTTCACAATAAGAGCCCAGAGGACCGCAGCTCAGAGTAGAACCTAGAGACAGACCTTCACAATAAGAGCCCTGATACAGACAGACCTTCACAATAAGAGCCCTGATAGAGACAGACCTTCACAATAAGAGCCCAGAGGACCGCAGCTCAGAGTAGAACCTAGAGACAGACCTTCACAATAAGAGCCCTGATAGAGACAGACCTTCACAATAAGAGCCCTGATAGAGACAGACCTTCACAATAAGAGCCCAGAGGACCGCAGCTCAGAGTAGAACCTATCAGAGACAGACCTTCACAATAAGAGCCCTGATACAGACAGACCTTCACAATAAGAGCCCTGATAGAGACAGACCTTCACAATAAGAGCCCAGAGGACCGCAGCTCAGAGTAGAACCTAGAGACAGACCTTCACAATAAGAGCCCTGATAGAGACAGACCTTCACAATAAGAGCCCTGATACAGACAGACCTTCACAATAAGAGCCCTGATAGAGACAGACCTTCACAATAAGAGCCCAGAGGACCGCAGCTCAGAGTAGAACCTAGAGACAGACCTTCACAATAAGAGCCCTGATACAGACAGACCTTCACAATAAGAGCCCTGATAGAGACAGACCTTCACAATAAGAGCCCAGAGGACCGCAGCTCAGAGTAGAACCTAGAGACAGACCTTCACAATAAGAGCCCTGACAGAGACAGACCTTCACAATAAGAGCCCAGAGGACCGCAGCTCAGAGTAGAACCTAGAGACAGACCTTCACAATAAGAGCCCTGACAGAGACAGACCTTCACAATAAGAGCCCAGAGGACCGCAGCTCAGAGTAGAACCTAGAGACAGACCTTCACAATAAGAGCCCTGAGACAGACAGACCTTCACAATAAGAGCCCAGAGGACCGCAGCTCAGAGTAAAACCTATCAGAGAGAGACCTTCACAATAAGAGCCCTGACAGAGACAGACCTTCACAATAAGAGCCCTGACAGAGACAGACCTTCACAATAAGAGCCCTGACAGAGACAGACCTTCACAATAAGAGCCCAGAGGACCACAGCTCAGAGTAGAACCTATCAGAGAGAGACCTTCACAATAAGAGCCCTGACAGAGACAGACCTTCACAATAAGAGCCCTGACAGAGACAGACCTTCACAATAAGAGCCCTGACAGAGACAGACCTTCACAATAAGAGCCCAGAGGACCGCAGCTCAGAGTAGAACCTATCAGAGAGAGACCTTCACAATAAGAGCCCTGATACAGACAGACCTTCACAATAAGAGCCCAGAGGACCGCAGCTCAGAGTAGAACCTATCAGAGAGAGACCTTCACAATAAGAGCCCTGATAGAGACAGACCTTCACAATAAGAGCCCTGATACAGAGACAGACCTTCACAATAAGAGCCCTGATAGAGACAGACCTTCACAATAAGAGCCCTGACAGAGACAGACCTTCACAATAAGAGCCCTGATAGAGACAGACCTTCACAATAAGAGCCCTGATAGAGACAGACCTTCACAATAAGAGCCCTGATAGAGACAGACCTTCACAATAAGAGCCCAGAGGACCGCAGCTCAGAGTAGAACCTAGAGACAGACCTTCACAATAAGAGCCCTGACAGAGACAGACCTTCACAATAAGAGCCCTGATAGAGACAGACCTTCACAATAAGAGCCCTGATAGAGACAGACCTTCACAATAAGAGCCCTGATAGAGACAGACCTTCACAATAAGAGCCCTGATAGAGACAGACCTTCACAATAAGAGCCCTGATAGAGACAGACCTTCACAATAAGAGCCCAGAGGACCGCAGCTCAGAGTAGAACCTAGAGACAGACCTTCACAATAAGAGCCCTGATAGAGACAGACCTTCACAATAAGAGCCCTGATAGAGACAGACCTTCACAATAAGAGCCCTGATAGAGACAGACCTTCACAATAAGAGCCCAGAGGACCGCAGCTCAGAGTAGAACCTATCAGAGACAGACCTTCACAATAAGAGCCCTGATAGAGACAGACCTTCACAATAAGAGCCCAGAGGACCGCAGCTCAGAGTAGAACCTAGAGACAGACCTTCACAATAAGAGCCCTGATAGAGACAGACCTTCACAATAAGAGCCCTGATAGAGACAGACCTTCACAATAAGAGCCCAGAGGACCGCAGCTCAGAGTAAAACCTAGAGACAGACCTTCACAATAAGAGCCCTGAGACAGAGACAGACCTTCACAATAAGAGCCCAGAGGACCGCAGCTCAGAGTAGAACCTAGAGACAGACCTTCACAATAAGAGCCCTGATAGAGACAGACCTTCACAATAAGAGCCCAGAGGACCGCAGCTCAGAGTAGAACCTATCAGAGAGAGACCTTCACAATAAGAGCCCTGATAGAGACAGACCTTCACAATAAGAGCCCAGAGGACCGCAGCTCAGAGTAGAACCTAGAGACAGACCTTCACAATAAGAGCCCTGATAGAGACAGACCTTCACAATAAGAGCCCTGATAGAGACAGACCTTCACAATAAGAGCCCTGACAGAGACAGACCTTCACAATAAGAGCCCAGAGGACCGCAGCTCAGAGTAGAACCTATCAGAGAGAGACCTTCACAATAAGAGCCCTGATAGAGACAGACCTTCACAATAAGAGCCCAGAGGACCGCAGCTCAGAGTAGAACCTATCAGAGAGAGACCTTCACAATAAGAGCCCTGACAGAGACAGACCTTCACAATAAGAGCCCTGACAGAGACAGACCTTCACAATAAGAGCCCTGACAGAGACAGACCTTCACAATAAGAGCCCAGAGGACCGCAGCTCAGAGTAGAACCTATCAGAGAGAGACCTTCACAATAAGAGCCCTGAGACAGACAGACCTTCACAATAAGAGCCCAGAGGACCGCAGCTCAGAGTAGAACCTAGAGACAGACCTTCACAATAAGAGCCCTGAGACAGACAGACCTTCACAATAAGAGCCCTGATAGAGACAGACCTTCACAATAAGAGCCCAGAGGACCGCAGCTCAGAGTAGAACCTATCAGAGAGAGACCTTCACAATAAGAGCCCTGATACAGACAGACCTTCACAATAAGAGCCCAGAGGACCGCAGCTCAGAGTAGAACCTATCAGAGAGAGACCTTCACAATAAGAGCCCTGAGACAGACAGACCTTCACAATAAGAGCCCAGAGGACCGCAGCTCAGAGTAGAACCTAGAGACAGACCTTCACAATAAGAGCCCTGAGACAGACAGACCTTCACAATAAGAGCCCTGATAGAGACAGACCTTCACAATAAGAGCCCAGAGGACCGCAGCTCAGAGTAGAACCTATCAGAGAGAGACCTTCACAATAAGAGCCCTGATACAGACAGACCTTCACAATAAGAGCCCAGAGGACCGCAGCTCAGAGTAGAACCTATCAGAGAGAGACCTTCACAATAAGAGCCCTGATACAGACAGACCTTCACAATAAGAGCCCTGATACAGAGACAGACCTTCACAATAAGAGTCCTGAGCCCACACACACACACAGTCAGAGTTTTTTGTTGTTTTTTCTGGGCAGATTGAGTCGTAGGCAACTGGACGTGTGTTTGTCTGTGAAGACGTTTCTCCTCTGATCCAAGGAGCTTCATCAGTTCCTACACAACAAGTCTCACTGGTCCAACCAGCTGGACTGAGACAGTGGAGTGAGACCAGGTGTTGAACCTCTGTGGGAGGTCACCTGAGAACCTGTGGGTGTTTACAAAGGTCCTGGTTTCACTGGACCAGTGTTGGTGTTTCCTTCAGAGTCCTGTGACACCTGGGGAACAACAGTCAGGTACGAGGAGAAACGTCTTCCCTGACAAACACACGTCCAGTTGCCTACGACTCAACCTGCCCAGAGAAGGACATGACCTGGATGAATGAGAAGATCCATAGACAGTCAGCCCTTCACAATAAGAGCCCTGAGCCCACACACACACACACACAGAGTCAGCCCTTCACAATAAGAGCCCTGAGCCCACACACACACACACACAGAGAGACAGCCCTTCACAATAAAAGCCCTGAGGCCTACCTGTGGTGAGACTGGGCGTAGGCCGGCGTTGCCGTGACGTACTGAGCCCCGAGGTCAGCGAAGTGGGAGGAGGGGGAGGGGGGGCGCGAGGTCGACATCCTCCCACCTGGAGGGGGAGAGGGGGGGGGGGGGGTCACAACTTTATTTGATGCTCAAGGAAGGAAGGAAGGAAGGAAGGAAGGAAGGAAGGAAGGAAGGAAGGAAGGAAGGATGAAGGAAACGATGGGAGGAAAGAAGGAAGGGAAAAAGAAAGGAAAGATAGAAGGAGGGAGGGAACAGATTGGGTCAAAAAAGAAGGAAGAAGAAGGAAGGAAAAACAAATACAAAAAAGTTAAATGTTCAAAGATTTGTTGTTGTTGTTTGTTTTCATACCAATATAAAATAAAATACACCATAACAGCTGACAACAACAAAGTAAAAAAAAAGACTATTTAGAACAGGCTACAGGTTACACTGACTTCTGAATGGTTTAAACATGGTTTATATATCTATATATCTGAGTTAATGCTACATATTGACCTGTAGACTTCTTGAGCCAGGACACTTTGTTGTTTTTTTTTATCAGTGCTTGATTGTTAAATACAATAAAATACCCACTAGCTATATGTTGAGGGGTTCATGGAAAATGTAATAGAATAGACAACTTATAAAACATCATTTACATAATAACACAGTGACTTGTTGGGTGTATTCAGGGTGTATTAGACCAGACACCATCAACAACACGGTGGAGGGGCCCACGGGGGCCCACGGGGGCCCACACGGCCCAGAACTCCTAGCAACTGCCCTGCTGTGACGTAACTACTCACCTGCTCCTCGCGCCTTGTCCCACACCACCACGTGCACTTTGTCCTGCAGGTGTGTCCGCAGCAGCCACGCGCACACGCTGCCCGTCAGCCCCGCGCCCACGATCAGAACCCGGGACATGTCGAACCGAGCCGAGCCGAGCCGAGCCGAGCCGAGCTAGTAACCCTGGTAACCGAGCTGGTAA
Source organism: Trachurus japonicus (assembly GCF_045865225.1). Classification (NCBI taxonomy): domain Eukaryota; kingdom Metazoa; phylum Chordata; class Actinopteri; order Carangiformes; family Carangidae; genus Trachurus; species Trachurus japonicus. The sequence goes on from NC_140925.1 coordinate 553,329, forward strand.
CCGAGCTGGTAACCCTGGTAACCCCGGACAGAGAGGTGCTCCTCTGTTTACTCCGCAGCTGCAGCTGGAGCAGCAGCATTAACCCTTTAACCCTTTAACCCCGCCCCCCCCGGTTATAAAACGGCCTCAACAGGTCGGACAACTAAAACTATCCCGGAGTCAGAGCGTCGTCAAGGTAACGGGGACAGACACGGCACATCCGGCTGCAACCTTCAAAATAAATGTCTTCCGTAGGCTACGTCGTGTTTTGATTTTCTTTTGTTCAAATTTTTATTGAAAAAGTACAAAAATAAACAACACTGGCATGTTTCATAGTGCATACTAGTACCATAAGTGTGAAGGGAATGCCAGATGAACATCATTCAACATTAGTGTAAGTTAACTCACAATAGGAACATACACATTAGTGCTTCAGTAGAATACATTCAGAGCAGTTTAAATAAAATTTGAATAAGCATCTCAAAATAAATAGTCAAAAATAAAATAAATATAAAATAGAATAAACATTGATTTCATGAAGACAATAAATGTGTGTGTTATTGATTATCATGAAGCCTTCTGGTTTCCGCTCCTTATTGATCATGATGTGTCGGAGGAATAATCACAAGTGACAAAATAATAATAATATTGATGACCTGTGTGTATGAACTACTATAGCTGTTATTATGTTGTGTTTTAGTTACATAGGAGTCAACGTTTCACAGTTTATTCAAAGAAACATCTGTAAAGCTTCTCTAAGCAACAGATATTGACCAATAATAGATATTAATAGATCATAATCTAAATCCGATTTTTATGCTGTTGAACTTTTCTCCAGTTTCAGTTCAGGTTTCAGTCATGGATCTATTAATACATCCCATGGTTTCTGTTCCTCTGCTGTCACAGCCTGGGCTTTTATTCTGAAGGATTCTTTAGGGAAACTTTAGAGGGAGAGATAATCAATAATCAAACAAACCTTTGATCATCATCATCATTATCTATTAGTTACGTCACTGTTTTGACCTGAATCAGCTGATCTCTGTTTCCGACGGGAGACTGATTAACTCTGATTAACTCTGATTAACTCTGATTAATCAGGTTATTGATCCGGCAGACAGGGGGTTAACCATCTGACTGTGACGTCACACAGCAGCAGCGACTTCCGGTCCCTCAGAGAGAAACACAAGACAGAAGAGCAGCGCAGCGCGAGGACAGGTGAGTCTCTCTCTTCTACTATTAACCAGTTATTAACTGTTATTAACTGTTATTAACTGTTATTAACTGTTTATCTAACTAACTGTTCTAACGGTTTAATTAACGTTAAACTGAGACACGTCACGTTCCCGCCTCTTTTTAAACACTTTACTCTGTTTACACCTGGAAAAAACAACCAGACTAAACTGTTTTAATGTGAAACTATGAGAGAAACAGGTAGAAACCATAGAAACACAACACAATAACAACAGTTATTAAACTAACAGTTATTAAACTAAAGGGTCATCCAGAGATGGACAGAGTAGGCTACTCCACCCCAGTAGTTGAGTAAGAGTACAAATAGGCCTACTACAGGTCAAAATGTACTCCGTTACAAGTAAAAGTAGCTCAGTCGACATGTTACTCCAGTAAGAGTAAAAAAGTACTTGCTTTTAAAGGTACCTAAGTATCCAAAAGTACTTGTTTTTAAATGTACTTTAAGTCAAAGTCAGAGTCAGAGTAAATGTCTTATTCCTCTAATAGTTTGTAAATGAATGTAAGGAGCTTTTAACTCTTGTTAGTGAGAATGAACTCTTTGCTGCTCAGCTGCACTGATGTGCTGCTTTTAGGGGTTAGGGTTTCCTTCACAGACAAACACAGCTTGTGTCCAATAGGATTTTAGAAAAAGACCTGAAAGTAACCAGTACTTTTCAGCCGTACTACTAATTAACTCCAGTAAAAGTACTAATATTTGTCTTGGAAATGTATCCAAGTAAGAGTAATAAGTACCAAAGAAATCTATTACTCAAGTAAAGTACAAATCCTCTATGTAGCCTACTTAAGTACAGTACTCAAGTAACTTTACTCCATTACTGTCCACCACTGGGGTCCTTGAACACAACAGTTATTAAACTAAAGGTCCCTGAACACAACAGTTATTAAACTAAAGGTCCCTGAACACAACAGTTATTAAACTAACAGTTATTAAACTAAAGGTCCCTGAACACAACAGTTATTAAACTAAAAGTCCCTGAACACAACACAACAGTTATTAAACTAAAGGTCTTTGAACACAACACAACAATTAAACTAAAGGTCCCTGAACACAACGTCCTCTTTGATTCTTCAGTCTCATGATCTTCAGCTTCATTAAGTCTATAAATAAAGAAACTTTTGAAGAACATTTTTTAATTTACCTTGAACACATCATGACTGCAGTGTGTGTGTGTGTGTGTGTGTGTGTTTCTGTGTGTGTGTGTGTGTGTGTGTGTGTGTGTGTGTGTGTGTGTGTCTCTGTGTGTGTGTGTCTACAGACGATGCTGTGTGTAGCGGTGTGTGTGTTCGTCCTCTCTGGACTCGTCCTCTCCGGACCGACCGACCTCCACCGACGCTCCGGTGACCTACACCAGAGCCTGGACCCTGAAGTGCACATGAACATTGTGAGTCTTTTTTTTATTCTTTTTTTTATTGAAATAGAGTCATTGTGAACTAGGAAGTAGCTACACTGTGGGAATGGAGGAGGAGGCGGTTGCTACGGGTTACAGGTAAAAGTGGAATAATGAAGACAAAGGATAGGTAGATCTCATGTGACAAACATCGGTCTATTCATAAACGTGGAAACAGAGAGAATAGTATTATGGTCTTTATGACTTTCTTATTTCCAGATTGACTCATTATGTTGATGTATTGTATATGTATTGATGTATTGTTTGATTTCGTGTTTGAAACGGTGAGTGCAAAGCATTTGATTAGTAAATTTGCGGTTGTGGTTTATGAGCTTTGGCTAAAAATAATATCAAATTAATTATATAATATTGGTTTAATTGAGAAGCCGAGACTGAAAAGAAACCAAACAATACTACATTTTGATAGTCCAAAACAAAGTTAAAGTCAAAACGTTGACAGATGAAAGTAGTTAGATTTTGATGAGGACAAGACCAGAGAAGATGTTGAGAATCAGAATGAGCAGAGTTAATTAAAGTCTTTTTTTTATCTTTGCATAAATAAATTGGAAGGATTCTCAGAGACTTCCTCCTTCAAGTGACGATGCTCATCTCACATCCCTTCTTACTTCTGCTTATGGTTTATTATAGTAGTTATATAGTTTATAGTTTGATAGTTTTTAGTATCCAGACTGAAGTGATGTTTCCTGGCATCAGTAACAAAGTCTGGACTCAATTTAAGACATTTTTTTGTCCCCAACAAAGTTAAAGAAATACATATTAAAGTCTTACATAGATATTATCTCTGTAAAGAACTCATTAACAGATTTAGACCTGATGTGTCGCCTTCATGCTCCTTCTGTAAAAAAGAGGTTGAGTCCTGTTCTCTCATGTGTTTTATGGACGTTCCTTTGCTACTAATCTTTGGACTCAGATGTCTTTATTGATTTGTGAATCTCTGATCAGTCACTATTACTGAAAGTTTGGTCTTATTCTTAAATGTTGAATGTAAAAATAAGGAAGTTAATAACATAATAAAGTTGCTGTGTCTGTTGGGTAAAAGCCAGATTTCTCCAGGCGATGCCAAATGAAACTTGATCTTTTTATGACTTTATGTCTGTAAAATATTTAAAAAGAAGAAAGTTTTGAAGCTGTCCGGTCTTATGGAGAAGATTATAGTCCATAATATTACTAGATAAAACCTCTACTGTTGTTGTTTTTATTATAATTATCCTCAGGCATCCGGATACATTGTCTTTTTATTTGATTTATTTATTATTTCATTTAGTTATTTTTGTCAAGCTCTGCTACATGTATCATGCTCTCTCTGTATGATGTCACTTCCTGTCAGCTGACCATGTGACCATGTGACCATGTGACCGGGGTCAGAGGTCAGAGGTCGTGTGTACCTGAGCAGCGTGAACCCGCTGACGGCGCCGTAAAGTCCCACGCTCTGTTTGTTCAGTGAACACACCAGGTCATTGATCCCTGAGTATCTCAGTCCGAGCTTTTCAAAATAAAAGCTGAGGCAGCGTGGACCTCTGCTCACTCTGACCTCTGCTCCTCCAATCACTGACTCACCCTCACATGGAGCTGAGTGCAACAGGAAGTTCCCTTTCACAATAAGGTTCTGCTATTTGTGTTCAGATGTGTGTTAAAGGACAATTCTGGGTAAATTCACCTCAGGCTGTATGTTCCTAACATTTTAGGTCTAACAGAAGGAATCTGAAGGTTTTCAGTTTAATCGCTCCTGTTTTGCGGTAGTTATGGTCTGTCCCCGCATCGCCACGGCAGCGATGAATGGGAGCGGATGTAAGTTCTGCTGCTTAGGCTGTTTCCATCCCTCAAAGCCACAGACAGCGTCAGATGGAGACTCAAACATGCAGCCAGAAGTTTATTTACTTCAAGCAAGTCCAGAGTTGATGTGTTTACTGCAAAAACTCAAAATCTTTCCAAGAATATTTGTCTTATTTCTTGTCAAAATGTCTCAATTTTAGTCAAAACTAATCTCTTTCCACTTAAAATAAGACTCATCACCTAAAAATGAACTTGTTTTTAGATCATTTTCACTTGAAATAAGTACAAGAATCTGAAAGCAAGTTTTTTGTGTTTGTAATAAGAAAGAAAAACTTGCTCCACTATCAGATTTTTCTACTTATTTCAAGTGAAAATCAGCTTGAAAGAAGTAAAAAGTGTCAAAAACAAGCTGCTTTTTATGTGATGAGTCTTATTTTAAGTAGAATGAGATTTGTTTTGACTAGAAATAAGGCAAATATTCTTGGTAAGATTGAATTTTTGCAGATTCCCACTGCACCTGAACACACCGGGAGCTTCCCACTGCACCTGAACACACCGGGAGCTTCCCACTGCACCTGAACACACCGAGCGTCAACTTGGGTCTCGACTCCGCCAGACTTTGAATTAGATCTAGTTTTACAAACATGTCGGCTTGTTGAAGTAAATAAACTTCTGGTTCATGTTTGAGTCTCCATCTGACGCTGTCTGTGGCTTTGAGGGATGGAAACAGCCTAAGCAGCAGAACTTCAATCCGCTCCCATTCATCGTTGCCGTGGCGACGCGGGGACAGACACAACTACCGCAAAACAGGATACATTAAACTGAACATCTTCAGATTCCTTCTGTTAGACCTGAAATGTTAGGAACATACAGCCTGAGGTGAATTTGCCCGGAATTGTCCTTTAAAGTGGACATATTATGCAAAACTCACTTTTTCATTGCTTTAGTGTGTATTTGTGTATGTGTACAAGCCGTTTTAATTTCACCCGGCTTATTACATCACAAGCCGGGTGATGTGAATATTCAAGCCCTCGCTCCCGTGGTTCCCGTGGTTACCATGGTTACCTCAGCTACCAGAGCGAAGCTTCTGTGCTCAATCTGTTGGTTTTTCTGACCAAAGCATGTTACTAACATTACTGTTAGACACCAAGGTGCCATGTCAAGAAGCAGAGATGAGCTGAATATCCCTTTAAAGGTGTGTGTGTTGTTGTGTTGTTGTGTCGTCGTCAGTCGGAGATCATCCGGCGTTGGGGCTACGGCGCCGAGGAGCACGAGGTCCTGACGGAGGACGGGTACATCCTGACGGTGAACCGCATCCCTCAGGGAATCAAACCCACTGCAGGTCAGACGCTGCTCTATGTATATGTATATATATGTGATAGCCTACTCAGTATAAATACTTCAGTATAGCCAGTACAACAGAACTATCTAACTAAAGTAAATGTCAGTGGTTCTCAGAGTGGGAGGGTTGACAGAGTTCAAGGGTCCACTACTTTTTATTCACATTTTACCACTTTTTCCTAGAATTTCTTTAATTATTGTTTGACTTTTTTTTTTTTTTTTTTAACCACTTTTCCTAGAATTTTACCAGTTTCTTCTCAATTTTTCAAGAAATTTGAACCCTTTTTGTATAATTCTTTGCCCCTTTTTTTGGGAGAGAGACATTTTGCCACATTTTTCTATAATTTTTTGATAAATTTAACCACTTTTTGTTTTTTACATTTTACCAAATTTTTTCTAATTTTTTTTTGCGAAATCTTACCACTTTTTCTAGAATTCTTTTTAGAAATTTTACTATTTTTTTCTCATAAAAAACCTTTTTACTTTTTTTCTTTTTTTTTTTAGAAATTGTACCACTTTTTTTCCAGAAATGTCTCTATAATCTTTCAAAAATGTAGCTACGCCTAATTTAAACGTCCATTGACTGTTTGTGTATTTCTGGTGTGTTGTCCAGTGGGGGTCCGTGGTCTAACTTGTGTCAGTTTTGGGTCCTTGATGTAAAAAAGTTTGAGGTCTATGAACAGTTTACCACCTAGAAAGCAGTTAACCCACTAGAGACTACTAGATTAGACTACACCGCTGCTCTGTCTGAGGTCTCTCCTGGTCTCTGGTTCTGGTTCTGGTCCCTCAGGTCCGCGGCCGGCGGTGCTGCTGCAGCACGGGCTGCTGGCGGCCGGCAGCAACTGGATCACCAACCCGCCCAACGGGAGTCTGGGATACGTCCTGGCCGACGCCGGCTACGACGTGTGGCTGGGAAACAGCCGCGGCAACACCTGGTCCAGGAAACACCAGCACCTGCAGCCGGACCAGGACCAGTTCTGGAGCTTCAGGTACTGATGACATCACCGCTCTCTCTGTGTGACATCAGAGAGAAATTTTGCCACATTTTCCAAGAGTACCCGTGTGCAGGGACCAGAGCGCCGCCATTAGCTCAGCTGATCCAGACCGGAAGTTGCCCTTCTTCGTGTGTATCATTTCTCAGATTAAAAAAACAACTCAGTAACTCAATGGTCCATGATAAAATATTTGTTTTCCAGCGGATATCTTAGTTACAACATGATTGAGCTAACTAAATATTTTTTTGCATGGATCGTTTATTAAGTTATTGAGTTATTAAAAAACGCTGCTAACGGCTAGTGGCTAACAGCTAGCGGCTAACGGCTAATGGCTAGCTCCGCTCCTGCTGACAGCAGACCAGGAGAGAGACAGAGAGAAAAAATAAATGAAATGTCGTTGGTGGGTGCTTCGGTTGGGTTTAGGCAATGAAGAAAGGAGTTGGTTAAGTTTAGTAAAAAGAGCAGGTCGAGGCTAGACAGGCCAGAGAGAGAGAGAGAGGGTTCTTAGAATAACATAGAAATAATATACACGAAGAGAAGCAACTTCCGGTCGTGACTTCCGGTATGGATCAGCTGAGCTATGACGGCGCCCTGGTCCCTGCACACGGTCCCTCTCACATTTTTCTATAATTATTTGAGAAATTTTGCCACTTGAAATTTTTTTTTTACCACATTTTTTCTATTTTTTTTTTGCCAAATCTTACCACTTTTTCTAGAAATCTTTTGAGAAATTTTACATTTTTTTTCTAATAAAAAAACCCCAACTTAGTACAATTTTTTTGACATCACAGCTATGACGAGATGGCGCTGAAGGATCTTCCTGCGGTGGTGAACCACATCCTGAAGGTGACGGGACAGGAACAGATCTTCTACATCGGACACTCACAGGGGACGACCATCGGTAACACACACACAGACACACACTAACACACTAACACACACACACACACACACACACACACACACACACACTGCAGCTGAGCTAACCGTCTGTGTCGTTTCCCAGCATTCATAGCGTTCTCGGCGCTGCCTGAACTGGCCAGTAAGATCAAGCTGTTCTTCGGTTTGGCTCCTGTTGCCACGGTAGCGTTCACCAGCAGCCCCATGACCAAGCTGTCGGTGCTGCCGGACTTCCTGGTCTGGGTGAGTCGCCGCCGCCGCTAACCAGCTGCTAACTAGCCGCTAACTGTCTGTTAACCAGCTGCTAACTGTCTGTTAACCAGCTTCTAATTGTCCGCTAACCAGCTGCTAACTGTCTGCTGACCAGCTGCTAACTGTCTGTTAACCAGCCGCTAACTGTCCACTAACCAGCTGCTAACTGTCCACTAACCAGCTGCTAACTGTCTGCTAACCAGCTGCTAACTGTCCACTAACCAGCTGCTAACTGTCTGCTAACCAGCTGCTAACTGTCTGTTAACCAGCCGCTAACTGTCTGTTAACCAGCCGCTAACCAGCTGCTAACTGTCTGCTAACCAGATGCTAACTGTCTGCTAACCAGATGCTAACTGTCTGCTAACTAGCCGTTAACTGTCTGCTAACCAGATGCTAACTGTCTGCTAACCAGATGCTAACTGTCTGCTAACCAGACGCTAACTGTCTGCTAACCAGCTGCTAACTGTCTGCTAACCAGCTGCTAACTGTCTGCTAACCATCTGACTGTCTGCTAACCAGCTGCTAACTGTCTGCTAACCAGATGCTAACTGTCTGCTAACTAGCCGCTAACTGTCTGTTAACCAGCCGCTAACCAGCTGCTAACTGTCCGCTAACCAGATGCTAACTGTCTGCTAACCAGATGCTAACGTCTGCTAACCAGCCGCTAACCAGCTGCTAACTATCTGCTAACCAGCCACTAACTGTCTGCTAACTAGCTGTTAACTGTCCGCAAACCAGCTGCTAACTGTCTGCTAACCAGCCGCTAACCAGCTGCTAACTTTCTGCTAACCAGCCACTAACCAGATGCTAACTGTCTGCTAACCAGCCGCTAACCAGCTGCTAATTTCCTGCTAACCAGCTGCTAACTGTCTGCTAACCAGATGCTAACTGTCTGCTAACCAGCCGCTAACCAGCTGCTAACTTTCTGCTAACCAGCCACTAACCAGATGCTAACTGTCTGCTAACCAGCCGCTAACCAGCTGCTAATTTCCTGCTAACCAGCTGCTAACTGTCTGCTAACCAGCCGCTAACCAGCTGCTAACTTTCTGCTAACCAGATGCTAACTGAGTATTGATGACATATTGATGATTTATTGATGACATATTGATGACATATTGATGAGTATTGATGACATATTGATGAGTATTGATGACATATTGATGAGTATTGATAAGTATTGATGACATATTGATGAGTATTGGTGGATATTGATTAGTGTTGATGAGTATTGATGAGTATTGATGGATATTGATGAGTATTGATGAGTATTGATGACATATTGATGAGTATTGATGACATATTGATGAGTATTGATGAGTATTGATGACATATTGATGAGTATTGATGACGTATTGATAAGTATTGATGACATATTGATGAGTATTGATGAGTATTGATGACATATTGATGAGTATTGATGACATATTGATGAGTATTGATGAGTATTGATGACATATTGATGAGTATTGATAAGTATTGATGACATATTGATGAGTATTGGTGGATATTGATTAGTGTTGATGAGTATTGATGAGTATTGATGGATATTGATGAGTATTGATGAGTATTGATGACATATTGATGAGTATTGATGACATATTGATGAGTATTGATGAGTATTGATGACATATTGATGAGTATTGATGACATATTGATGAGTATTGATAAGTATTGATGACATATTGATGAGTATTGGTGGATATTGATTAGTGTTGATGAGTATTGATGAGTATTGATGGATATTGATGAGTATTGATTACATATTGATGAGTATTGATGAGTATTGATGACATATTGATGAGTATTGATGACGTATTGATAAGTATTGATGACATATTGATGAGTATTGATGAGTATTGATGGATATTGATGAGTATTGATTACATATTTATGAGTATTGATGAGTATTGATGAGTATTGATCAGTATTGATGAGTATTGATGGATATTGATGGATATTGATGAGTATTGATGAGTATTGATGACATATTGATGACATATTGATGAGTATTGATGACATATTGATGAGTATTGATGACATATTGATGAGTATTGATAAGTATTGATGACATATTGATGAGTATTGGTGGATATTGATTAGTGTTGATGAGTATTGATGAGTATTGATGGATATTGATGAGTATTGATGAGTATTGATGACATATTGATGAGTATTGATGACATATTGATGAGTATTGATGAGTATTGATGACATATTGATGAGTATTGATGACGTATTGATAAGTATTGATGACATATTGATGAGTATTGATGAGTATTGATGACATATTGATGAGTATTGATGACATATTGATGAGTATTGATGAGTATTGATGACATATTGATGAGTATTGATAAGTATTGATGACATATTGATGAGTATTGGTGGATATTGATTAGTGTTGATGAGTATTGATGAGTATTGATGGATATTGATGAGTATTGATGACATATTGATGAGTATTGATGACATATTGATGAGTATTGATGAGTATTGATGACATATTGATGAGTATTGATGACATATTGATGAGTATTGATAAGTATTGATGACATATTGATGAGTATTGGTGGATATTGATTAGTGTTGATGAGTATTGATGAGTATTGATGGATATTGATGAGTATTGATTACATATTGATGAGTATTGATGAGTATTGATGACATATTGATGAGTATTGATGACGTATTGATAAGTATTGATGACATATTGATGAGTATTGATGAGTATTGATGGATATTGATGAGTATTGATTACATATTTATGAGTATTGATGAGTATTGATGACATATTTATGAGTATTGATGAGTATTGATGAGTATTGATCAGTATTGATGAGTATTGATGGATATTGATGGATATTGATGAGTATTGATCAGTATTGATGACATATTGATGACATATTGATGGATATTGCTGACCCCCCCCCCCTACAGGACTTATTTGGGCGTAGGGACTTCCTGCCTCAGAGTCACATGATCCAGTGGTTTGCTGAACACGTGTGTGGGAAGAAGCTGCTCAGCGAGCTGTGTGGAAACCTCTTCTTCGTCCTGTGTGGCTTCGACGAGAAGAACCTCAACATGGTGCACACGCCTGCTCATTAGCATACTCATTAACATACTCATTAACATATTGATTGGTGTTGCCACGGTGATGTGACTGTGACTCGTTTGTTTTGTTTTCAGACTCGAACTCCGGTCTACACCACACACTGTCCTGCCGGGACCTCGGTCCAGAACATGGTCCACTGGGCCCAGGTAACACACACACACACACACACACACACACTCACTCACACACACACAGACTTTCATTTAACATCAACAAGACCAATTATATAGTCTTCAGTCACAAAAACAAAAACTATCCTATTAAGGAAGCTAAATTATTTATTAACAATAATGAAATTAAACAAGTATCACATACCAAATTCCTAGGTGTCATAGCTGATGAAGCCCTTTCATGGAAAAACCATATTGACTTGGTGTACAAGAAAATAACTAAATCTTATGGTGTTATCCTGGGAATTTCATCTTTTATAATAGATCTTGTTTATTAACACTGTATTATACATGGATGCAAACAGCGCGGCGAAAAGCGAAACTCACTTTTGTCATGACCAATTAGGTGACTTGTGTGAATCGTTCAGATCCGAAGAGTTTTTGTTTTTGGGAGGGGGGGGTCTCAGCGTCTCAGCTGGGGTCAGTAAAATGTTTTTCTAACAGGTTGACAGTGACAATCACGTGAAACTGAGGTGAACTCATTCATGGTCTCTGATTATACTGGTAACAGCCGACCTCCAATGTAGACGCGACATGCACGCTCATTAAGCGGCGCGTATCCGCGTGCATTCGGTGCGACGGCGACGCCGTTTCCCCCCCCCCCCCCCGTGCATGTGGAGCTGTGAGCCGCGGACATGCACGGTTCCCTACGTTGCTGTGTCAGGCAGGTGTTTCCACGGAGCTCTGCCCCGTTTCAGAGGTGAAGGAAGCTCTAGTGGAAAGACGTCGCCTCAGATGTAGAATGTGTTCAATTAAAGTGAAACTAACACATTATATAGGCCTATATGTCCATTACACAATGAATGAAACATCCCATGTCTTTATTTATTCAGTTTATTTTAATAGTAATAATTATGACTAACATTCAGTGAAGACCTAAAATTCAGTATCTCCAAAATGGAAATATTGCTAAGGAATTTTTTTTTTAAAGCATTTTTAATATAGAAATGTTGGCCGTTGGGGTTGAACTACTGGAAATTGACTTTTCCGTGATTTGTTAATGGTGAGCACCCCCCCCCCGGGAAATTCCTCTCTTTTTTGGTCCTGACCCGTTTGCATCCCTGATTATAGCTTTATTTACCCTTATTTATCCTACTGCAACCTTGTTTGGGCCAGCATATAGTCAACATCTCTTCACAATTTGTTGTTGTTACAAAATAAATTTGTTAGACTTGCCACATTTTAAGCAACTTAAAATCTTGACCATTTCTGAAATTGACACTTATCAAATATGTATTTTTATGTTTAATTGCTCTACAAATGCTGCATCTTTTCCTATTGTTTTCAATTCCACTATTCACTCACACCCAACCAGACAAGCTAATCATATTCATCGTACATTTTCTCGTACAACATTAGGGCAGTTCAGTATTAAGTTCAGAGGTCCTTTAATCTGGAATTCTAAACCTCATATAATGACTAAGTCTATTTCAGTGCTCAAATGTAGAGTTAAACATGTTCTACTACGTGACCGTACTGACATGTGCTCTGCTGTTTCAGGCCGTCCATGGAGGGAAACTGATGGCGTTTGACTTTGGACCAACAGGAAACATGAAGCACTACAACCAGGTGAGACACAGAAAGACACCTGACACTCTGGTTGCCATGACAACCGATACTTCGGTACCAAGTCGATGCCAAGACACAAAGAATCCGTCGGTACCAGATAAACGTTGCCTGGTTGTGACTGCATCTCTGGTGAACGCCACGTTAAAGTTAGAGCTCATGATGTAAACATGACGTAGCACGTGTTTCTCTCCGCTCTGTCGTCATGGAAACACAGCGCTCTGCTAGGGGTGGGCAAAAATATCGATATGGCGATACGATATCGATATTCAATATTTAAATATTCAAAAAAATATTAATAAATATAAATATTCAATATTTAAATATCGATTTAATATAATAATAATTGATGATATAATAATAATAATTTTTTTTTTTTTTTTCAAACAATAAATCATGTTTCAGACGTAAATCCAGTACGACTTCCGCACCTCTGCTCCGTGAGGTGTCACTGTACTGCTGCCTCAGACAGTTTGTTGTTCATGCAAATATGTTGTTGTAACTTGCACTTGTATAAAATGGCATAGATCATCTGAATGACATTGTTTTGACTCAGTTTGTCCCATGAATTATCACTATCATCTGATGTACATACAACTTGGATTTTAAGATGCATATTAATGCCTTTTACATTTTTCAGTGAACTATGTAGAATATCGCAATATTTCGCAAAAATTGGATATCGTATCGTATCGTGAGGTCCTTGGCAATACCCACCCCTACGCTCTGCCAGTGGTGCGGCGTGAATGGGACAGAAAGTTTCATGTAAAACGTGTGTCAAGTCATTTAGAAGTACAGGTTTGTTTTTTAAGTACGGAGGACGGTGGAAGTTCACTGGTGTCGACTACAGACCTAGCTGACACACAGGAGGCTTTTATTGTGAAATGCACAGCTTCTGTTTCCTCTGACTTCCTGTCTCTCTCTCTCTCTGTGTGACATCATCACTGTGACATCACCAGTCGACGCCGCCCCAGTACCGCGTGCAGGACATGAAGGTTCCCACGGCGCTGTTCTCGGGGGGTCAGGACACGCTGGCCGACCCCAAAGACGTAGCGCTGCTGCTCACCCAGGTGAGTGCTGTTTGTTTGTTTGTTTATTTTCACATATCAAAAAGTTAAAAAAAGATATATAACATATAAAATCCAAGACAATGTGAAGGGGAAATGCCAAAAAAAACCCTCCAGGGGCTTGTAGAGTGGTGTTCTCCGACTACAGCTCTAAGCTAATGAGCGTAGCTACATCTGTCAGGGGCCTCATTTATCATTGTGGATACACCTTTTTTTACGCCATTTTCCCCTCATTTTGTGCGTACGCACTTTTCTCCGCCAAATTTGGGATCTATCAAGCCAAAACCTGACGGGGAAAAGTGCGGACATTTACACCCATTTTGAACCTGGCGTACCGTGATTTACGCCTTTTTTGAGGAACAGGAGGAATTGGCGACACCGTCGCTGAGTCAGAGAACTGCAGTGTGAGAGGGAGAGAGGAGCGGAGTACATTTAGAAGAGACAGTAGGATTTTTTGAAGTAATTGTGGTAGTGGTGGACCGTTGATGCTGGCAATCCAACCCGCTCTATAATAACACTAGGCTTTATGTTAATTGATAAACAGAGCGGGTTGTGGATTTTGCTTTTTTGATTAGGCTGTGTGACGTCCGACAAGGATCAAACCATCCAAGTTTAAAAACACACCGGCAGCAGCGCACACTGATCTGCAGCCTAGACTGTTATTATTCTGTCACCTGAGTTAACGAGGTGCACGTGTGTTTGGAGCTGACGAGAGGAGAGAATAAAGAGTGAGACAACGCGGCCCTGAGGAGGAACTGTGAAGGACTCAGCTGTAATGGAAAATGACCTAAACCGAGTCCAGTAGAGCTGTAACTGTGTAGAAAGGCGTGCAAAGTAATGGTAACTATCGTCCTGCTTCCTACATTGTTTTAACATCTTAAAAAAAGATTTTCTGGGATAAAGGGGCAGATTACATAAGATTCTTCTTCTTTCTGCTCCCTTTTGTTGAGATTTGGGAGGTTTTGGTTTTTATTGTAGCTTATTAAAATGCAAGATCATTTTTCTGACTGATTTATTGCCCGTGTATCTGCTTTCGGAGAAGCGGAGAAGTTCCGCTTCTTTCCCCGTCCTCCGCCCGTTGTCTCCGTTGTCACTTTGTTGTCACAAAAGTTGCTGCGCCACAGAGCACATGGCTAATTAAATATGCACGTGCTGACCATATATAGTTGTATATAGGCGTTCCGGGGGCGGAGTAAGAGGTGTGTTCACGTGTGCACCATTCTTGAGTCCTGTGTCATGTATTGCGGAGAGTTGTGCGTACGCACAGTTTGATTGATCTGAAAAAGGTGTAAATATTTAGGGTGTACGCCATTTTCATCTTTTCGCCGTACGCAAATATTTAGTAGCAGTTTTACACCCTCTTTGATAAATGAGGCCCCTGTGAGGTACAAAAACCGTTCATACATAATAAATACAAACATGGTTTAACATTGTACAATGCAACACAAAAGCTTGATAAACATATGATAAAAAAATAAAGTAATCCTAGTTTAGATAGGACGCACAAAGACCAGAATAACCACAAACATGTTGGAGAGGAAATGGAGTTAGTAAAACTCCAGCTAAATAAAGTAGCTTCATCAACTACTTCTACTCTGTTGGGATTATACACATGTCAAGGTGTATGCAGTAGTTAATTATTATATAACTGCATATACTATATACCTATCACTATTATTATTTCTGATGAGTTATTAAGGCCGATGTCACTAATTCAACTCAAACTGTGAAACTAACACATTATATAGATCCATTACACACGTGTCTTTATTCATTCCATTTATTTTAATTGTAATAATTATGCTAACATTAAATGAAGACCTAAAATTCAGTATCCCCAAAAGTATTTTAATTTTTTTTAAATAAGGGTTTCTAATATAGAAATGTTGGCCTTCTTTAAAATATGAAGAGTTCATTTGCAAAAGCATTTAAGTGCCATTTTGAAGAAAATGAGCTGATGCTTTTGAATTATTCTTCACGTAGTTTTGTTTTCAATAAACCTTTATTTTTTTGAGTTACATCTGTTTGTGTACATCTCATCTCCTTGGTCAAAGCCACTCAACTGTGATTTGACTGATGTCACCTGGTCTAATTAAAGGGATAGTAGCATTTTTTTTAAAGTGGGGAAAGTGGGGGTGCAGGAAAAACACAGTTTTTATTTGGACCTAACCAACTGCTGATCGGCGGGCGCTAACCTTGGGCGGAGGGATACGTGAGTTGGTTAGGTCCAAATAAAAACTGTGTTTTTCCTGGAAAAAATTATATTATAGTGAACAATGGAACTGTGTATTTTTTTTCAGGTAAAACCTCTTTTAGGCCGTGAAAATAGGCCGTTTCTTTGGGTCCATTCACAACAATGTATGTTGTAAATCTCTGGGCAGGGCTATTATGGGCTGGCGTTGCTAACGGGAGGAGTGCAGAGAGTCTTCTACTGCAATTAAAGTACTTAGGGGCTATTTGTAGATCATACAACCCCACTTTAAAAAAAATGATACTATCCCTTTAATAATTCAAAATTTTCAAATATTTTTTTTTTAAAACAGTTATCTGCTTTTGCAAATTAACTCTTCATATGTCGATCTACTGTATGATTCATGCCTTTTTTTCAAAGAGAGTTCTGGAACACAGTAATGGTCAAATAAAATGTTTATTATAGAGGTCTTTTTTTAATTAAATATATTTCATGTTATTGGACAAAATTGTAGTTTGTAAATGGAGAAGTTAACCCTCTATGCTACGCTGCATTATGATGCCAGTGGGGAAAAATGTTTGGAGTGTTTTTATGTCTCAAAATAGACTAAATAAACATAATCTAAAGACATTTTTAAAAAATTATTCATTTTTGGAAGTTTTTGGG